>NC_083581.1:12580812-12950187 GCF_027579695.1 Neoarius graeffei
AGGATCCTTTGCCTACAATGAATGTAGTGGAGGAAGCAAAACAAACTGCACTGAACACTCGGGGCGATTGTTAGAACATCAACAGATGCTTGCTGACCTCAATATGCGGATGACACAACTTGCAACTATGATGTCGCAGGTCCTCCTTCCACACCCTGAGGCATCTTCTAGTGCCGTACTTCAGCTCCCGGTTCCTGAAAAATATGCCGAAGATACAACCGCTTGTAAGGGGTTTCTGCTACAGTGCTCCCTGTACTTCTCCACTATGCCACGTCTCTCGGATGAACACAAAATCGCCAAATTCTTATCCTTCCTCACTGGCAAGACACTACAATGGGCCTGCGCTGTATGGAGTAAAGGAGGCGAACACACAACTTCCTATGAGCATTTCCTCAATCTCTTCAAATGATTGTTTGATCATGAACCTGAAGGACTCGAAGTTGGAGAGAGTCTCCTCACCATGAAGCAAGGCTCAAGAAAAGTTGCAGAATATGGCTTGGACTTTCGGACCCTTGCCGCAGCCAGTGGATGGAACAAACTTTGAAAGCAGTGTTCCCTCAGGGCCTCCATCCAGAGATACTCAGGAAAATGGCTTGTAGAGATGAAAGCATGACACTTGACTCCCTCATTGACCTGGCAATCTGGCTGGATCATTTGCTCACCAGCCAGCCATCTCTCAAGGAAACCTCCGAGTCTGCTCATCGCACTGAAGAAAGGTCACCCATGGAAGTGTCCCACACTCACCTGAAGAGATATGAGCAAGAAAGGAGGAAGAGAGAGGGTTTTTTTACTGTGGGAGTTCAGTGCACAAGATAAATCAGTGTCCCATCCATCCATCCATCACGCTCCAAGCCAGTGAAGCCCATTACTCAGGCGGTGAGTCCAGCTCGAAAATTGAATGCACAAATATTCAAAATGCCTGTATTGTTAAAGCTGGTGTCCTCCACACACATCCTGTCTGCCTTCATAGACTCAGGGGCAGAGGGGAATTTCATCAACAGCGTGATCGTCCAGAAGTATGACCTGCCCACAATCCCTCTACAGAGTCCACTCAGCATCCAAACTATCAATGGAGGACCCATAGGTGACAGCCGGATTACCACCAGAACTGCTCTCATCCTCATTCAGGTCTGAGCACTCCATTCAGAGCAAATTTCTCTCTATGTAACCACCACTGAACATCACGACGTCATCCTGGGGTATCCTTGGCTACAACTTCATAACCCATTGATCTCTTGGCATAATAAAGAAATTCTGCAGTGGTCACCCACCTGTTTCTAACATTGTCTTGCATGTTGCCAACTATGTATCTCTTCCACATCAGTGGAAAGTCCGCAGCCAGACTCCATTGAAAATGTCCCAGAGTGTTACCTTGACTTGCAGGAGGTCTTCAGTAAAGGGAAAGCTTGTGGACTACCACCTCACAGACCATATGACTGTGCCATCGACCTTCTACCAGATATGTCACCTCCACGTGGTCGACTTTATCTCTTCTTCTTCTTCTTCTTCTTCTTCCGCTTCCTGTATGTAGGGGTTAACCCCTTAAGGATGTGCTCCTGGATTCCAGGAAACACAAGAAGTCTTCCTTTATCATTTTTCTTCTGAGTTGTTGCTTATCTATCCCTAATGTCCTTTCTATGGCAGTCCATTTATAATTGCATTCATCAAATAATGTTTGTTTCCTAATGTCATCATTTCCCATTCTGCGGATATGGGCTAAATATCCCAAATGCCTGTTCAGACAAAATTCCGATATTGGCTTGGTTTTAGTAATACGGTGTAGATCTTCATTAGAGTATTTAAACTGCCAATCCTGGTCTCCATCACCCAGATCTTCCTCATCTCTCTCTTCTCTCTTGTCTTTCATTCTCCTATAACCGCCCTTTACCATTTTCCTCAGGAATCCATGCCAAATAACAGATTTTTCTCTGTTCTTTGTCTGACAGTTGCCATGTCTCTACGCTATATAGAAGTCGAGACCTCACACAGGCATTTAGGAACATAACTCTGATCGGCATCTGTATGTGACTATCAGTGAGCACATGTTTCAGCTCGCTCCACTTTTCAAATGCAGAACCAGTATTCATGGCCAGAGGTTTCTGGTTCTCATTGGTATTTGTGATTGTGTGGCCAAGATATCGAAAGCTCCTCACGTTTTTGTTTGTTGCCATTAATCTGTACAAGGGACATTTTGTTCTGGATGTCTTCTCCAACGTTGAATGCCATCGTTTCAGTTTTCGAGTACGACAACTGGAGCCCAAAACGGGAGAATGTCTGATCATAGATTTGCAAGATGGTTTGCAGTTCCTCCGTAGACTCGGCAAAAATGGCTTGATCATCTGCATACAAGAGCTCTGTTATTCTTCTCTCTCCTCTTGCTCTAGCGTTTTTTCGGAGCTCTCTGAGGGAAACCTCGTTAGGGATACAGTACTGTATTTTAAATCCTGTATCTGGGTATAGCTTTCGTATTTCATGGCGAGCTATCCTAACAACAAAGTCCATATAGACATTGAATAGGGTTGGAGATTCCATTGCGCCTTGTCTGCATCCGACCATAGTGTTAAAAAGCCTTGTTGAACCTTTAATAAAAGCCTTGGTGTTTGAATATAGGGCTCTAAGGACTGCTATTATCAGAGGGCACTTGAGTCTCATCTCGAGGCATTTCAGGAGGGCATCGCGTGGAATCCAGTCATAGGCAGCTTTCAAATCAATGAAAGCTACAAACAACGGGGTCTTGGATCTGTGGGATTTATCGAGAACATGACGTAGTATAAAGATTGCATCATTGGTCGATCTATTAGCACGAAAGCCAAACTGTGATGGTAATAGGATATGTTCATAGGCAGAGGTGGGTAGAGTAGCCAAAAATTGTACTCAAGTAAGAGTATTGTTACTTTAGAATAATATTACTCAAGTAAAAGTAAAAAAGTAGTCGTCCGATTAATTACTTGAGTAAGAGTAAAAAGTACTAAGTGAAAAAACTACTCAAGTACTGATTAACTGCTGAGTAACTTTTGTTTATTGATCAGGATGTCATAACAGGCAGAGATTTCATATATATTTCACACATAAACTGTGTGTGTGTGTAGTTCTGTGTATTAACAATAACAACAAGAAGCTCAAGGCAGTGTGCACACGTGCATGTTCACTCCATGAAGTGACTTCAGCTTTAACAGCAGTTGGCTCTCAATTTTGTACTGTGAAGCTGTGACCTTTTAGCCGTGAACAGGTGAAAACAATAATAAATTAAATATTAATTAATTAAATCTTTACAAAGTAACATAATAACAAAACAATGGGTAGAGGTTACAAAGAAAAATAAGAAAAAGGCAGTCTGCACATAAACCATAACACTGTGTGTGTGTGCGTGCATGTTCACTCCGTGAAGTGACTGTTCAGCTTTAAAGGAACAGTCCACCGTACTTCCATAATGAAATATGTTCTTTTCTGAATTGAGATGAGCTTATCTGTACCTCTCCAAGCTTTGCGCGACCTCCCAGTCAGTCAGACGCGCTGTTACTCCTGTTAGCAATGTAGCTAGGCTCAGTATGGCCAACGGTATTTTTTGGGGCTGTAGTTAGATGTGACCAAACTCTTCCACGTTTTTCTTGTTTACATAGGTTTATATGACCAGTGACATGAAACAAAGTTCAGTTAAAAAAATTGAAACGTGGCAATTTTCTATGCTATGGAAAGTCCGCACTACAGTATAATGACAGGCGTACTAACACCTTCTGCGCGCTTCGACAGCGCATTGATACCGTCACTCCTGATCCATCTCGCAGAGGAGTTAGCAAGTGGAAGTAACAAGCAAAAAGGTTGCTAACTAGCTGCCAGTGCCCAGCTTGGCTGGGTGGTGGTGGGGATTGCTAGCAAGCAGTCAAGTTAACAAGCTAATGCCCTTCCTTTTGTGAACAAGCACTTGTAGACAAATAATAAAACAAATCTCACAGAAAAAAAACACCTAAAGTCTTCACAAATCCCTCTAATCCACAACAAATACAGTAGCTTGAAAAATGGAGATTTCACAAACGATATGTTACACGTTTTGTTATTTAGTAAGTTTTCACCAGTCTTCCATTCCCAGTTTTTGACCAGAGCCGTGTACAACTGTAACGCTATTGAGGAGCTGACATTAGGCGAGCAATCTTATTTTCATGAGCATTTTTTGGTTTCACATCAATAAAAAGTGATTGTTAGGAAGATTTTTTGTAGTTTTATTTCTTGGTTCTCTGGTGTGTGTGTGTGTGTGTGTGTGTGTGTGTGTGTGTGTGTGTGTGTGTTGCCGTCTGAGGCCACAGTGCGTCAATACTATGCTGTCAAAGTTAACGCGTTAATTTTGGCGATTAATTTTAAACATTTAATGCATAAAAAAAATTAACGCAATTAACGTGGTTTTGTTTACTTCCGGTGGCGGCTGACCCATAACCTTTGGTTACGTGTGCGGGAAAACCGGGCAGAAACAGCTATCCTAACTAAAGGAGAGTCTATGGCGGAAAGATGGATAAGGGCGAACTTTTAGGGGGAAAGTTTCATTTTAAAAAGTTGCCCGACGGCTCGTTGGACAAAACTAAGGCAATTTGCACAGTTTGCAAAGCCGAATTTAATTACCACAGAAGTAACACGTCTTTAGCGCATCACCTCAAAGCAAACACCCTGCTGAAATTACCTCCACTGGACCTCGCCAGTCTACACTACAGGAGTGTGGCACTTGTGGGCGAATAACAAAACCTGTAAGTGAAAAGTTAACCAATTCCTTGGTTACTTGGATAGTTAAAAACTGCCGCCCAGTTAGCACAGTAGAGGATGATGGACTGAGAGAAGTAATTCGTGTTGCATCGGGAGATACCTCTTATAATTTACCCTCGAGATGAACCATCGTGTCAAGAATACACACTTTGTATGAGGATGAGAGGGCACAGCGGATGAACATGCTTGCGCAAGCAAAGCACATCGCTCTTACGGGTGACCATTGGACGTCTATCAACAACGATAATTATTTGGGCATTACAGCGCATTTCATTGATCAAGACTGGACTCTGCAGTCGTTTGCACTTACTGTGAGTAAAACCGAGGAGCGACGCAACGTAAACAAGCCGGTCTGCCTCAGTAACTGGCTGAGTGTAAAGAAGGACTAAGTAAATTATGTCTATGGAGTGAAAAATGTTCAATGTTCTGAACTTTCAACAATATCTTTGCTCATTCTTTTTTGTATTTGCACTGTGCATATGTGCACCTTAAGCCATTAAAATGGTTTTTGAATTTAAATATACTTTCTCTGTTTACTCTACATTAATTTGATGATTTTACATAAATATTCAGTCTTAAGTAGAAAAATGCAATTAATTTATTGATAGATTAACCGCGATTAATTACAGAAATTTGTGCGATTAATTAGTTAATTTTTTAATTGATTGACAGCCCTAGTCAATACATTTCCACAAAACAATGTATTTTACAGTTATTTATGATGGTACAACAGGGCTAACATCTGCCTACGAAGACAGCCAAAAGCACATAGCCTACTTACCACAATGTGTTTCCTCAAATTCGACGTTGAGTTTTTACTGTATAAGCTGAAACGTCCACTGGGTTGGGGAGACACATGTGACACCGCATAACATAACTATTATTTTTTGTCGTTTGGAGAATGAACATGGTTTGTATGTGTGGCCAGGGGTGTGCCTCTTCGGCTTGATGAGAAACGCTGGCCATTGTCTCTGCCATTTTTCTTCTGCTTCCGTGCTCTTTTCCACCTGGACTGGTCTTGCCACGGGAATTGTGTGCGGGTGCGCGCGGCGGCTTGGCTCTGTTTGATTGGCGAAACGGAGTTAAACCATAGCTCCTCCCACTATGGCTCTGGCTGTTACATTTGATCGGTGAGATGCTGTCATGTGACAGAGCCTCTGCTGGAAGTCTCGACAAAACAAACAAACAGACCACGCATCGCACTGATCAATAAAAATAAAGTAGCGAGTAATGAGCAGAATATAGCCCAATGTAACGGAGTAAAAGTACCGCTTCTTCTTCACAAATATACTCAAGTAAAAGTAAAAAGTATGCTGCATTAAAACTACTCTTACAAGTACAATTCATCCAAAAAGTTACTCAAGTAAATGTAACGGAGTAAATGTAGTGCGTTACTACCCACCTCTGTTCATAGGCATCGCGTAATCTGTCAACGATTATTGCGGATATAATCTTCGATAACGTTGCAATTATACTAAGACCCCTGTAGTTCTCTGCACATGATCGCAATCTTCGTTTGTAAAGGCAGGTGATGCTTGCTGTCAGCCATCGAGTAGGTACTTGTAGGCATGTCCATACCAGATTCACTAAAACTACAAGGTATGTTAGGAGGTGTTCTGAGGCAGCATACTTCAGATGTTCGGCATTGATTTTATCCGTTCCCATGCATTTGCCATTCTCGAGTCTCTTTATCTCGATTTTGATTTCTTCTCTGCCTGGAACTGATGCATCTACTTCGGGAAGATCCTCCAGGGGTAGTAGATATGGGTAGTCTTCTGGACATTCCAATTCTGGTTGTGGCTCATAAGTTCGTGGGCCGAAGTGTTCTGAGAAATGCTCTTCTAGTTTGTTCAGCGGTACTAGTATTTTATTGGAACGTTCTAGTGATGAGTGCAGTTTCATTAGACGAAATTCTTCCTCAACATTACCAAGGGCGCAGATGGCACTGGGGACGGGGGGGGACATGTCCCCCCCAGATTTATAGTGACCCCTATCTGCCCCCCCCCACCCACCATCCCTACATAAGGCGCCAAACATAGGTAGGAAAAGTGAGGATTAATGTTCCTTTAGTTAGGCTAACTTACATTGCAGCACAAAGTTGAAATGGCAGAAGCAGTAGCCTTGTCAGTGATCAATCCACATTACACCGATTCAAGAAGGGGAAAGGCTGGAGCAGATCCTTGCAGAGTTGGGAAAGCAAGGTGTTCAATTTTCCACGTAATTCTCAGTTAATAACACTGCACAGCTGATCCATTTGATAGCAACGGTGTTTCTGCTACGACTAATGGTGCGTTCAGTTGTACTCGTAAGTTGGAAGTTTGAAGTCGGAAAAGCATTGAAATCTAGCATCTACCAGCATAAATGTTGGGGTTTTCATTTCATTAACTGTCCATTTTTTTCGAATTCCATGTTCCATGATGTCCCAGTTTTTAAACTGGGAAGCGCTCAGTTCTGAGGTTATGTTGTTCGGAGCTCCAAGTTCCGACTTCCAAATAAACAACTGTCTAATGACTGAGCTGGTGATCTTTCTGCCACATTAAGCCAGAGAAGAGGGGAAAAAATCACAGCGTTTGTTTCAAGAACCAAAAGATGTAAATATCCTATGCCTGTTGACCTTTCCCAGATGTGACAAATACTTGTTTTGTAATGTTGAGTAGCTAGTCCAGAGGTGGGCAAACTACGGCCCGTGGGCCACATCCGGCCCGTTGGCATTTTTAACCCGGCCCGCGGAAGACAATCATATAAACACGATTGAGCAGATCTATAAACTATAAGCGTCAGTGTTATCATGTAGACAGGTGTTCTAGAGATCCGTCTTTCCAGTCAGTCGTATTCACGCGAGATCAGAGTGGTGCAGCGCGTGCCATGGAAGTCATTCTGGCGCCCGTGCCACTGATGATCTCGAGAACACAGGATAAAACTTTACAGTGAGTGGTCCTAAAAAAAGAAAAGTGGACAGTGAGTGCAGGGTGTTCAATAAAGAATGGACAACTAAATATTTTTTTGCTGAAGTCTGATCAAAGGCTGTATGCCTTATTTGCAAAGAAACCGTTGCAGTTTTAAAGGAATATAACATCAAACGACACTTTTCCTCCAAGCATGCTAATTATGCTAACAACCAGTCAGCACAAGCACGGACGAATACAGCTCAGCGGTTGCTGAGTGAATGTGAGTATTAACACTTTCTCTTTTTAAAACTATGTTGGAGCTGTAATAAGATGGTAGTCACATGTTTACAGACATAATAATATAAAAAGTATAACTCTTAGTAATTTTAGTTGTCATGGGTGGCTGCTGTAGTGCTGGTGTTTGTTTTTAAGTACCGTGTGCTTTTGGGTGTCTGCTCCGCCCCTCATTTATGTCCCTGTCTGCTATTATAGGTGTATTATGAGCAGCTGACCTTGCTTCTGCTTATATCTGTTCCTGGACTTTTGCCTGTGGAGGTTATTCTGATCTATGAGTGGCCTTTTGGAATATGAAAACCTGTTTGGAACCTGTGTTTTGATTTTTTGAGGACTGGAAATATTTCAGTGAGTGACTTTGAACCTGAAAACCAGTTTGGAGTTTTTTGCTTTCTTGAGCTGTTTTGTCTGATTTTGTGGGCTGGATGGATCCAGTGCCAAACCATTGAACTGCAAATATGTTGGCATGGTGTGGTACCCAAACTGTTGAACTGCAAACATTTTGGAATGGTGTGGTACCTCTCCTACTAATGGTGGTTGGTTGTACTGGCAGGCTGGAAGTGGATGGTTAAAAAAAAAAAAACACTCGGGTGTAAATCTACGAGTTCAGTGAAATGTACAAAAATGATATGTACTGATATGTAATTTAGTTCAATTTAATGATATGCAATTTAGTTGTATGTATAAAATGATACAAATATACAAATACACTGGCATCCTACTCATCCTGGCAGCTCAAAGATGTAATTTAAGAATTAAGTGTGCTACTTTTCTTACTGTCACGTGTGTGTGTGTGTGTGTGTGTGTGTGTGTGTGTGTGTGTGTATTACTTTTCTGGATGGATCCAGTGGCAATCTATTGAACTGCAAGCATTTTTCTGCTCTGCCTTTGTTGACTGAGAACTAAAATAAATGTCAATCTGATCTGCATTTGGGTTTCTGTCAGTGAAGGCCTTACAATAACACTAAAGCTTTTCCGGTTTATGTTCGATATGTATGAATTTGGTGTTGGCCCAGCCCGCCTGGCAAATTTCAAAAGTCAATGTAGCCCCTGAGCCAAAAAGTTTGCCCACCCCTGAGCTAGTCTGATAATAATAAGAAGGAATTTGGGCTTACCTGAAGTAGGCTAAATGTAAAATAACAGCATTCTAGGCTGTAGGTGAATATCTTTTAATGTTGTTATTTTTATGAATAATGTTATTTTAGTAAGCAGCAACTGTTAACTGAAATTATGAGATTTAAGATGTTAACATTGTCCTCCTGGCCTGCAGGCAATCCCTGGTGGGGTCAACAATGAAAAAAACAAAAAACAATTACAGCATTTTTTTCAAAAACCGAGCAATGTAAGTATCATTTTGCCTGTTAACTTTCCCAGATGTGGCAGATATTCTTTTTATAATGTTGAGTAGCTAGTCTGACAATAATAAGCAGGCATTTGCACTTACCTGAAGTAGGCTAAATGTGAAATAACAAGCTTTTTAGGCTGTTATTATTATTATTATTATTATTATTATTATTATTATTATTAATGTTTAGTAAGCAATTTTTAACTCAAATTACAAGATTTAAAATGTTAACACTGTCCTCGTAGCCTGCAGGCAATTCCTAATGACAGTGAGGCAGGCCCTAGTCAGTCGAGAGAGGATCTGCCAGGGGGCAGCCACAGTAGAAAAAGACAGCATGAGGAGGTAATGAGAAGATGCAGGGAGAGAACATGGAGGGACAAGAGGTGACACAGAGGGAGATGGTGACATGATAATAATGACATACACAGAGAGCCAAATCAACCTGACCCAAAAGTTATGCAAAGACAAGTGCTCAAAGAGCAGACACTAACATTCCAGAAAGCATGGTACGAGAAGTATCCCTGGCTACATGTTAGTGTGGGTACTGAGGGTGTTCTGTGTTTTCACTGCTCGAAATACTTTAAAACAGGGAAACCAGCACAAGCCAAAAGTATAGACCCAGCTTTTGTCAGTACTGGATTTCAAAACTGGAAAAAAGCACTTGAAAAATTTTCCATGCATGAGAAATCAGAAGGTCACAAAGTGGCTATTACAACTGCTGCATATGAAACCAGGCCCGTTACTACACAGTTGAGCAGTGCAGCCAGTACACAGCAAGCAGAAAACAGAGCTAGCCTGTTAAAAATAATAGGAGCTGAGCTGTTTCTGGCAAGGCAGAGATTGGCCTTTAGGGGTCATGAACATCATCAAGGTAACCTTGACCAGTGCTAACCAAACTACAAACATGGCCACTCAGAACTACAATGACCAAGATTCAGTGCCCCCTGTCACCAGAGTATTGAACTCAGCTGTTGCTCATTCACTCATCACCACCATGCTACTTAAACCTCTCCCTCACACAGTATCAATGCAAAGTATTGTTCTGAGTTCCCAGTCCATGCTGAGCCTTTATTCTCTGCCTGTTTTGCTGGTTTTTGACTCTCACTATCCTTTCACCATTTTCACTTCCTGTTTTGTCTACTTTATTCTGAGTGCCGATCAACCCACCCTCACCTGCCTTCTGATTACGACTTTTGCTTTATGATTTGGCTAAGTTCACTTTGCTCACCTCTTCTTTCTGCAATTACCTCTGTAAGTGCCTGCATCCTGACATATACACAGAGGGGAACTGTCAGGGCCTTCTAGGCCTTCAGAAAAGGCCCAAACATATCAGCATTTCAAATGTTACATTTAATTTATTTCATAATTTCATCATAATTATTATGTAATTTTAATTTGGCCTCATTTTCTAGCAAACTTGCTTCAGAAATGAAAGGGTCACTGTCCTGAAAACATTAAAATAGGAGTTCTCACTCATTGGTTAGGACTTACACTGCCATGGCCTTCTGTCCCAGCATTGATGTTTATGTAGAAAGTGACAGATGAATTAACCAATCAGATTTTGATTTACAGTGAGAAGGACCAAAAATGTATCGCCCTAGGTAGGATGACCAGACGTCCCGGTTTTACGGGGATAGTCCCGATTTGGGGTTGTGTGTCCCGAGTCCTGACAAAAGTCTGTCGGGACACGGATATGTCCCGGTTTTCGCCACTCGCGACGTTTGCGACTGAGCAGCGTGGGAATCATTAGCGGAGAAATGTCTGCATTTACTATTTTGATGAATTGACAGGAATCGCAAACTTTCCTGGTTACTGCCCCCTGGCCCTGTGGCATGGGTGTTTATTTAGCCACATTATTCCAGACAACAGAACGTGTTGCTATGCAACAATAAAATAAACATTAACTGGCGCGAATGTTCTTTGTCTAGCAGCTAGCAGCAGTAATGCCGCAGCAATTATGCCAAAAAGAAAATGTACCTTTTTCCAAAGATTTACAGGGCACCTACCCCTTCCTCTGAGAGGTGCAGAACAATGCACACGAAGCCTACTGCACACACTGTAAGTGTTCCTTCTCTGTAGCCCACGGTGGTAACGCCGATATACAGGATCACATTAAAACTCTTCTTGTAAATATACGTAGGCTAATGCATTTTGTTTAGGGTGGGTGGATTGACAGTCGCCTTAGCTTTGTTCCTGTGCTTTGTTCTTGCACTGAGTTGGGTAGCCTATGTTGCAAATGATGTGCGCTCCTGTGGGGGCTTTCCTCGGGCTGTCGCCCCTCTCCTCCTTTATTGCTGTTTTGTTTGAGTGTATATTCTCAAATCACTTGTCTCTTTTTTGTTTCTGTTTAACATACCATTCTGACAGTTTGGCCATATTGCTGTGTTGAACAGCTTGTTGCACCTTCGATTAAAGTGTTCACTCTTCTTGCTTTATTCATTCAGTTGTGGGGAATGGTTAGTAAGGTTGATTCTGACCTAGGCTATGTTGAGGTCACATATCTACTTTTTAAGTTCATGCTATAGTGTATACAATTTTAGAGATATAGCCTACATGTGCATATGTATTCTTAGTGTTCTCACAAACAGGTGAAATAAATCAGTTTAAATTTGGCCTATGGACATAGCCTGGCCTATTCTCAGCCATTACAAAATCTGTTGTCTGACCATAATTTAACTGATCTGTATACCACTATGCTACTAGATAACAACATGCCTGTTTGTTTTATTTCATGTGAGATGTTGATAAATGTGAGCTTCAACAAAATGATAAGAGCACCTCTCTGAGTGTCACGTTTACGTAAAAAAAAAAAAACGGTGTGCGTGCACGAGCATGGTCGCGCGCAAAAGTGTCCCAGTTTCAGACTAGGGAAATCTGGTCACCCTAGCCCTAGGCCTTCTCAAAGGCCAATTCAAGCTTAACCATGAGTTGGTGCTGTCAGCGCGGCAGTGAAGTCAACTTCCAGCCGGTGTAGCATTCATCAGTAGTGTTATGCTAATAAAGCTATGCGAATGCTAATAAAGTGGTCAAGCGAATGCTATTGAGAGCAAGTAGCACAGGCTAATGACTGAGAAACTGAGATTTCTGTCTCCAGACTCTTCTTCCATGCACATGTAGCAGTGTCATAATTTCATATGAATAAAGGTGGGTTTTTTTGGGTTTTTTTGTGAACTTCCCCAAATCCCTCTATTATAAAATGTTAATTTGTTGGGTTCCAATAATGGTTCCACTATTGTTTCTGATGGGGCATTAATTAGTGTAACACACCTGTGGACATTATTGTGCTTGGGCTGTCTGGAAAGGGGAAAGCTGGCTTTGTGAATCTTGCATGGACAATATTCACTATTACAGTATTTTTTTTTCATATTTCCCAAGATATGATTGTAACGATTTCCCTAATACATTGAACACTGGAACAGGCAGGCGGCTTCGAGGTCACTTTCGTTTTTATTTTTATAACTCTGAGTTAATACACCAAACACACTTTTCAGCAGTTTCACAATAATAAGCTGCGTGCCACTGCATGGACGTGACCTCAGTCAGGGGAAGAGATCCTTACACTCTGCTGCTCTCTCCTCTTATCTGCTCCTTCTCGCTGCACACACACACACACACACACACACACACACACACACAGAGACAGCACATTAATTTACAAGTGCTTCCACTTTGCCACTCACCTTCCCTGGCCCCTCTCTCCATTCACAAACTGGCGCTTGACCATGCCCCCGCTGCCACAATGATGTTTATTTTTTGATGTAAAAATATTTTGACACACATCCGCTGTTTGGATTGGATCAAATATGTAAATTAGTGTCATATAATTCCATGTGAAAAGTTGAGTGTTCATCTGAATAACCATTTGGCTGGGTGCTAACTGGTGTATTATGTTGTAGGGATGCCAGTATTCTTTCCCCTGTCTCTGTGTGTTGATAGCCCTGTCATTCATTGTTTTCCAGAATAAATGCTGACAGATCAACTCTCCTCCTCTGCATCATCTATTTGCCACACAGAGACTTTTAGTTATTATTAGAGTATCTGACTGGCTATAGTTGGTTACACACGCTCACCCCAGTATTTTTCACTTGTACTTAAGTATGCATTTCCCTATGTCATTTACTTAGTTACTTTTAAAATCAACATCAACAACTACATACAATGGTGCTACCTGGCACCCTGCCGCTAATTCCTTGCAAAATCCTTTGCCCTGTTGCTTTTTTGTGTGTCTGGCTAAGTTTTGACTGAGCTGAAATCCCAGCTCCAATAGTAATGGTTCATCACAGATTATATACAGTGGTGCTTGAAAGTTTGTAAACCCTTTAGAATTTTCTGTATTTCTGCATAAATATGACCATCAGATTTTCACACAAGTCCTAAAAGTAGGTAAAGAGAACCCAGGTAAACAAATGAGACAAAAATATTATACTTGGTCATTTATTTATTGAGGAAAATGATCCGATATTACATATCTGTGAGTGGCAAAAGTATGTGAACCTTTGCGTTCAGTGTCTGGTGTGACCCCCTTGTACAGCAATAACTGCAACTAAACGTTTCTGGTAACTTGATCAGTCCTGCACACCGGCTTGGAGGAATTTTAGCCCATTCCTCCATACAGAACAGCTTCAACTCTGGGATGTTGGTGGGTTTCCTCACGTGAACTGCTTGCTTCAGGTCCTTCCACAGCATTTCGATTGGATTAAGGTCAGGACTTTGACTTGGCCATTCCAAAACATTAACTTTATTCTTCTTTTAGCCATTCTTTGGTAGAACGACTTGTGGGCTTAAGGCCAATTTATGCTGACAACCCAGTCCTCGCAGATAGCGTCGCAGATAGCGTCTGCGTAGCCCCCCCACCTTCGCAGATGCTCTGCGCGCACCTCCCAAAAATTGTGACCACCACAGAAGCCTCACAGACAGTGTCGCAGACAAGAGGGCTCTGATTGTTCCACTCTACATCTGCTGTACACGCACTTCCGCTTCCCTACTTTCCCGGTTTGGTTTGTTTTCACGACCGCCATTTTTAAAAACATGAGCGAAGATGGAGCAGCACGAAGAGCGGTTGATCGAGGAAGTGAGGAAGTACGTACATCTATACGACTCCAGTTCTAGTCATAAGTAACCGGAGGATAAACACTCCACTAACCACACCCACCAACTACTCCTAGCGATTTCGCGACTTCATGCCCCCTTGCGTTGTGGCGGTGGATAACATGGCGCATGCCTATTACTCCCTGCTCAACAATAAATTACAACTGTCTCCGAAAAGCTGTCTGCTAAAGCCTTGTCTCAAGAGCATGCAGAGGCCCTTAGGGTCATTGTCTTGCTGCATGACCCACCTTCTCTTGAGATTCAGTTCATGGACAGATGTCCTGACATTTTCCTTTAGAATTCACTGGTATAATTCAGAATTCATTATTCCATCAATGATGGCAAGCCGTACTGGCCCAGATCCAGCAAAACAGGCCCAAACCGTGAAACTAACACCACCATGTTTCACAGATGGGATAAGGTTCTTCTGCTGGAATGCAGTGTTTTTCCTTTCTCCAAACAGAACGCTTTTCATTTAAACCAGAAAGTTCTATTTTGGTCTCATCCATCCACAAAACATTTTTCCAATAGCCTTCTGGCTTGTCCACGTGATCTTTAGCAAACTGCAGATGAGCAGCAATGTTCTTTATGGAGAGCAGTGGCTTTATCCTTGCAACCCTGCCATGCACACCATTGTTGTTCAGTGTTCTCCTAATTGTGGACTCATGAACATAGGCTAATGTGAGAGAGGCCTTCAGTTGCGTAGAAGTTACCCTGAGGTCCTTTGTGACCTCGCCGACTATTACACGCCTTGCTCTTGGAGTGATTTTTGTTGGTCGACCACTCCTGGGGAGGGTAACAATGGTCTTGAATTTCCTCCATTTGTACACAATCTGTCTAACTGTGGATTGGTGGAGTCCAAACTCTTTAGAAATGGTTTTGTAACCTTTTCCAGCCTGATGAGAATCAACAACGCTTTTTCCGAGGTCCTCAGAAATCTCCTTTATTCGTGTCATGATACACTTCCACAAACATGTTGTGAAGATCAGACTTTGATAGGTCCCTGTTCTTTAAATAAAACACAGTGCCCACTCACACCTGATTGTCATCCCATTGATTGAAAACACCTGACTCTAATTTCACCTTCAAATTAACTGCTAATCGTAGAGGTTCACATACTTTTGCCACTCACAGATATGTAATATTGGATCATTTTCCTCAATATGTAAATGACCAAGTATAATATTTTTGTCTCATTTATTTAACTGGGTTCTCTTTATCTACTTTTAGGACTTGTGTGAAAATCTGATGATGTTTAAGGTCATATTTATGCAGAAATATAGAAAATTCTAAAGGGTTCACAAACTTTGAAGCACCACTGTAGATAGATATGCTGCATCTGTCCATTACCACTTTATCTCTTTGTGTGTGTGTGTGTGTGTAGTTAGTTAGTTAGTTTTCTTAATATAGTCAGGCAAACATACCTGGCTCTCTCTATATAAGAGCACCTGCATTCAGTCGAAATTCTTGTAAGAAAACTTGCTGTCCAGCAACCAGGCTGCTTTGCTGCTTCTGATGCAGGAGGATGTTCAGAACCTTTTTGTAATTACACAGTCAGCAAACTGTCCCAAAATCAATTCTGGTGATGATTTTGTGTATCTTAGCAGCATACCTGTCAACCCTCCCGTTTTTCCCGGGAAATCCCTTATTTTGACTTATTTCCCGCTGTCTTCCCGTTTTTTTATTTTCCCGAAAATATCCCGTATTTTGACATTATATAAAAGTCCCGTATTTTCACAATATAAAAAAGTCGGTAGGTCCAGAATTCATGACGCGCCTCTGACAGGAGTTTACAGCAGGAAGTCGGGCCATGAATTCACGTCCCCGCCCTCTCAGTCATCAGTAATTACAGAACTCCGTCCGGAGGCGAGGCTGAACAAGTGATTAGGTCCAGTGTTGCCAGATTGGGCAGTTTCTCGCCCAAGTTGGGCGGTTTCAAGTGCATTTTGGCGGGTTTTGAACATATTTTGGGCTGGAAAAAGTCAGCAGTATCTGGCATCACTGATTAGGTCTGAGGTGAAGATGGTGATGCTAATAGCTAAGAAAAACATTAGCCTCTCTTTCTTTGATGATTTCAACAAGTGCGTGGCTGGAATGTTCCCAGACTCTTCCATCACAAAGAAATTTTCCATGGGGAAAACGAAAGCCTCCCAAATAATCAAAGGTAAGCTACACATGTTTACATTAAGTATGTCCTGGCTAAGACCTCATAAATAGCCTAGTGTAAACTAATTGGTGTATTAACTGTTTTATCCACTCATTGTCTAATTTTATTTTCTATCTGAAACTTACCCATTTTAAATCACTCTTGGTTTAATATCTTATATTACTCTTTATCTCTCTATCTCTCTATCTATCTATCTATCTAGTGTTCCGAGGCCATGACTATGGTAAAACCATAATAAATTGCAATGGAATTTAATTTATTGACTGGTTATATAATGACCTTTCTTATTTTAACATAAGATACGTATTTTAGCCCTTAATTTGGGAAATAACCGGTACCACTGAAGGCAAATAAAAATAAATGTATAGTTTATTCACAAATGCACTCTATAAACCATAAGCATATTGAGTTTGGGTCTTGGCTATCACCAACATGCACCAGAGTACAGGAAATCACAAATATAGAAAATTGCCCCCCATTCAACTACACACCCACTTTTGGTGAAGGGTATGACTTTCCGAAATTTTCCCTTATTTTGAGTTAAAAATCTGGGAAATATCCCTTTTTTTCAAACCTCAAAGTTGACAGGTATGCTTAGCAGTAATATACAATCTTCTGTAAAAGATATAGGAATAGTCAAATCTTGGACTGCTCTGAAAAAACTAGACAATATTTGGAAGTCAAATCTCCCTAAAGACTTGAAACGGGAGTTCTTTAGATCTACTGTTGAATCTGTGCTACTGTATGGCTCAACACCATGGAGCTGCCAATTAGAAAAAGCCATCTTAAATGTTGACTGGAGAACACGCCCTACAGTTGAAGAGCTCTATGGAAACCTTCCAAGAGTAACTTGTGTTCTTCGAGAACAAAACCTACGCCTAGCTGGTCATTTATCAACAAAGTGTAGCAAAGATGAGGTTGTTACTGCTCTAATTCACACAAGCTGAATTGTGTGTCGGTTCCTCTGGCACACCATGAGCCATTCCCAGCGTGTTTTGACCCTGTCCCTTGTGCTATCATTCTTCTAACAGAAAGCAGCTGAATCAGCAGGCTCATACTTTGCTTTATTCCTTTTTCTCTGTGAGTTATGAGAAGCAGTACTGGTACAAAACTTTTACTTACCTTGCCCTCATCTCACATAAAAAAAAAAAAAGTTGAAAACCTAAGCGACATTCAAATAATTTCTTTTTCATTCAAATTCAATTCATTTCTGTTGCTTTCGGTCTAAACTAAAAACCTGATTAATTAGGAGAGCATCATTATTTAATCAGGCTAGCTATAAATTCTCAAAGCTAGTTACAGTAGTTAACAGTGGGGAAAAAAATAATCATCACTTTTCAAAGTGATCCACATATACCAGCGATTAACATGGGAACATTGCTTCCTCTTTATCATACACATTTCTTGCTGGAATATGAGTTCATTTTATGTTTTTACATTTGTTAGATTGTATAGCTGGCCACATTAAAATGAACATTTGCACCTAGCCAGCTAATACTGTTCTAAGGTGCTGGTAAAGTGTTGGAAGTGTACTGTATTATACACAAGGTGAAATCTATTGCCCCAAACAGCCAGACTGGTTTGATCTGACAGGAAGGCTATGCCAACTCTTATAACAACTCTTTACAAGCATGATGAGCAGAAAAGCCTCTCAGAACCCACAATACATTGAACCGTGTGGCAGATGTGTTACAAAAGGAGATCATTCTATTGTTGGATGTGAACATTACCTGAAGCTCTTGACCTGTATCTGTATGATGATGTGCTTTGCTCTGCTGCCACATGATTGGCTGATCAGATAACCGCATGAATGAGCCCCATAGGTACAGGGGTCCCTAATAAAATGGTCGGTCAGTGTATACCTAA
Organism: Neoarius graeffei; assembly: GCF_027579695.1. Lineage (NCBI taxonomy): Eukaryota > Metazoa > Chordata > Actinopteri > Siluriformes > Ariidae > Neoarius > Neoarius graeffei. The sequence continues at coordinate 12,599,210 of NC_083581.1, forward strand.
CCAAGTTAACTCTATGCAATCATGGTGTTTTTTTTAATGAAAAATTCCAATCCACCATCTTTCCATCTTGGGTGGCACGGTGGTGTAGTGGTTAACACTGTCATCTCACAGCAAGGAGGTCCTGGGTTTGAGCCCAGCAGCTGACGAAAGGCCAACAGGCCTTCCTGTGTGGCGTTTGCATATTCTCCCCATGTCTGCATGGGTTTCCTCTGGGTGCTCTGGTTTCCCCCACAGTCCAAAGGCATGCAGGTTAGGCTAATTGGTGGCTCTAAATTGACCGTGAGTGTGAATGGTTGGTTGTCTCTATGTGTTAGCTCTGCGATGACCTGGCGATTTGTCCAGGGTGTACCCTGCTTCTCGCCCATCGTCAGCAGGGATAGGCTCCAGCTTACCTGCGACCCTGTACAGGACAAGCGGCTACAGATAATGGATGGATGGATATCCTTCCATCTTCATATCATGAAATGCAGCTTAAAGGACCCCAGTTTGACTGGCATCAGCACTTTTATAGGGAACTTCTCCAAATAAATAAATCAATTCAAGTTTAGATCATGTTCAAGTCAGAATACAGATAAGATACGAGTGCTAAACAGCTGAAGATACAGATAATCATGCTGTGTTATACTCCTTAGTATACACTGTACATTCTGACTTCACAATAAAGCTAAGCTTCAAATGTTAAAATGTAGCACTTAGTCATGCTAATGTTATGTTGTAAAATAAATATGAGCTACAGTAGATTGAAAACAGCTATCCATGTAGGCAACTATGGGCAGGTGGCAGAAGGAAACTGTGAACATTCGAACAATTTTTAAACTACATGAAGAAAAATCCTGCATGTGTTATGTCTGGAAACCAACCATCAACATGTGCTGAAATGAAACTTCAAGCACTGTTGTTGGATTGGTCTGATGTCCACCAGGTATTCAAAAAAGAATGCACAAAAATGCCCAGGGAGCTTGTGATTTGGACATTTCCTCAAATAAATAAATAGGACATCGGACTTTGGGTTTTATATGATCCAAAAGCCACAGGAATGATCCCTTTTTTGAAAATGTGCATTTTAAATAAAGTTTAAAAAACAAAGGTGTTTTATATAAACTTTTTGAGCAAAGATCGATGGGGCAGGTGCTATACTACTGGTCAGTGCATGAAGTAACAGCAAACTAAAATCTACAGTCTTTTATTATACTTTTATTTTAGAAATGACAGAAGAAAGTCTCATACACGGTGAGCCAAAAGCAAACATTTCAAAAATAATTGCGGGTTTACCCTGCTGTCTAACAAATCATTTCTGAATTGGGCCGAGACATTTATTAGTCCTGTTTAACTGATTTCAGGTTTCCATCACGCACATTATTCTTTTGCTGCAGCAAACCAGCATTACAGGTTTTTTTTTTTGTGGACCTGAAATCATATTAAAGGTGGATTAGTTTGACCTGTAATGAAGAAATTTCAAGGTAATTTGACTTGGATAAAAAAATATCCATAATATCGTCAAATTCACACCAACAGCCTGGATGTATTTGTCGTAGCGCAGATACACAGCAGCAACAACAACAACAACAACAAAGCTCCATATTTGTTATTACGTGACTTTGAGGTAAATTTGAACTTTTACGTTGGATGGAATAATTACTTGTAAGACAACAGACATTTACAGTAGATTCAAATAATAATCTTCTTATATAGTACCTCTTTAGGTTAAACAAATCCAGCTTGAAAATACAGAAGAATGAATATATACAAGGACTGCCTTTATAATAAAGAAAAAAAACAACTCCATGTATCAGAAGCCACATACAGTGAAATAATTCAAAAATGGTTAAATGAGTATCATTTTTAAACAAAAACAATTTCTCTTCATTCTCCCAAATTTATGCATGATGATCAACAGAGGCTTTGCACAATCACGTGACCCCGCAGCAACGGTAACTACGCCACCATGACAGGCGGCATGCTTGTAGTGCTTCATTAAGCAGAGTTAGTTGTTACTGATGGGTATGGGAAGGTTTTGCTGCAATTTTGGATGTACAAATCATTCTGAACAAAACAAAAACATCAGATTTTTTTAATTTACCAAAAGTAATTTATCATCAAGGGAAAACTCTAGAGAGATTTCTAAACATAGAAGGGAAAAATGGGGGGGGGGACATTCAGCAGGACTTGGTGTTGAACAGAGAGGTCATAAACCCTATGGTATGCTCACTTAATTTCCACAAAGGTAAGAATTCAAAAAAATTAATTTCCCACCTGCAGCACGGTGCTCATTCTTATACTGTGAAGTGAACATGAGCATCAACACAGCGGTTCTGCAGAGCCTCACCTTCACTGAAACTTAAAATGCATTTACATTTGGGGATCCTTCGGAGCGCGTTGTGCGTGTGCTTGGGACCCAGTCATTATGGGAAACACCTGATGATGATTTGAACGCAATCAGCATGCTGTTTTCACAGAGACTTTGTGAAGTATTGTCAGGTATGCAGCGGCAGAACACAGATCTAAGTGCAGGAAGAGTATTTATTAGCAGGCATTACTGTATATTTACAGAAACAAAACGCGTATGAAACCAAAAGCAGAATCATAAACATGACTAAAAAGTAAACATGACAGTGATGATAATACTTCACAAAGCCTCTGTGTCCTTATGTGCATGTGCTGATTACACTCAAACCAGCATTAGGTGTTTCCCATAATGACTGGGTCCCAAGCGCGCACAACACTCTCTGAAAGATCCCTGAATGTAAATGCACTTTTTAAGTCTCTATCTTGCTGCAGTTGTGAAATAATTTTTTTAAAATCCTTACCTTTGTGGAAATTAAGTGAGCATACCATAGGGTTTTTGATCTCGTCGTTTGACACCCAGTCCCACTGAATGTTTTTTCCCCATTTTTTCTTTTTTACGTTTGGAAATCTCTCTAGTTTTTTCCCCCCATGATGAAATACTTCTGGTAAATTAAACCTGATATCTTTGTTTCGTTCAAAATGATTTGTACATCCAAAAACGCAGCAAAACCTTCCCGTACCGATCAATAACAACTAACTTGGCTGAATGAAGCATTACAAGTGTGCCCCTGTCATGGCAGCATAATTACCATTGTTGTGGGGTCACGTGATGGTGCAAAGCCTCTATAGCTCAAGAAAAAGTGACCTAACTAATAGGCCACACCCCAAGATGTGCATTTAAGAGTCTGTGAAGCCAACAGAAGAGTAGTCTTAAGTAATAATTAGGGGCCCAAGCACCAAAGATGCTTCTGAAACAAGAAGATTCTTCTTTGTATACTATTTATCAGGTAAACAATGAGCCGGTCTGGGCCGATGGTGGCACTATAGCTCAGGGTTGTTTTTTTCCTTTTGACCATCATTTATACTGTGGAAATGTTTTTGTTTCCTGATTCCTTGCTATCTGCCAAACAAAAACGATTTAGTTCCAAGCACTTTGATATCCAAGGCCTACTTCTGTGAACTTATCCTATGATCTCGGGGGAAGCCATAGCCTAATTGTTAGAGAAGTAGCTTTAGGACCAAAAGGTTGCTGGTTTGAGTCCCTGGAATCAGCAGGCATGGCTGAAGTGTCTTTTGAGTAAGGCATCTAACCCCAACTGCTCCCCAGGCTGCTCTGGGTATGTTGTATGTTGCTTTGGATAAGAGTGTCTGCTAAATACCAGTAATGTAATCTTCACAAAATCTGTCAAAATTGAGTTTGAACTTCAAGAATTATCTCAGGAACTGTAAATCTGGTCAAGCTGTAATTTGCTACACTGTATCTTTGTGCTAATCTATACATTGAGTTTTTATGATGACCTGATTATCTATAAGCATGGGCATCATCAGCCAATCACAATCCATCAGGCATCTGACAGGGATAACAAGGGGCTCTACTTGTGAATGACGGCTGGACCCTGCAAATGTTGCCTGCAGCTATAGTTCTGTTACCTTTTTTTGTTTTTCATTCATAAATGTCATGACAACGCAACAAAGTCTGAAATCTGAACCTTTCTGGGGCTGTTTGGGGAAAAAAAATCTCCTTTCTGAAGTCTCAAGGTGAGCAAGCATGTTTAGTACACTTTTTTTTTTTACAATTCTAAAAATCTGATAATGGTTAAGAATATCAGAGCCATGGTTTTAAAGGGCTGTGCTGTATGACATCAACACACTGCAGATGGGTGTCTGGTTCTTCGAAATGTCTCTATGATTCCTTGCCCTTGGGAGACTTTCATGGTGGACAAATCAAGCATCACACATTGATTTCTCAATGAAGCAACTGTTTAGTGTAAGGTACTAAATTGTGGAACTCTAACTGTGGCATGGCTTAAATCAAACCTTTCGTGCAGCATAACAAGCTATAAAATGTGGATGCGGATAAAAACAGCTGGGCTATAAAATCCTGCGACTTGTCTCCTGTAATGTGCAGGCAGTAAATGAACGACAGCATGTCTGTTGACACTTCCTGAGGACTGGCAAAGTTTGACATTCACACAAGTAGTTTCTCAATTTTGGGACGTTTCTGAAAATCACAAAAGACGTTTAGCCTTTGAGGCACAGAGTAACCAAACAGCATGAGAATGAGATCTAAACCACCAAAAGCATGTCAAGAATGGATGAAATGGAAAAGATAGACAGTGTCTGCATGAAGCAAATGTCTTCAGAAGTGAAAGAACAATACAAGCACTAGCCTTTTCTTCATTTTGTGCTTTATCCTAAGCTATATACATTACTTTAAGCTCTTAAATAAGCATTATTTGGACTGAGAAATAGGATTATTGCCTGTTTAAGGCAATTAACTTTAGGAGCTAAGCTCATAAGATTTACAGTATAAGCACTCAATACATAGCACAGATATTTACACTGCACTCTGATCTCTTTTGTCTGGATTTAAACTATATGAGCATAACAATGATTTCTGGATCTATTAATGTTCCCTTAGATTTGCAAATCTCAGAAAATTATGAGGAAACACAATATTATAATTAAGCTTGTGCGACATAATGATTTAGTTGTCTCTACACAATATCCTGTGACGTTTATCCTGATTACATTACCAGACCGGCAACCTTTATGCAATTTGTGTAGACGTGCTGTAACTTAACAACGGCATATGCAAGTATGAGTTACCACTGTAACGTTTACCAGTCGTTTTCTCTCCAGTCAAACAGATGAGGAGCCAATCAAAATATTAATCTGGAATGATTCATGCAGGTGTTTTGAACGCTCCAATGTCACACAAAACTGCTTGGTAGCCCCACCCCTACTCCTCATCACTCATGCTTTCAGGATTGGCTGCATGACCTTACTTTCTTCACTGGTAAATGGAAGAATGTTTTGAGCTCATTAACATGAAATAAAATCTATAAGTGTAGTTTCCTTAAATCTGAAATGGGTTCTGAAATGATTGTCTTCCTTTCTTCTCTTGGGTCTGGATAACTAAATCATCTCATCTCATTATCTCTAGCCGCTTTATCCTGTTCTACAGGGTCGCAGGCAAGCTGGAGCCTATCCCAGCTGACTACGGGCGAAAGGCGGGGTACACCCTGGACAAGTCGCCAGGTCATCACAGGGCTGACACATAGACACAGACAACCATTCACACTCGCATTCACACCTACGGTCAATTTAGAGTCACCAGTTAACCTAACCTGCATGTCTTTGGACTGTGGGGGAAACCGGAGCACCCGGAGGAAACCCACGCGGACACGGGGAGAACATGCAAACTCCGCACAGAAAGGCCCTCGTCGGCCACGGGGCTCGAACCCAGAACCTTCTTGCTGTGAGGCGACAGCGCTAACCACTACACCACCGTGCCGCCCCATAACTAAATCAGTTATACTATTTTAAAATGGTGAATTGCAAGCAGGGAAACGTCAATGTTGCACAAGCCTAATTATAGCAAAACTTTTATTTCAATAAATAATGAAATATTGATCTCAGTACGTAAGATAGCAATGATGACTATAGCTAATGCTACTACTGCTTCTATCAGAGCAATCAATCAAAAAACTGATGATATTGCTGATTGAGGATATCTCAAGAGATCACTTCACAATCAAAGCAAAGAGATCAGGACACAAACAATGGGTTTTCATATCGGGTATCGTAGTGCTACAGATCAAAGAAGAGTCCTATGCTTACTTGGCTTTGCCATAAATGTGAAAATCATTACATTCATTGTTCACATTATACAGGTTATTTGAGATAGTCCATAGAGTTGTCAGTAATAAAATAACACCTTTGGTGCTTGTCTCCAAAACAACCAGGTGCAATCTGTTTGAATTAAATAATAATCTGCTGCTTGCAAGTACAGTCATTGGCGTTGAGTTATACTCTAGTAGTAGAATGTCCATGAGGGAGGCCAGTATTGCTTGAAGTGCTGTTGACGTACGGATTAAAGGGATGGTACGGTGACTGAATCCCCGAGAGAGAATTGGGGATCATGGTGATGGTGTTTGGCGTCATGATTGGGAAGTCATCTGGGGAACGACGTAAAGTGAGGGCATAGTCGGGAGGACAAGTGAGCCGGAGCATGTCATGCCCTTGCAATGGCTCACAATCATGATCGTGGTCGTGATCTAGTTGCTTCATCTGCAAGGACATTAGATCTTCACTTGGAACCCTTGGTACATCATTAGCAAGGTTCCTTGGTGGACTAGGACGCCGAGTGGACTCAAAACGATGCTTGTCCTTCTTGTAATAGAGGGCTGCGAAGGCCAGGATATTTAGAAAGAGCAAGGATGCTCCGACAGCGATAGTAACACTCAATTCTGTGGAATAGTCTCGAGCTTCTATGGTTACAGAGCTGTCCTTATGCTCTGAATTCTTCTGATGGTCTGTGGACTGCTTGGTGTTGGATGAAGGAACTGGGGGATGCCGGGTAGTGGACGGCCAAAGTTTGTTAGATAAGCGCTTGGTGTACGAGAAAGGAGTTGTATCCTGAGGAGGGATTTTGGTGGTTGATGACACATATTGGAAAAGTTCATTGATGCTGTGCAAATGGGGCACTAGCTCAAGCCAGAAAGCAACCTTTGTGGCCCTGTAGTGGTCTCGGACACGTGGTTTGAGACCAATGTGAAGATACAGCTGATCCTTAGGATTGTATTTGGACCATGCCACTTCTTCAAAGCGATTAGGTTTGGTGTGAATAAATTTTGTATCCTGGGGAACTGGTTGGTTTGGGTCTCTGAAAAGCACAACAAAGATGTCTTAAGTTTGAAGAGTCAAACATCATGGCAAAATTTACAAAAATTCTAATGTCTCAATCATAAATGAATGGCTAAATATGCTCTACCATCAGTATGGGTCCTCAAAGGTACAACAAAGATCTTGTAGATGGTAAGCCTGAAATGATACAAGCTGGGCATGCATCAGGATTGGCATTGTGAAATGGAATGGAATGGTTGGATTATGAAATACAAAAAAAAAAAACCTGCTTCAAGCTGATGTTGGTGTAATCTACTCACCCAGTTTTGGCAAAGTTAGTCCAGTAGGTCATGACCACAGCACTCAGCATTACATCATTCTTAGAGAAGTTGCAACTGAAGAGATCAGTTGGGCCAATCATTGGGATGCCAAAAACGTATGGAAGTTCATCTCCATGTGCAGAATCTGCCCAGGCTGGCTTCATTTCGCTCTGGCAGTGATGGTAGAAGGCATAGAAATAGGTAGGTGAACCATACTGAGCATGGAGATCGGCAGTGGCCACAGCAGGTGCCACCCACTGGTGATCCGTAAAAAGCGCAACCAACGTTTTACGTCTTGTTTCTGGATTTTCCTTATCTGCCCAATCAGTGTACATGAACTTTATTGTCTCTCGCAGGGTATCTTTCCCCTCTGGATAGCCATACAAGTTATCAACAAAATCTGACACAGAAAATTCAAAGTCATTTCCAGCAACGCCATCCTCACTGTCCACAATACCGTCCACAAATTTATAGCCCTCGCCTTGGTTTACTCCAAGCATGATATCGTAGTTCAGAAACTCGCCTTGCTCCATCAGGATCTGTGGGTCATCTGGCACAACATCTCCATCAATTACAGGCCCAAAAGCGATGTGGTACTTGGCAGGAGTTATGTTCTGCTCAATGAGCTCTTTGTAGTTCTTATTCTGGAGGCAGTGGATCATTTCCATAGAATCGTCCTCACTGCACCCCACCTTCTCGGCCAGCATTCGTGTGTATTTGGCTGGCTGGTAGTTAACAGCCCAGCTCGAAAGAGCTGTACCACTCTGAATGATTGCTTTCTGGAACAGATCTGGAGAATATATGCACCAGAATTGTGTTACTACTCAATTTGAACACTTGAAGAACATTTTAAAGCTCATATTCTGTACATTCTACAGTGTATATCAGTGGAAGTGTACTGTAGCAATCTACCTTCTGAATAGTGTGACAAAGTCAAAAGGCTGACACATGATGCTCCAGCTCCAGACCCGAATATTGTCACTCTTCGAGGATCTCCATTAAAAGCCTGGATGTTCTCTTTTACCCATCTGAGAGCCTGAATCTGGTCCAAGAGTCCATAATTCCCTTTGGCAGCTTGATCGCCTGTGCTCAAGAACCCTAAAAAAAAATTGTACTGCAGTTTATTAGACATATAATTGGCTGAGATCAAGATAATCATACAAAAAGCCTTGCAAAGGCAAACAAAGACTGATTTCCCATGCTAATGAACCAAAAAAAAAATCATCTGATTATTACTTGCTCCTGTTGTTAGCCAGTGCATAGACAGTCAGAATTATTGACACCCTTCAAGAGAATGGGCAAAAATGCTAACATAAAATCATGAAAATAATATCTAATACCATTGATAAGGTATCTGCAGGGAATGAATGTCTCCCAAAATGCAGCAGAGTGTCAGAGTGCAGGCACTTATGGATGTATGTGCAGAGGAGAGCAGGGAAGAAGACTGTAGACGAAGCCAAAACGAGAGCCTGGAAGCGAGGGCAGGAAACAAGCGAGGGTCGGGCCATCAGCAGACAATGTAGTATAGGTGAGTCAAAGATCGTAAATGAAATAAGGCAAGCAAAGGTCAGAAAATCGAGAGGCAGACAGAAAATACAAGGCTTGGTATGGACTGGATGTAACAGAATGATACTTCACATTGGAGTGGTGTGAGAGAGTGACTTAAAGTAGATACGCAGAGCCTTTATTTTAAAAATAAATGTCTGAGTGTATAGTATCTCCATCCTTGACTCTTGTATGCTGCATAAATGGGAATTAAAAATATATATATATATATATTTTTTTTTTTTGAGAGTTAAAATCTACCGCAAAGTTGGCATTTGAACTGCCCCGCTGAGCTAGCCATCCCTGAGTGTGTGACGTCACAGTGATAACCGGTTTTAAGGCTGAGGCCTTTGACAGCTATAGACCAAAGTCATACAAATAATTTATGGTGAAAGTAAGAAATGCCATTACCGACTTGCTCAACTAAGACTAATTTGACTTCATTGACTGTGGGCTGGCTCTTGTTAAAACAGAATAGGTGTTATAACTTATGCAACATACACATGCATGCATTTTCACTGATAAAATGTAAAAGGCTAATTAAATTATCAGATGAACAGAGACAATCACATTCTGAAGCAAATTAAATAATCTTATACCGGTAACTTAAATACACAATACAAGTTACATGTATTAATCTTGGGTAAACAATGTGGTGTTTTGTTTTGTTTTTTTCCAAATGAGAGTCAGCGCTTACCCATCTGTGTTCTCGCTTCTTAAAAGCTGATTTTGTGGCCGACTGTTTTGAAACAATCTGACTTTCAGTTGTTCGTTCAGTTCTCTGTTCATTCGCTTCTTCCACGTAAGGGTGAGATGACAGCAATATCCAGTTTAGAAATCAGACAGCTACTCCACTCATTCTCTATTTTGTCCATACTGAGCACTCCACCATTACTGCTCGGCTCAGGCAATTACTAAAACCTGGGACAGAATGGATGTCACCGGTTTTAGCAACAACTGCAGGGAGGTCACTGCCCGAGCGATATGTTCCGTCCCGGGTTTTACCAACAACCCTCGGCTCACTCCGGGAAAACTGTTGCAACTAAACTCACTTTCCTTTAAAAAAAAAAATAATAAAAAAAAAAAAATACTTTCCTTTTCTTGTAGTTTTATTTAATTGTTGATACCTCACCCTCTTTCAAGATGGGCTCCTCAACAGATCAGAGGTTTCATACGAGACTTCAGTAAAATGTGCAGAGCAGAAGAGAGACCACTTCGTAGGCGCCCAATGTGTCCATGAACAACTTGCAAAATGCGTCCAAATTTTTGCAGTTTGAACATTCTTGAGCCATGACTGCAATGTAAATCCACCTTCTATCATGTTGCTGCACCAGCCAGCAACACATCTACATGGCATGGCAATAAATTGGCTCAAAATGGAGGATCGGAGTTGCAGTCAGCTCTGTGTTTTAGTATAGCGGAAATGGTGATGAGACTGATAGACTTCCTGCTGTGACATGACGGACGTCAAAGTCATTCACTCAGACCGCTACCTATATGAATCACTTTAATCATAAATTATTCTATATTAGATTTATTGTTAACGCGTAAAACTATTCCTATGCCATTCTTGAGGTATCAAGGCATTTATAAAGGAAAGTGAGGCCATGGCTCTGCGTATATGCTTTAAGTAAGGGAAGAGCTAATTGGGGAGATGCGTGTCAGCTGTAATTAATACTCTGGTGACAGAGGGCGCTGTGGTTCTTGGGGATTGTAGCTCTGAGTGTCCATGTTTGTAGTTTGTGTTCTCAGCAGATTTACTGACAGAAACCCTCCCCCCTGAGGAGCTCCCTCTGGGAGCTACAATCTTTCGAGGACACCCCCTACCTTGTGGTGCTGGTTTGTGTGGGTGTAGGGCATGGAATTCTTGCCTGAGGAGAGGGTCTAGAATGTCCTTGGCGGAAACCCAGCTTTGTTCTTCAGGTCCATAATCTTCCCAATCTACCAGGTATTTGACTTGTCCTCTTCTGTGTCTAGAGTCGAGGATCTTATTTACCTGGTAGATGGGTTCCCCCTCTAAAAGGTGTTTTGGGTGTTCTTGAACTGGTGTGTTTTCGGCAAAGGGGCCTGGGATGGCTGGTTTCAAGTTGGAGACATGGAACATGGGAGATAATCTGCTGTGAGGGGGGAGTTCTAAGCAGTAAGAAACTTCATTAATGCAATGCAGTATCTTGAATGGCCCAATGTAATGTGGCTGGAGCTTTCTGCAGGTGTTGGGCTCTCTGAGATTTCTTGCGGCCACCCATACTCTGTCACCTGGGGAGAAGTCTGGATTATCTCTTCTGTGTTTGTCAGCATATTCTTTATACTTGGCATTGATTGTTTCAAGATGTTGGTGAACCTCCTCCCATACTGTTTGGCTGCATGTGAACCAATCCTCCACAGCTTGTACCTGGCTTGGCGCATCGTCCCAGAGGAACAAGGGTGGTTGATAGCCAAGTATGCACTGAAACAGTGTTAACTGTGTTGCAGAGTGTCTGAGGGAGTTTTGTGCATACTCGGTCCATGGGAGAAAACGTGCCCAGTCCCCCTGGTTGCACATGCAGAAAATTCTCAGGAAGCAGCTGATTTCCTGGTTATCTCTCTCAACCTGGCCATTAGATTGAGGGTGGTAACTGGATGTAAGGCTCACTGATACCCCCAACCTCTCCATGAAGCAGGTCTAGAAATGAGAGATGAATTGAGAGCCCCGGTTGCTGACTATATCCTCTGGGATACCATAATATCTAAACATGTACTGGAAGAGGAGTTCTGCTGTTTGGGACGCTACTGGGATGCCAGGTAAGGGGATGAGCTTAAGAGCTTTTGAGAAGCGGTCAATGGTGACCATAATGGTAGTGTTTCTTTCTGAGGGAGGGAGGTCAGTGATGAAGTCAATGGCTATATGGGACCAGGGTCTCTGAGGAATAGTGAGGGGGCACAATTTGCTGCTGGGAGGGGTTCTAGGAACCTTTTGCCTATGCAAAAGTAGAACAAGATGCAATGAAGTGGTTAATTTCAGTAAGCATGTTCTCCCACCAATACTTATTCTTCAGCATCTGATGAGTGGGTTGACTGCCAGGATGACCTGTGGCGGGTGACGAGTGGGCCCGTGTGATTAGTTACCTCAAAACCACTTGGGCATTTAGAGTAGATCAGGTGGGAGGTTATTAGAAAGAGCTTGCAGTTGAGAATTCCTTATCTCTTTGTCTAGGTCCCAGGTGATGGACTGTACAAAACATTGAGATGGAGAATGGGGTGGCTGACAGAATCTTGGTGCGTGGAACCAAAACTTCAAGATAAGGTGTCGGCCTTGGTGTTCTTGGAACCGGGGCAGAATGAAATAGTGAAATTGAACCTTGTGAACTTGGCCTGGCGAGGGTTTAGCCTCTTGGCTTTCTTGAGGTATTCAAGATTCTTGTGGTCAGTGAGAATCACAAAAGGGTGAGTGGCCCCTTCGAGCCAATGCCGCCACTCTTCAAGGGCTAGCTTAATGGTGAGCAGTTCTCTGTTGCCAACATCGTAGTTCCTCTCTGCAGAAGAGTGTTTTTTTTCGAGAAGAAAGCTATAGGATGTAGTTTCTCTTTCTCACCAAAACACTGAATCGCCCCTACTCCCATGTCGGATGCATCCACTTCTTAGGTAAAAGGTCAAGTGGGATCTGGATGCTGGAAGACCGGAGCAGAGGTGAAGGCCTGCTTGAGACGTTGGAATGCTTCATCGGCCTTGGGGTTCCACTGGAGGCGCTTTGGTCCCTTCTTCAGCAAAGTCGTTAAGGGGGTGGCTATTGTACTGAAGCCCCTAATGAACTGATGATAGAAGTTCACAAATCCCAAGAAACGCTGAAGCTCCCTTATGGAAATAGGTGTGGGCCAGGACGTAACCGCAGAGACCTTAGAGGAGTCCATGCTAACTCTTTCAGTGCTAACAGTATATCTTAGGAAGGAGAGACAAACTTGATGAAACTCGCATTTCTTGGCTTTGACATAGAGGTGATTCTCTAGCAGGCATTTAAGAACCGTTCTGATGTGTTTCTGGTGACTTTCTTCATCTGGGGAGTAGGTCAGGATGTCATCAATGTACGTCATGGCATATCTACCTAGCATGTCCCATAGCACATCGTTGATTAGGCATTGGAACATGCTAGGCGCCGAAGAAAGACCATACGGCATCACCCAGTACTCAAAATGGCTGTGCTAAAAGCGGTCTTCCATTCATCGCCCTTTTTGATCCTGATCAAATTATACGCACTGTGTAAATCCAATTTTGAAAAGATCTTAGCTGATCTAAGGCTGGGGGAACAAGAGGAAGGGGATAAGGATATTTGATGGATACCTGGTTCAAACCTGTAATCAATACATGGTCGAAGTCCACCGCCTTGTTTCTCCACGAAGAAGAAGCCTGTAGAAGCTGGAGACTTGGAAGGGTGGATGTATCCTTGCTTAAGGGCCTCTTGAATGTACTCCTCCATGGCAGTGTATTCCTTCTGGGACAGGGGATAGATATGCCCCCATGGTGGTGACATGCCTGGCAGTAGGTCAATAACAGTCATAGGGCCGATGTGGTGGTAGCCCGCAAGCCTTTCCCTTGCTAAAGACCTCCTGCAAGTCTATGTAACACTCTGGGACTCTGTCCAGGGAGTCTGGTTAAGGACTCTCTACAGTTGTGGATGAAAGATTGACTTGGGGACGAGAGATATAGTTCTGAAAACAAGTAGGAGACCATTGGAGAATTTCCTTGTTCTGCCATGATATCAAGGGATCGTGAAGCTGAAGCCATGGATAGCCGAGAATGAGATCGTGACTTACAGTAGTGGTGACATAAAGGGAGATGTGCTCAGAATGTAGAACCCCCACTTGGATATGAATCAGTGAGGTCTGCGTGGTGACGAAACCATCTCCTATAGGTCCTACATCGATGGTCCTAATGCTGAGTGCACTTTGCAGAGGGGTTGTGGGCAGGTTGAATTTCTGCACGATAGAGTGGCTGATAAAGTTCCCCTTTGCCCCTGAACCAATAAAAGCACAAAGGATGTGTGTGGAGTTTGTCAGCTTTAATAACACAGGAACCTTAAAAGACTTGGAATTAAATTTTCTCATTGGACTAACCGTGTATAGGACCTTCAGCTGGAGCTGTACGGGATGGATGAATGAGACAGTTGTTGAGCTGATGCTCAGAGCTCCCACAGTCGAAGCACAAACCCTCCCTTTTCCTTCTTTCGGGCTCGGAACGTGATAGCCGGGTGCGTGAGACTTCCATGGGTGAGCTGTCCTCGGAGGTTGTGATTGGCTTAGCACTTTCCTGAATGGAGGGTCAGTCTGCCAACAGATGATCAAGTCGAATGGCTAAGTCAATAGGAGAATCCAGTTTGTTCATCCCGGCAGACTAGTTCACTAAGAATCGCGGGACGCAGACCTTGGCGGAAAACGGCTTTCAAGGCAGGTTTTTCCATCCACTGGCTGCTGCTAATGTTCTGAAGTCGAGGGCATACTCAGCCATGCTTTGGGAACCTTGTGAAGTGGTGAGCAGACGTTGACCTATTTCAATCCCTTCAAGTTTACGGTCGGAAACTCTATTAAACATAGAGAGGAACTGTTCATAGGAAGTTGCCTGCTCACGGTCCTTGTTCCAAATGGCACTTGCCAAGTGTAGTGCTTTGCCCGTGAGAAAGGAAAGGAACTTGGTGATCTTGTGCTTATCGGAAAGGTTAGGCAAGGTAGCAAAATACATAGAGCATTGAAGTAAAAAACCTTTACATTTGAGTGCCATTTCGCAACAAGTTTTACCTCCAAACAGCCCAAGCTATAGCCCAAATATATCCCTATATTCCTGAATCTCTAAGGGGATGTCAGACAGATTTTATCCTGTTTATGGTGGGCGTTCCCACCACAAAAGAGAAACCAATAGAAACCGAGAGTGAAAGTGATTATCATGCTGTTACCATCCCTGTGTCCAAAATTGCTCAATCGTTCACTACTCCCTACTCCCTATATCAGGCATTACGATATAGAGGACACTAGTCTGTCGCACTGGTATTTACATCATTACTGTCACACAATTAAAACGTACCATATCAGCTGGCTGGGGTTTTTGCAAAATAATAAATACATGCATGTATTTTTGTGATAAATACATATTGAGGGTATTTCCCACGTTAATCAATACAAAGTATCTGCATCTAGGGCTGCACAATATATCGAAAAAGTATCGATATCGCGATATCATAGTTTGCGATACACATACCGCAAAAATTACTTAAATTTCGATAAAAGGCACATTTTTCTGTGCTGTCCAATCACATTTGAATGTCAACAAGCGCCGCGGGATAACTCCGCCCCCTATTGCAAAACAAGTAAAAGCCTCGTGGTGATGGCGGAAGGCGGGAGCAAGTGTGGTGAGACAAACTTGTGTGAGGAGGAACTGGTTTCCAAAAAAAAAAAAAAAACACGTCTGCTATTTGGAAGTACTTTGGATTCAGGAGGGGTGATGTACTGCAAACTCAGGTACTTTGCAAGACATGTACCTGTAAAACAGTGGTGGGGCGGCTCACTGGGACAAACACTGCTGTACAGCAGCGTAAAAACATAAAACCGCGCTCTTTCTCTCTCACTCTCACACACACTACCTCTCACTCACTCACACACACTAAATCTCTCTCACACACACACACACACACACACACACACACACACTACCACTCGCTCGCTCACTCACACACACTACCACTCTCTCTCTCTCTCACACACACACACTACCGCTCTCACTCTCTCTCTCTCACACACTACCGCTCTCACTCACTCTCTCTCACACACTACCGCTCTCACTCACTCTCTCTCACACACACACACTACTGCTCTCACTCTCTCTCTCACACACACACACTACCGCTCGCTCACTCACACACGCTACCTCTCTCTCTCACACACAGACACACACACAGACACACCACTGCTCTCTCACCCACGTGTTATTAACAGATTGTGTTTGAGTTTATGGTGAATCTGTGTCGCTCACCTTCATCTCCCGGGAGCCGCTGAAATTGCCATTTTGAATGCTTTATGTTAATGTAATGTAGTTTTCAGTTTTTTGTTTACTTCAACTTAAGACATTTTCTGCTGCGCTCACAAAATCTAAGAGATTTAAAGATGATTGATGGACACCATTGCAGGTGTAGCCATGTTTTTCCAATAAAAAATAATGTTGGAATAGAAGCGATGCATTGGGTGTTTTTTTTAAATGCTAGATACAGGGCAGAACGGCGAGTAGAGGTAAGAAAAACATATATTTAATTATCGTGATACATATCGATATCGAGATATTCAGTCATGTTATCGAATATCGCATATTTTTCTGATATCGTGCAGCCCTATCTGCATCTTTCAGTTTTTTTTAAATCAAGGCTGAATGCTTTCTTCTTTGCCACTACCTTTTTATTAAATCAAATTTGAGACTTTTAATTTGAATTCTTTCAGCGTGCTCGCAATGCATGATGGGATATATTACTTGGTTAGTGACCATCCGTTGTACACTACTTTTTGTGATGCATTGTGGGATACTTTGAGTGCGCTATATAGGGTGTAATAATCCTCACTATCGTTTCAGACAGCATTACAAAATGACGTCCTCACTATATAGTGGCCTATATAGTGAGTAGGGAGTGATTTTGGACACAGGGCATGTGAATAGTCTTTTATGAATGCGGAAGTGCACATTCCGGTGTGACCGAAGAAAGTGACAAGTTTTATGTTTCATCTACAGTGGTGTTTGAAAGTTTGTGAACCCTTTAGAATTTTCTACGTTTCTACATAAATATGACCTAAAACATCATCAGATTTTCACACAAGTCCTACAAGTAGATAAAGAGAACCCAGTTAAATAAACGAGACAAAAATATTATACTTGGTCATTTATTTATTGAGGAAAACGATCCAATATTACATATCTGTGCGTGGCAAAAGTATGTGAAACTCTAGGATTAGCAGTTAATTTGAAGGTGAAATTAGAGTAAGGTGTTTTCAATCAATGGGATGACAATCAGGTGTGAGTGCGCACCCTGTTTTATTTAAAGAACAGGGACCTATCAAAGTCTGATCTTCACAACACATGTTTGTGGAAGTGCATCATGGCATGAACAAAGATGATTTCTGAGGACCTCAGAAAAAGCATTGTTGATGCTCATCAGGCTGGAAAAGGTTACAAAACCATCTCTAAAGAGTTTGGACTCCAACAATCCACAGTCAGACAGATTGTGTACAAATGGAGGAAATTCAAGACCATTGTTACCCTCCCCAGGAGTGGTTGACCAACAAAGATCACTTCAAGAGCAAGGTGTGTAATAGTTGGCGAGGTCACAAAGGACCCCAGGGTAACTTCTAAGCAACTGAAGGCCTCTCTCACATTGGCTAATGTTCATGAGTCCACCATCAGGAGACCACTGAACAACAATGTTGTGCATGGCAGGGTTGCAAGGAGAAAGCCACTGTTCTACAAAAAGAACATTGTTGCTCATCTGCAGTTTGCTAAAGATCAATTGGACAAGCCAGAAGGCTATTGGAAAAATGTTTTGTGGACGGATGAGACCAAAATAGAACTTTTTGGTTTAAATGAGAAAAGTGTTGTTTGGAAAAAGGAAAACACTGCATTCTAGCATAAGAACGTTATCCCATCTGTGAAACATGGTGGTGTTAGTATCATGGTTTGGGCCTGTTTTGCTGCATCTGGGCCAGTACGGCTTGCCATCATTGATGGAACAATGAATTTTGAATTATACCAGCAAATTCTAAAGGAAAATGTCAGGACATCTGTCCATGAACTGAATCTCAAGAGAAGGTGGGTCATGCAGCAAGACAACGACCCTAAGCACACAAGTTGCTCTGCCAAAGAATGGTTAAAGGAGTATAAAGTTTGTTTTGGAATGGCCAAATCAAACTCCTGACCTTAATCCAATGGAAATGTTGTGGAAGGACCTGAAGCGAGCAGTTCATGTGAGGAAACCCACCAACATCCCAAAGTTGAAGCTGTTCTGTACGGAAGAATGGGCTAAAATTCCTCCAAGCCAGTGTGCAGGACTGATCAACAGTTACCAGAAACGTTTAGTTGGGTCATTCCATGTCAGATCACCCAATGAGTTAAACCCTACCTCCTCCAAATTCAATGAAAATTGGTTTATAGGTAAATCCTAGCCAGAAAAGCCAAATTTTCAAATTTTAGCAAAATCGGACCAACGGTTTTTGAGATATCGCCATTTCTTTTTTTCACTTTTTTGCGAAAAAGGGCATGGCCGCCAAATTTCAAAGTGCTGTATCTCGGCAACCAGTGGTCCGATTTTCAAAAATAAAGTAAATTTGTGAAGGGGAGATCATAAGGAATCTAAATACATCATTAGTTTTATCTTTTATGTGATATATCTCATCATGATCTTTTGACCTATATTTTGACCTTGAAATTGGCAATTTGGGACAAATGACCCCGCGACGACTTTTCCTGAAAATTGTAGCCCAACATGTTGCCTACAACATATGAAGAAACTGGAGAGGTAATATTTTTCATTTTGAAGCAGCATCAGTTTAAAATGTGCATTACCACAGCTAAAAGTCCTACTCCTGTACATTCTATGTACATCCGTACACACAATTCAACACATTTCACACATTATATGCTTACCACATGGTTAACATGTTCTCTGTCTTTCATGTCACACAAGATGAAGTCGCCGCCAATGAAGAAAACCTCAAACCTCGATTCCAGTTAGCAAGGACTATCAAAGGCACTCTGCAGTATCATCGTTTTGTACCTGTCTCCCTCACTCAGATTAAAGCCTTTAAACTCTCTGAGCAGGACAGTCCTCCAGATTTGGTACAAATCCAAGACGCCAACAATGAAACATGTACACCCAGGGTCATGCAAATTCCCTTGGAAATAAAACAGCAGAATTTCGTCTGCTGTATGTATGATGAACATCCGTGGATCGGACTAGTTGACGAAATTTCTGAGGAATTCGGTGACTACCACATCAAATTTATGCATCCATCTGGACCTGCTAAAACCTTCCATTGGCCATCAAGGGATGACCAATGTTGGATTCCGGAGTCGGATATTCTATGTGTGATAACTGCTCCGTACCTAACCTCCTCCTCTACTAGAAACTATTGCCTCTCTTCAGATGACCTTTTCAGGATTTCAAGTGTATGCAACAAATGGATTCTTGACACTGAATAGATATGTCATTACATAAAAAGACTAAAGACACTGGATTTTCCATATTAAGACTGATAATTGGCATATATCTTCTCTTGACTGTGAATATGTGATGTACATGGATAATACATGCTTTATGTACACAGAATACAGGGATGATCATTTTAGTGGCAAGTATGTCTCATTCTAATTGATATTGCTTCAAAATGAAAAATATTACCTCTCCAATTTCTTTATATGTTGTAGGCAACATGTTGGGCTACAATTTTCAGGAAAAGTCGTCGCGGGGTCATTTGTCCCAAATTGTCAATTTCAAGGTCAAAATATAGGTCAAAAGGTCATGATGAGATATATCACTTAAAAGATAAAAGTAATGATGTACTTAGATTCCTTATGATCTCACCTTCACAAATATACTTTATTTTTGAAAATCGGACCACTGGTTGCCGAGATACAGCACTTTGAAATTTGGCGGCCACGCCCTTTTTTGCGAAAAAGTGAAAAAAAAAAGAAATGGCGATATCTCAAAAACCGTTGGTCCGATTTTGCTAAAATTTGAAAATTTGGCTTTTCTGGCTAGGATTTACCTATAAACCAATTTTCATTGAATTTGGAGGAGGTGGGGTTTAAAATGTCATTTTTTGGGGGGTGATTTGACATGGAATGACCCAATTGCAGTTATTGCTGCACAAGGGGGTCACACCAGATACTGAAAGCAAAGGTTCACATACTTTTGCCACTCACAGATATGTAATATTGGATCATTTTCCTCAACAAATAAATGACAAAGTATAATATTTTTGTCTCATTTGTTTAACTGGGTTCTCTTTATCGACTTTTAGGACTTGTGTCAAAAGCTGATGATGTTTTAGGTTATATTTATACAGAAATATAGAAAATTTTAAAGGGTTCACAAACTTTCAAGCACCACTGTAATTTAGGTAATTTAAAAACTCTAATATTATTTGGCAGTGGGCACATAGGAAAGTGTAAAGTATAAAGTTTCTGTCAATATGTTTATCACGCTTGTATGAAAAAAAAAAACTCTCAAAGGCATTTATCTCAATACATGACCTACTCACTCTAAACCAGGGGTGTCAAACCTGATCCATAAAGGGCCATGTGGCTGCAGGTTTTCATTCCAGCCATGCAGCAGCACCCTGATTTGGCTTATTCAATCAACTGACACACCCACCCTTTAATCAAGGGTGGGTGTGGCTGCAAGTATTTGACTGTGTGAAGACAGTTCAGTTGATTGAATGAGCCAAGTCAGGTGTGCTGCTGCATGGATGGAATGAAAACCTGCAGCCACAAGGCCCTTTATGGATCAGGTTTGACACCCCTGCTCTAAACCTCTCAAGCTTCGCCAGTGACGCGCTCGACCCCAAAGTACAACCAAATCCACTTGCACATCATGCCATGAAATAATAGACGTGCCATAAAATAAAGATCTACTGTATTATAAGTATTCGATCTATATTTATTCAACATGTTCTGAAGTTACTTGACTGGGAACTGGGAATCTCGTCCCACCGAACACTGCTTGTTTACTCGCACCCGATAACCCGGAATCAACAACTGTACGCCACTTCCAGCCAGCAATGGCTGCTCCCCGTGCTTCTGCCTCCGCGGGTAATTTACGGAATAAAATTGTCCACAAAAGTGCTTTTACGGTGTGTTTTTGACTGAATGTGTATATCTTTTGTCTGTAATACATAAAGCACGATTAACGTTGTAAGCATGACCAGGTCTGGTACACTTTTAAGAAATAAAAAATTGAAATCATTGGCATGTTAGTGTGGTATCAAATGCATAAAACACTTGACAAACACTTTTCCTATAAACTTGCTGTTATAGGAAATTAATCAACGTCAGTGGTAACAGATATAGTAACAGTTCATGTCACATCATGCAACAACATTGCTAATTATTTTCCAATAATAGCATGTCAAGTGTTTCATTCCTTAAATAATGTATGTTCCTATGCAGTTCTCTGTTTATGCTGGTTGCTGCTATGTGCTGATAGTAATGACCTAATGCTGAGCTTTACGTTTAAGATGTTATGGAATTGCGTGTGTCTCAGTGCTCACAGAACTGAACTGCTCTCATATGTGACAGTCAGTATGATGTGGTATTGGACTATTTTTCAAGAGTACAAGTAACTAAGCATGGTCTCTAACTGATAGCTGACAACAGTATCAGTATTGATACATCCCTAGTTTCAGAATATTAACCAGCCTCCACAAATCAGAAAGAATTCCATTTGGGTCACACTGAGTTTTTCAAGTGTTTGGAGGACATTATCACAATGATTTTCACTTATCAAATCTTCAGTTATGTATCAAAACAGGTCTGTTCATTAAAATAAAGCTTGATAGAATTTGTGAACAAAACACACACACTGTGCAAAAGTCTTAGGCACCCTATTTTTTTCATACAAACTGTTGTAGATTTCTATTTTATGACTTCTACATTATCAAGTCAGGACAAAAACATTTTAAAGTTCCAAATGTTCAGTTTCCAGCACAAAATTAAATGTTACAGAAATTTTTTTTTTGTATCTGTGCAGCATATTCCATAAGAGACCACTTTTCAGATCTGCACTCATTGTAATCCATTATAGCAAAATGGAAAGAATATGACACCACTACAAACCTGAAAAGAGAAGGCCGCCCACCAAAGCTCACCGACCGGGCAAGGAGGACGTTAATCAGAGATGCAACAAAGACACCAAAGATAATGCTGAGGGAGCTGCAAAAATCCACAGTGGAGATGGGAGTATCTGTCCATAGGACCAATTTAAGCTGTACACTCCACAGAGTGGGGCTTTATGGAAGAGTGGCCAGAAAAAAGTAATTGCTTTGAAAAAAAAAAAATCACGTTTGGAGTTTGCCCAACAGCATGTGGCAGACTCCCCAGACACATGAAAGAAGATTCTCTGGTCAAATGAGACAAAAATTGATATTTTTGGCCATCATGGGAAACGTCATGTGTGGCGCAAACCCAACACTCTGAGAACACCATCCCTACAATGAAGCATGGTGGTGGCAGCATCATGCTGTGGGGATGTTTTTCATCTGCAGGGACAGGAAAGCCGGTCAGGACTGGCCAAACTAGTTGGATTAAACTCCAGATTTGATACCTTGCAAAAGTATTCATCCCCCTTGGTGTTTGTCCTGTTTTATTGCATTACAAGCTGGAATTAAAATGGGTTGTTGGGGGGTTAGCACCATTTTGATTTTGGTTTACACAACACTTTAAAGGTGCACATTGTTTTTTTTTTTTATTGTGACACAAACAATAATTAAGATGAAAAAACAGAAATCTGGAGTGTGCATCCCCCCCCCCGAAAAAAAAGTCAATACTTTATAGAGCCACCTTTTGCTAAAGTTACAGCTGCAAGTCTCTTGGGGTATGTCTCTATTAGCTTAGCACATCTAGTTACTGGGATTTTTGCCCATTCCTCAAGACAAAACTGCTCCAACTCCTTCAAGTTAGATGGGTTGCATTGGTGTACAGCATTCAAGTTATGCCACAGATTCTCAATTGGATTGAGGTCTGGGCTTTGACTAGACCATTCCAAGACATTTTAAATGTTTCCCTTTAAATCACTCCAATGTAGCTTTAGCAGTATGTTTAGGGTCATTGTGAATGAATGAATGAACCCTTTGTCACTGTTACCAGTGAAATTGACCATCAACCTGTCCTTACAGAGGGGGAACAGGACAGGAAGACAGGGATAAAAGAAAAGAAAAAGAAACACAGTAGTAACATGAGGAAAGATGAGGAAAAAAAGAACCCCCCCCCCCCCCACACACACACACTATGCTCCTATCAGGAGTACAGTGTGGAAGCATTTAAAAACCTCCGCACAAGCACACAATAACACAAGTACACTTTAAAACATGGGACTTGAGGGAGGGAAAGGGGGGAAGGAGGGGGCAATCAGGGGTAAGGGGGTAGGAGGGGAGGGGGTAGAGGTAGAGGTAACCCAGCGCAAGCAAGCAACCGTCCGCTCCTGCAGCCATGCAAACGGCACTGGTCATGCACCCGCTTGTCACACTGGGGATGAAAAACGGCGACCGCGGAAAATTGGGGAAGGAATGCGAAGAATGCGAGAGGGTCTCCCAGCAGTGACCTTCTGGGGGAAATGTTGCCCCAGCAACGGTCTTGATCGAGGCCGGTGCTGTTCAGGGAGCCGAATGTCGATAAGATAGAGATTGTTTGGTCTTTCGAACAGATGCAGTCTTTACACGTCCACACCACTCGTCCATATCTGTCCATTTTGTCCATATCTGTCCAATTCTGTTCAATTCAATTCCATTTGGTCTCCGAAATACTTATTCCTTGCAAAGCCGAAAGCGTCTCCAAGATGACAACCATGTTGTGGTTCAAGTTCTGCCACAGTCTGGGTGCCGACAGCTTTGCCCACCGCTCCAATCATATCGGGCAGCTTTGTGGGGCTTTCAAAACAGCTGTCACCGTTGTCTGATATCCTCTATATACCAGGGCAATGCCTAATCCAATCAGCAAAAGTCTGGTAATCATGGTTCCGAATAGGTAGATATCCTCAATGTCCTCCACAGATGTTCCGGCAGGACAGGTGGGTTCCCCCGAACCCAGAAACTGTGTCAATTTCATTTGGAGACCAGTTTATCAAATCCATGCTTTTTTAGTTTAGAAATTCAATGCGGAGAGAGTCTCTAAAAAAAAAAAGCATAGGCAGACGAGACGAAACAAAGAGCACAAGCAGGGAAAAAGAGGAGAGGAGAGCAGAGAAATGCGACCGCCTTCCGTGAGAGCACGGAGAAGAAAAAAGTCCTGCTAGAACGTGAACCTTTGTCCCAGTCTCAAACCTCTGGCTGACTCAAACAGGTTTTCCTCTAGAATTGCCCTGTATTTAGTGCCATCCATCTTTCCTTCAGTCCTGACCAGCTTTCCTGTCCCTGCAGATGAAAAACATCCCCACAGCATGATGCTGCCACCACCATGCTTCATTGTAAGGATGGTGTTCTCAGGGTGTTGGGTTTGTGCCACACATGGCATTTCCCATGATGGCCAAAAAGATCAATTTTTGTCTCATTTGACCAGAGAATCATCTTTCGTGTGTTTTGGGGAGTCTGCCACATGCTGCTGGGCAAACTCCAAACGTGATTTTTTTTTTTTCAAAGCAATTACTTTTTTCTGGCCACTCTTCCATAAAGCCCCACTCTGTGGAGTGTACAGCTTAAATTGGTCCGATGGACAGATACTCCCATCTCCACTGTGGATTTTTGCAGCTCCCTCAGCATTATCGTTGGTGTCTTTGTTGCATCTCTGATTAATGGCCTCCTTGCCCGGTCTGTGAGCTTTGGTGGGCGGCCTTCTCTTTTTAGGTTTGTAGTGGTGCCATATTCTTTCCATTTTGCAATAATGGATTTAATGGTGCTCCCTGGGATATTCAAAGTTTGGGATATTTTTTAAGACCCTACCCTGATCTATACTTCTCCACAACTTTGTGTCTGACATTTTTGGAGTGCTCCTTGGTTTTCAGGTTGCTTGCTTACAACCCCGATTCCAAAAAAGTTGGGACAAAGTACAAATTGTAAATAAAAATGGAATGCAATAATTTACAAATCTCAAAAACTGATATTGTATTCACAATAGAACATAGACAACATATCAAATGTCGAAAGTGAGACATTTTGAAATTTCATGCCAAATATTGGCTCATTTGAAATTTCATGACAGCAACACATCTCAAAAAAGTTGGGACAGGGGCAATAAGAGGCTGGAAAAGTTAAAGGTACAAAAAAGGAACAGCTGGAGGACCAAATTGCAACTCATTAGGTCAATTGGCAATAGGTCATTAACATGACTGGGTATAAAAAGAGCATCTTGGAGTGGCAGCGGCTCTCAGAAGTAAAGATGGGAAGAGGATCACCAAGCCCCCTAATTCTGCGCCGACAAATAGTGGAGCAGTATCAGAAAGGAGTTCGACAGTGTAAAATTGCAAAGAGTTTGAACATATCATCATCTACAGTGCATAATATCATCAAAAGATTCAGAGGATCTGGAAAAATCTCTGTGCGTAAGGGTCAAGGCTGGAAAACCAGACTGGGTGCCCGTGATCTTCGGGCCCTTAGACAGCACTACATCACGTACAGGCATGCTTCTTTACTGGAAATCACAAAATGGGCTCAGGAATGTTTCCAGAGAACATTATCTGTGAACACAATTCACCGTGCCATCCGCCGTTGCCAGCTAAAACTCTATTGTTCAAAGAAGAAGCCGTATCTAAACATGATCCAGAAGCGCAGACGTCTTCTCTGGGCCAAGGCTCATTTAAAATGGACTGTGGCAAAGTGGAAAACTGTTCTGTGGTCAGACGAATCAAAATTTGAAGTTCTTTATGGAAATCAGGGACACCATGTCATTCGGGCTAAAGAGGAGAAGGACGACCCAAGTTATCAGCACTCAATTCAGAAGCCTGTATCTCTGATGGTATGGGGTTGCATTAGTGCATGTGGCATGGGCAGCTTACACATCTGGAAAGACACCATCAATGCTGAAAAGTATATCCAGGTTCTAGAGCAGGGGTCGGCAACCTTTTTGCCATGTAGTGCCAATTAGAAATTTTCTTGTTAGTTAGTGTGCCATTCAAATAAGTGTTGTTAACTATTTGTAATTAGACACCACACATTTTAGACGGATATGGATATTTAATGTATTGAGCAAATGTACATTAAAACACCACTGCACTTGTTTTATGCCATTAACCTCACACACAAGGTTTAAGAACACCCCCCCCCCCACACACACACACACACACACACTGGATAACAACATTGCAAGCAGCTTATACAAATTCACAAAATAACATCCAAAATCTTTCAGTAGGTAACAGGCCCAAGTTATTCACAATAAAGATGTAGCAGCCTAATGGAAATGGAACTGATGAAGAATAAAACTACAGAAAAAAAATTAAATAATGAGTGTCAGAGAACATTAACAAGCAGCCTACATAAAGTGGCTTAACAATAAACTGCAAATTTGAAGTAGCCTTGTTACAAAATAAATGTTTTGCCTATCAGTCAGTGTGATTCCTGGCCCTGCTTCCCCTTACTTAGCTCCGAGATGTGGGGATGGTAATTGGGCACTTTTAGTTTTTGAGTTGGACGCATGCTTCTGAATGGCCCACTGTCAGACGACTTCGGGAGGGGCAAAGTGCATTCTTCAAGTGCGAAAATATCTGTTCACACAGATATGTTGATCTGAACACTAACAACAAAGCCAGTGCGATATTGCGACGACAGTTGAACTTTTCAGGTAAAGATGCCCAGCAGGATTCATTGGCTTTAAACATCAGAGCTCCTCTTTCACAGTCACATCACAATATCTTGCCATCACTGCCAAACGTGCCACATCATTCACATCTACGCTTTCGTCAAGCGCAATGCTAAATACCGCTGCATCTTTTATGCCAGCTGTTTGCTGCACCCTTATGTTTTCTGCCATTTCACCAATTCGTCGCTCAACAGTTCTGGCTGATACGGGCATGTCTTTTTATTCTTGATTTTATTGTCTCTTTATTTGGCAGCCCCTCAAAAAGACTATCCGAGCCGGAGAGAAAGGCCTCCTTAATGTATTCACCGTCTGTGAATGGCTTTCCATGTTTAGCTATGCAGTGAGAAATTATATAGCTAGCTTCAGTGGCATTGTTTTTAGCTGAGGCAAAGACTGTTAAAGTGTGGGCTTGCTTCCCATATCTGCACACTGCGCGTGAGATTGATTCATCCCTATCTGCCTGATCTTTGAAAGTCTTTTCATGCTTTGCCTCGAAATGACGTTTAACACTGGATGTTCGACACACAACACTTTCAAAACACAACGTGCACACAGCACGGTCCCTCTGAGAAACGAACCCATATTCTTTGGTCCACGAGGAGAGGAAAGCCCGAGCTGTCGGCTTCTTTGCCATCTTAGCGCAACTGCTGCATCAAGTGGGCCCATCTCATGAGAAATATGGGGAGGGGGAAGTGTTGCCAGATTGGGCGGTTTTAAGTGCATTTTAGCGGGTTTTGAACATATTTTGGGCTGGAAAATGTCAGCAGTATCTGGCAACACTGGGAGGGGGGCGCTATATTGTTGTGTAGTCATGCTAAAAGAGCAGGCTCGCCATGCAAAAGCCAATGACAGTTCAAGATGACATTTGAACATTTTTAATGTGTTGAATAATTAGGTTTGTGTATCATCGTCAGTGTGCCACTGGAAATTCCTCGGCGTGCCAGTTGTGGCACGCGTGCCTAGGGTTGCCGACCCCTGTTCTAGAGTAACATATGCTCCCATCCAGACGAAGTCTCTTTCAGGGAAGACCTTGCATTTTCCAACATAACAATGCCAAACCACATACTGCATCAATTACAGCATCATGGCTGCGTAGAAGAAGGGTCCAGGTACTGAACTGGCCAGCCTGCAGTCCAGATCTTTCACCCATAGAAAACATTTGGCACATCAGAAAACGGAAGATACGACAAAAAAAACCTAAGACAGTTGAGCAACTAGAATCCTACATTAGACAAGAATAGGTTAACATTCCTATCCCTAAACTTGAGCAACTTGTCTCCTCAGTCCCCAGTCGTTTACAGACTTGTAAAGAGAAAAGGGGATGTCTCACAGTGGTAAACATGGCCTTGTCCCAACTTTTTTGAGATGTGGTGTTGTCATGAAATTTAAAATCACCTAATTTTTCTCTTTAAATGATACATTTTCTCAGTTTAAACATTTGATATGTCATCTATGTTCTATTCTGAATAAAATATGGAATTTTGAAACTTCCACATCATTGCATTCCATTTTTATTTACAATTTGTACTTTGTCCCAACTTTTTTGGAATCGGGGTTGTAGTAGTGCAGCAGGGTCATAGTCCTTCCAGAACAGGTTGATTTATACAGACATCATGTGACAGATCATGTGACACTTTGCACACAGGTGGATCTTAATCAACTAATCATATGACTTGTGAAGTGAATTAGTTGGCTCAGCTCTTATTTAGGGGTTTCATACGAAAGGGAGTGAATACTTATGCACACTCCAGATTTCTGTTTTTTTCAGCTTAATTATTGTTTGTCATAATTAAAAAAAAGAAAACAATGTGCACCTTTAAAGTGGTAGGCATGTTGTGTAACTCAAATGGTGCTAACCTCCTTGTGATGGCTCCAGCCACACATGGTAACATCAGCCCTCACTCTTCCAATGCACATTATTAATTTCTTTTGGTACATTATAGATTTGCTGCACATTTTGTTGTTTGCAGTCACATGTGCTATCATGTTCAAATAACTCAGTTCACATTTTGTTTTATTTATTTATTTTATTAGTTTACTTTCTTTAGCCTTACATTGTTTTATATGGGTGCACACATTTTAACACTGTAAGGTTATATTATTTGTTTGGCACTAATCATGTGTTTTTTTGTCTTGAGTTACCTGGTTGAGTGTTGGGGGCGGTCCCTTCCTGTTTGGGCAAAGGCGTGGCTGAGGGCTGAGAAAACCTAAGTCTCGGCGCCGACGAATTGGGCCGTACTATATCTCCCGTGTGCCTGAGGGGGGAATTTGGCCTTAGTTGCTTTGTTCTGTGTTATGATTTAAGTTTATGTATTTAGTTTATCCCCTTTTTGTGTCTTTTGGTTTGGCCAAGCCGATGTATCTTCCCTTTTGTCTCATTGTGTTAAGTCAGTCTTTGTTTAGTTAAAGTCACGTTAGTTTTGTGTTTTATGTCTTCATACTTTTGTTGATTTATTTTATAGGCCTAATTTTCAGTTTGTGGCTTTTATTTATCTTTGATCATTTTCTCGGTAATAAAAACCCTTTACTTTGAACTAAACCTCCTTGTGTCCTTATGCCTCACTGATCGGTTCCCTCACAACTGGTGTCAGAAGAGGGATCTTCCAGTGACGGACACAGGAGTTTTTTTTCTTTGTTTTTTTTGAAAAAAAAAAAAATTCCCCAATAAAAAGAGAATGATTGATTCGTTCTGGAAGAACAAGAACAAAAGAACAAGAAGCAGCTGCAAGCCAAGCGGCCCAGGAAAAGTCAGCAGATGGCGATGTGGGAAGACCTGGAGAATCAGAACGGGAAGAGGCCGAAGATGGAGGTAGAGAACCAACCCTTGCGGACCTGGCGGGCATTCTCCGTGCACACATGGGGCAGCAGGAGGCTCGAGATGAGAAGCAGAGGGAGATGGTTGCAAGACAAGAACAAAGGTTTAAAGCACTTCAGCACCAGTTTCAGATGCTGCAGCTAGAGGTACAAGCTCGAACATCCCCATTACCAACTGACTCTGATCCAGATCTTGAGGCTCCGTCCAGCAGGCCTCACTTGCAAGCTCAGGTTGAGTCCACATTTATTGCTGATGCAACTACGACTGCAACAGGTCAGGTTCGTCCAAGTCATGGGCCTAAATTAGAAAAATTAACTGAAAATGACGATATTGAACATTTTCTCATTACATTTGAACGTATTGCTGTAGTTTGCCGATGGCCAAAAGTAGATTGGGTTTTTCACTTGATGCCTTTGTTAACTGGTAAGGCTAGAAGTGCTTATGTGCATATGGACATTGATGACTCTCTTGAATATGACAAAGTTAAAACAGCTATTCTCTCTAAATATGACATTAACCCTGAGACCTATAGACAAAGATTCCGTTCCCTAGAGGTGAATCCTGATGAAAGTCCTAAGGAGCTGTATGTGAGGCTTAAGGAGCTCTATGGAAAGTGGATCCAGCCAAAAGGTAAAACAATTCATGATGTGAGTGAAATGATCATATTGGAGCAGTATTTGAGAATGGTGTCCCCTGAGCTTCAGGTCTGGATTAAAGAGCACGACCCTGCTTCGGCAATGGAGGCTGCTAGGTTGGCTGATGTCTTTGTGGCGGCACGAAAGAAGGGGCAGCCGTGGAGCCACAATTCATGGAAGACAAGAAGAGACAGCCGTAAAACCATCCAGCAGTACTACCCGAAGCTAGAGGCCAGTGGGGGTAAGCCACTCATAGGAGAGAGTCAATCCATGCCCAAGCCACAAAAGCTAGCCGGTAAGAAACCCATCTGTTACCTATGTGGAGTTGAGGGCCACACTAAGCCTATGTGTCCTAAAAACACAGCAAGGTCTCACAATATGTGTGTGGTGCCACGGCCTAGTGTCAATTCAGTTCATATTAATGAGCAAGATGCTAAGATGATGATTGATGTCGAAGTTAACGGGACTGTTCTTAAAGCCTTAATTGATACTGGGAGTGGTCAGACCCTGGTGCACAGGAAATTTGTGCCTCCTTATATTGTCAGTACCAATGACGCTGTGCCGATTTGCTGTGTGCATGGAGACGAGAAGTGCTATTCCACAGCCGAGATGTACATTAGAGTTGAAGATCAAACTTATCTATTGAATGTTGTGGTTGCTGATAATTTGCCTTACCCTGTCGTACTAGGCCGAGATCTCCCAGTGTTGCTTGATTTGTTGGAATCGGACAAGAACCTGAAGTGTTGTGCTGCTGTCACTAGAGGGCAAGTTAAGAAGTCTAATGAGCATCAGGAGATCCTCAGCACCCTGCCATTTTACAATCATGAGTTGGAGACAAAACCCGGGAAGTCTCGTAAGACTCGTAGGCAGAGAAGACGGGAGAAATTTCTTCACACAGTGCTGGAATTTCCAACTAATGTTGAACCTAAATCACCTCTAGGATTTCAGATACCAGTCGAGATCATTGACATGCAGAAAGGTGATAATTCTTTAGCTCCTCTTTTTCAGAAAATCAGTGAGGAGGAACAAGGAGCTGATCCGGATGGGAACAAAGAGGCGTACATTCTCCAGAAGGGTATCCTCTACCGCCAGCAGGGGTCAGTGTTGCAGCTTGTGGTCCCCCAAGCAGCTAGAGACATCATATTGCAGCTTGGGCATGCCGTTCCCTGGGCTGGCCACCTGGGTAAGCATAAAACCACAGCTCGCATTAAACGTCATTTTCACTGGCCCAGTTTATAGAGATGTTGCCCAGTACTGCAAAAGTTGTCCAGAATGTCAAATAACATCTTCTAATCTCCCGCCCAGAGCTCCACTCCAACCGCTCCCCATTATCAGTACGCCATTTGAACGCCTTGGAATGGATATTGTTGGTCCTGTTGAGAAAAGTAAAGCTGGAAATCGATACATGCTGGTCATAATAGACTATGCGACCAAGTACCCAGAAGTTTTCCCATTGAAGTCTATAAAAGCCAGATCAGTTGCTTTTTGTCTGGTGCAGTTCTTCTCTAGAATGGGTTTTCCACGAGAAATTCTTACTGATCGTGGAACTAATTTTATGTCGACTCTCTTAAAACAGGTCTATCATTTGCTGGGAATCAGGAGCTTGAGAACTACGCCATACCACCCGCAAAGTGATGGGCTGACAGAACGCTTCAATAAGACCTTGAAGCAGATGCTGAGGAAGTTTGTCAGCAGCAGTGGTACTGATTGGGACCTCTGGCTGCCATACCTCTTGTTCGCGTACCGTGAAGTTCCCCAAGCTTCAACGGGTTTCTCTCCTTTTGAACTTCTCTATGGGCATGAGGTCCGAGGGCCTCTGTCTTTGTTGAGGGAGATCTGGGAGGGTGACCAGGGGAGAGAGAAGGCTGTTAATGTTGTGTCCTATGTTGTCCAGATGCGGGAGCGTTTGCAGAAGATGAGTGAGCTCGCCCAGGTACATATGGCGGAAGCCCAGCAGCAACAGAAGGGCTGGTATGACCAGAAGGCCCGCCAAAGATCCTTCAGCCCTGGCCAGAAGGTGTTGGTGCTCCTCCCAAGCAGTGATAGCAAGCTGCTAGCAAAATGGCAAGGCCCATTTGAGGTGCAGAAGAAACTTGGGCCAACGACATATCAGATCTCCACTCCAGGTCAGTCACGCCATTGTAGGGTGTTACACGTGAACCTCCTGAAGGAGTGGGTACAGAGACCTGAAAAGAGAACAGATGTAATGCTGGTTAGAAGTATACTGGAGGAAGAGGAGATAGATGATCAGTACTTACCCCCTGCTGGTGATCTGGTGAATTTCGATCTTAGCCACCTCCCAGAGGGTCAGCAGCTCCAGGTGAGGGCGATCTGCAGTCCTGAGGTGTTCCAGGAGAGACCAGGGAGAACTGATCTTGTTGTCCATAATATTGTTCTTAAAGAAGGTGCTTCTGCAAAACGTCTCAGTTATAGGATCCCAGAGCGCCTGTTGACCGCACTGAAGGGGGAGGTGGATGTCATGCTCTCCCAGGGTGTCATAGAGCCTTCCAGAAGTGAATGGTGCAACCCAGTAGTCCTTGTGCCGAAAAAGGACGGCAGCATAAGATTCTGCATCGATTTCAGGTATCTCAACTCTGTTTCCCAATTCGATTCTTATCCGACGCCAAGGATTGATGACCTGTTAGAACGTCTGGGCAAAGCAAAATTCTTGACTACCATCGATCTTTGTAAGGGCTACTGGCAGGTCCCTCTGTCTCAGCAGTCACGGGAGCTAACAGCTTTCCGGACTCCGTGGGGGCTGTTTCAGTTCACTGTACTTCCATTTGGGCTCCATGGTGCCGCAGCCAGTTTCCAGAGGCTGATGGACCAGGTGCTCTGTGATTTTTCTGATTTTGCAGCTGCATATTTGGATGACATAGTCCTTTACAGTAACAGCTGGGACCAGCACCTGGAACATCTGAGCCTTGTCTTGGGACGTCTCCGCTCCGCTGGGCTGACGGTCAATCCGGCCAAGTGCGTCTTTGCAGCGTCTGAGACAGAATACCTGGGCCATACGGTGGGGAATGGATCAATAAGACCACAGGTCAGTAAGGTCCAAGCTATTGAGTCATGTCCTCTACCACAGACAAGGAAGCAGCTCCGTTCCTTTCTTGGGATGGCTGGCTTCTACCATCGCTTTATCCCTCAGTTCTCCATCAGGGCAGCGCTTCTCACCGACATGACCGGGACCCGGAACCCAAATCAAGTTCAATGGACGGAGGAAGCGGTGGCAGCGTTTCATGATATCCGTCAGTCATTGAGTAAGCAGCCAGTGTTGTTTAGTCCTGATTTCAATGATGTCTTCATCTTGCAGACTGATGCTTCTGACAGAGGCTTGGGAGCCGTGCTTCTCCAGGGGCCCCCAGAGGATCGCCATCCAATCGCCTACATTAGTAGGAAGCTGTTTCCCCGGGAGGTCCGGTATTCAACGATAGAAAAGGAGGCGCTGGCTATAAAGTGGGCCCTTGATTCCTTTCGCTATTATCTCCTTGGTAGAGAGTTTACGCTGGAGACGGATCATAAGGCGCTCCAGTGGATGGAGAAGATGAAAGATGCCAATGGAAGAATTACCCGATGGTACCTGGCTCTTCAACCATTCCGCTTCTGTATCCGGCACATCCCAGGCAAAGAAAATCTGACAGCTGACTATCTCTCTCGCAGTACCAGCGAGAGTCCTGAAGGAGGGGAGTGTGTGATGGCTCCAGCCACACATGGTAACATCAGCCCTCACTCTTCCAATGCACATTATTAATTTATTTTGGTACATTATAGATTTGCTGCACATTTTGTTGTTTGCAGTCACATGTGCTATCATGTTCAAATAACTCAGTTCACATTTTGTTTTATTTATTTATTTTATTAGTTTACTTTCTTTAGCCTTACATTGTTTTATATGGGTGCACACATTTTAACACTGTAAGGTTATATTATTTGTTTGGCACTAATCATGTGTTTTTTTGTCTTGAGTTACCTGGTTGAGTGTTGGGGGCGGTCCCTTCCTGTTTGGGCAAAGGCGTGGCTGAGGGCTGAGAAAACCTAAGTCTCGGCGCCGACGAATTGGGCCGTACTATATCTCCCGTGTGCCTGAGGGGGGAATTTGGCCTTAGTTGCTTTGTTCTGTGTTATGATTTAAGTTTATGTATTTAGTTTATCCCCTTTTTGTGTCTTTTGGTTTGGCCAAGCCGATATATCTTCCCTTTTGTCTCATTGTGTTAAGTCAGTCTTTGTTTAGTTAAAGTCACGTTAGTTTTGTGTTTTATGTCTTCATACTTTTGTTGATTTATTTTATAGGCCTAATTTTCAGTTTGTGGCTTTTATTTATCTTTGATCATTTTCTCGGTAATAAAAACCCTTTACTTTGAACTAAACCTCCTTGTGTCCTTATGCCTCACTGATCGGTTCCCTCACACTCCTAAAAATCCATTTTAATTCCAGCTTGTAATGCAACAAAACCAGACAAACACCGGGGGGAAATACTTTTGCAAGGCACTGTACCTGAGACTACTTTTTTTTTAAAGCAAAGGGTCATCTCACACCAAATACTAACTTTGTTTCATTTATTATGACTTACTGCTGTTTATAGTATTTTTATGTTGAAACATTTCATTTCATTTTTTTTTACATTTCTTTACATGTGCCTAAGATTTTTGCACACTACTGTACCTTTCTTGAAAACTAGGCCCAAAAAGTCCTGCCACTGCTGCGAATAACCTCCAGTGGGGTTGGTTTGCATGGTGATAAATTCATTATTCAATGTTCATTCATAGCTAATGGCTGCTTCATTTGATAAATGTCCCTTTTTAAATGGGTCAGATGTGACTGTATGATTGATTATACCCAGGAACAGCAGATGGCATTTCTCTCTCTAAAGCTCTAAATACTCCAATACAGAAGCACATTAACACTTTACATGAACATTCCCATAACAACCATTAATTAACATTAATAACTCATAAATCCATGAGTAAAAATAAGTTCAAAAGCAATGACTTACTTGGTTAACATAGTTAATTTGTAAAATTAATGAGGCTGAGTTGAAGGTTCCACTCTTCACACCACTGAGTTTATCTGCTGTCATTTAACTGATGCTATTTTATGTGGGTATGAAGTAATTTATAAAGTTCTTTTTAATGAATTTCAACAACTAACAATTATTCACTGAAGGTGAAGTGAATATTGGTGAATAATAACATTGACTTTGTCTCAGTTATTATTCACTGATATTCACTGAGCCTGAGGTGGATAATAGTTTTAGTATAAATACACAGGTGATTTATTTAAAAAAAAACAAATGAAAATAATTTATTTCAAACTCCAAAAGTGTCATGCAAATGTAATAAAGGTGCGGCACAGAATTGTCACTTATCTACGCTGAGTCACATAAAATACTTTGTTTTGAAATCAATAAAATAAATCCCAATTCCACCTTACCTTGAAGTTTTAAATCAAATGTGGTAGCATCGTTAATGCTTTTAGGAACAGCATTTTCTTTCATAATTTGTAATTCTTCCTCACTTACGGTGACAAAGCAATTAGCTGCCATTTTGCCAAGTCGCTTGAGGTAATTATCGAGAAATAGTCTGAATTTCTCGACCAATCAGAGTGCATGATTTCCTATAATCACCTGTGTATTTATACTAACTATCAATAACCACTTGTTAACTTTGGGCTATATTATGAGGCTAATTGTAAATACTTAAACATGACTATTAATGTTAATATGGCATAAATTTATTAATTCAAAAACTCAAAATAGTGAGTTAAGAGAATGATAAAATGTGTTTCAGTCTTGACCAACCCAGGCTGTGTACTGTCTAGTCTAGGGTTAGTCGTTGTTTTAATTTCCTTTATTTAGTTGGACTTTGTTAGCTTATTTGTATGGTTGAATTGCTTTCATTGGCTGTTTGCTGATTGTAGTTACTTCAACAGAGTATTACACGAAGTATTATTCTGTAACTGGGCAGCACGGTGGTGTAGTGGTTAGCGCTGTCGCCTCGCAGCAAGAAGGTCCTGGGTTCGAGCCCCGGGGCCGGTGAGGGCCTTTCTGTGTGGAGTTTGCATGTTCTCCCCGTGTCCGCGTGGGTTTCCTCCGGGTGCTCCGGTTTCCCCCACAGTCCAAAGACATGCAGGTTAGGTTAACTGGTGACTCTAAACTGACTGTAGGTGTGAATGTGAGTGTGAATGGTTGTCTGTGTCTATGTGTCAGCCCTGTGATGACCTGGCGACTTGTCCAGGGTGTAACCCGCCTTTCGCCCGTAGTCAGCTGGGATAGGCTCCAGCTTGCCTGCGACCCTGTAGAAGGATAAAGCGGCTAGAGATAATGAGAATGAGATGAGATTATTCTGTAACTTGTTCAGTTGGCACTAGAACTTTCTTGCCTACAAGTTCAGCACTTCTTATACCTGATTTTTGCACTTGTACATTGCTCTGGATAAGAGCATCTGCTAAATGCCGTGTAATGCAATTAATAGATTAACCTTATTACAATTTAGTACAGTATCTTGTGGCTTCATTAAGTTGTACTCATGAAGCAACTTTAAGAGCACAATATTAAAACAAAACACAACAGGATGTGCTGGATCAAGTGCTATTTTATAAACCATTCAATAATCAATATGGAATCTGTTTTGTTCAATTAAACCAGATTTTGCAGCCTTGAATGTGATCATTATAACTAGACTTCTATTAGAATGCACTTTGCTGTGTTACATTATCTGAAGTGACTACCATATTGCAGTAATAAACAACTCCTTGTTGTGTGATTTTTATACATTTTTTTTATCCACCATGCCCTAAGGTGAGTTCTTTTTAGCACTAATGTTACTAGGGGTTCTTTTTCACCACTGGTTAGGGTTAGCTTAGCATAAATAATGTTAAAGGAGATATGCAGAACCATGGTCTCACTTTTTGTTTATAAATGCCTTGAGACCTCAAGAATGGCATAAGAATAGTTTTAAGCATTAACAATAAACCTAATATAGTAATTTTTACTATTAAAATGATTCATATAGGTAGTGGTCTGAGTGAATGACCTTGACATCTGTGACGTCACAGCATGAAAGGTATCGGTCTCATCGCCATTTCCGCTATACTAAAAAACAGAGCTAACTGCAACTTTGAGCCTCCATTTTGAGCTAATTTATCGCCATGTCACGTAGATGTGTTGCTGGCAGATGCAGCAACATGACAGAAAGTGGATTTATGTTGCATTCATGGCTCAAGGATGTTCAAACTGCAAAGATTTGGATGCATTTTGCGAGAAATTCACAGATTGGGTGCCTACGAAGTGGTCTCTCCTCTGCTCTGCACATTTTACTGAGGATTCGTACAAAACCTCTGATCTGTCGAGGAGTGTTGGCTATAAGCCTGTATTGAAAGAGGGTGCAGTACCAACAATTAAAGGAAAAGAAAACTACAAGAAAAGGAAAGTAAGTTTAGTTGCACCAGTTCTCCCGGAGTGTGAGCCGAGCAGTAATGGCGGAGTACTCAGTATGGAGAATGAGTGGACCAGTCGTCAGATTTCTCCGCCGGATATAGTTTGTTTGTTTTTTTCCGCTGGATATGCTTGCCTCAGCAGCAATATCTCACCCTTACGTGGAAGAAGCGAATGAACGAAGAACTGAAAGTCAGATTGTTTCAAAACAATCGGCCACAAGCTCGGCCTTCAGGAAGTGAGAACACAGACAGGTAAGATGTGACTCTCATTTGGCTACATAATAAAAAACAACACGCGTTGTTTACCTGCATTTAGATTAATACATGTAACTTGTATTGTGTATTTAAGTTATCGGTATAAGATTATTTAATTTGCTTCTGAATGTGATTGTCTCAGTTCATTTGATTATTTAATTAGCCTTTTACGTTTTATCAGTGAAAATGCATGCATGTACATGTATGTTGCATAAGTTATAACGCCTATCCTGTTTTAATGAGAGTCACATGAGACTGTCAGTTCAATTCCATCCAATTCTCTAGACGGCTTTGTTCTCTGGCTTTATTTTGTAAAGTGGGGGCCTCTGTGGCCGACATATTACTATCGGATTCACTTTCCGATGGTTCGAACTGATACGGGTCTATGTGTATAGCAGTAGCATGTACACACACTCCAATTTCAGGACTATCACAGTCAGATGTA
This sequence comes from Neoarius graeffei, assembly GCF_027579695.1. Classification (NCBI taxonomy): domain Eukaryota; kingdom Metazoa; phylum Chordata; class Actinopteri; order Siluriformes; family Ariidae; genus Neoarius; species Neoarius graeffei. Next base: position 12,637,295 of record NC_083581.1, read on the forward strand.
TTACTATCTGAGGAATCCGAAGAATCTCCAATAAATCCGAATGACGAGGCCATTGCAACCACTCTCGTCTGCCGCGTCTGGCTTTGGTCTATAGCACCGGTTCCTGTTGTGACGTCACCCACCCACCCAGGGCTGGCTGGCTCAGCGGGGCAGCTCGAATGCCAACTCTGCGGTTGATTTTAACTCTCAAAAATATATTTTTTTTATTCCCAATTATGCAGCATACAATAGTCAAGGATGGAGATACTATTCACTCAGAAATGTATTTAAAAGTAAAGGTACTGCATATCTCCTTTAAGGGGCATGCACTCATATAGTGACCATGTAAGGTCAATGAAATTCAGCGACTTGTAGCGATGACTGGAAAATTAACCATTGATGACTTGAGTTAAACTGCTCTCCACTCTGAGGTCACTATCAGTGGGAGCAAAGGATACCATTGACTGACCGATGATACCAACACTGAGTTGCTCAAACATTTACCATAAAGAGACAATGTCCACAATTTTGCTTCCTATGTCAAAGTAAAAGAGCAGCTCATCACTGCAGTCTCCAACAACCCCAAATCATACAACTGCGCTCACAAGTCGTCTAAGTTTAAAGTCCTTCCTGTGCCACACAATCAGGCACAGCCGAGCTCCATAACCCTCAACCTTTTGTCTGTACAGCTAGCATTACAGTGGGGAGCTAGTCCTCTGGTAACCATGAGAGTTTGACTCCCCACTCACATCTGTATTGCAGCATGCCTTGCTAGATGGCAGTAAGTACAACCCCTGGCAAAAAGTATGGAATCACCAGTCTTGAATGAGCACTCATTCACACGTTTTATTCTGTAGAACAAACTCAGATCACAAACATGATACAATAATAAAGTCATTCCAAAGTGCACCTTCTTGGCCTTCAGAAACACTGAAAGAAATGAAGAAAAAGCATTGTGGAAGTCAGTAAATGTTACTTTTATAGACCAAGCACAGGGAAAAAAATATGGACTCACTCAATTCTGAGGAAAAAAATATGGAATCATGAAAAACAGACAAAAGAACATTCAAAACACATCACTAGTACTTAGTTGCACCACCTCTGGCTTTTATAACGGCTTGCAGTCTCTTAGGCATGGACTTGATGAGTGACAAACAGTATTCTTCATCAATCTGGTGCCAACTCTCTTTGATTGCAGTTGCCAGATCAGCTTTGCAGGCTGGAGCCTTGTCGTGGACCATTTTTTTCAATTTCCACCCCAAGTTTTCTATTGGGTTGAGATCTGGATTATTTGCAGGCCATGACATTGACTGGATGTGTCTTTCACCAAGGAATGCTTTCACAGTTTTTGCTCTATGGCACGATGCATTTTCATCTTGGAAAATTATTTCATCATCCCCAAACATCTTTTCAATTGAAGGGATAAGAAAACTGTCCAAAATGTCAATGTAAACCTGTGCGTTTATTGAAGAAGTAACCACAGCCATCTCCCCAGTGCCTCTGCCTGACATGCAGCCCCATATCATCAAGGATTGTGGAAATTTGGATATTTTCTTCAGGCAGTCCTCTTCATAAATCTCACTGGAACGGCACCAAACAAAAGTTCCAGCATCATCACCTTGTCCAATGCAGATTCATGATTCATCACTGAAGATAACTTTCATCCAGTCATCCACAGTCCATGATTGCTTCTCCTTAGCCCATTGTAGTCTTGTTCTTTTCTGTTTAGGTGTCAATGATGGTTTTCTTTTAGCTTTCCTATATGAAAATCCCATTTCCTTTAGGCGATTTCTCACGGTTAGGTCACATACTTGTACATTGACTCCAGCTTCCTCCCATTTATGCTTCATTTGTTTTGTTGTACTTTTTCGGTTTTCAAGACATTGCCTTAAGTTTTTTGTCTTGACGCTTTGATGTCTTCCTTGGTCTACCAGTACGCTTGGCTTTAAAAACCTTCCCATGCTGTTTGTATTTGGTCCATATCTTAGATACAGCTGACTGTGAACAGCCCACATCTTTGGCAACCATGCGTGAAGAGTTACCTTCTTTAAGAAGTTTGACAATCCTCTCTTTTGTTTCAAGAGACATCTCTCTTGTTGGAGCCATGATTCTTGCCAATCCACTTGGTCCAGCAGCCCTCCAAGGTGTGATAACTGTGCTGTTTCTAACTGCAGACTAACGAGCAGATCTAATCTGAGGCAGGTGTCAATTTAGGGAAAGGAAATTGACTGGGTGAGTCCTTATTTTCTACCTGAAAATTGAGTGATTCCATATTTTTTTCCTCAGAATTGAGTGATTCCATATTTTTTTCCCTGTGCTTGGTCTATAAAAGTAACATTTGCTGACTATCACAATGTATTTTCTTCGTTTATTTTAGTGTTTCTGAAGGCCAAGAAGTTGCACTTTGGAATGACTTTATTATTGTATCATGTTTGTGAGCTCAGTTTGTTCTACAGAATAAAACGTCTGAATGAGTGCTCATCCAAGACTGGTGATTCCATACTTTTTGCCAGGGGTTGTACCATTTTCATGATCTCTTTGGTATGACCCGACCACAAATAGAACTCGTGCTCTCCCGATCGAGAGGCAGACACGCTAGCCACTAGGCCAACTCGCAGTTACTCACAAGTTGTACAAGGATAATTATCTAAAATGTGACAATTTAGAGTACCAAGCCTTCTGATTTGTTATTTTGGTGAAATGTTAAGCCAGTCATTTTCTTTATAAAGATTTATCTCATTATTGACAGGAGGAATACAGTGAGTTTCTTGCTGCAAGGACAATGATATAGCTAGCCATTGTGCTCACTAGACATCTCAACAGTTAACGTAGCACAAACCAGAACAAGTTTGATCTATAAAATATAATATCTGTGAACAAAAAGAAATGACATGCGGGTGGATTGTCACTGCTGTAGCATAGTTCTGTTTATATGCATCCATTAGCCAGATAATGCTTGTTTCACTTGGAAATATTTGGGGTGGGAAATATACAAGTGGGATATCTCAATTACCAAAGCCTGGAATATCCGGGCAACGAACGAATGGCTTTATATGTGGACAGCCCTACAACCAACTTTCAGCATCAAAGTGATGGGCGACAATCGAATCACTTCCTGTGTGTATGCCCCTTAAGGGGTGTGATAGTGCTCAAAAGCTATGTAAATAATATATGTACAGTGGTGCTTGAAAGCTTGCGAACCCTTTAGAATTTTCCATATTTCTGCATAAATATGACCTAAAACATCATCAGATTTTCACACAAGTCCTAAAAGTAGATAAAGAGAACCCAGTTAAACAAATGAGACAAAAATATTATACTTGGTCATTTATTTATTGAGGAAAATGATCCAATATTACATATCTGTGACTGGCAAAAGTATGTGAACCTTTGCTTTCAGTATCTGGTGTGACCCCCTTGTGTAGCAATAACTGCAACTAAATGTTTCCGGTAACTGTTGAGCAGTCCTGCACACCGGCTTGGAGAAATTTTAGCCCATTCTTCCATACAGAACAGCTTCAACTCTGGGATGTTGGTGCGTTTCCTCACATGAACTGTTTGCTTCAGGTCCTTCCACAACATTTCGATTGGATTAAATTCAGGACTTTGACTTGGCCATTCCAAAACATTAACTTTATTCTTCTTTAACTATTCTTTGGTAGAATGACTTGTGGGCTTAGGGTCATTGTCTTGCTGCATGACCCACCTTCTCTTGAGATTCAGTTCATGGGCAGATGTCCTGACATTTTCCTTTAGAATTTGCTGGTATAATTCAGAATTCATTGTCCCATCAATGACGGCAAGCCATACTGGCCCAGATGCAGCAAAACAGGCCCAAACCACGATACTAACACCACCATGTTTCACAGATGGGATAAGGTTCTTATGCTGGAATACAGTGTTTTCCTTTTTCCAAACAACACTTTTCTCATTTAAACCAAAAAGTTCTATTTTGGTCTCATCCGTCCACAAAACATTTTTCCAATAGCCTTCTGGCTTGTCCACATCATCTTTAACAAACTGCAGATGAGCAGATGTCTTTTTGGAGAGCAGTGGCTTTCTCCTTGCAACCCTGCCATGCACAACATTGTTGTTCAGTGTTCTCTTGATGGTGGACCCATGAACATTAGCCAATGTGAGAGAGGCCTTCAGTTGCTTAGAAGTTACCCTGGGGTCCTTTGTGACCTCGCCGACTATTACATGCCTTGCTCTTGGAGTGATCTTTGTTGGTCGACCACTCCTGGGGAGGGTAACAATGGTCTTGAATTTCCTCCATTTGTACACAATTTGTCCAACTGTGGATTGGTGGAGTCCAAACTCTAGAGATGGTTTTGTAACCTTTTCCAGCCTGATGAGCATCAACAACGCTTTTTCTGAGGTCCTCAGGAATCTCCTTTGTTCGTGCCATGATACACTTCCACAAACGTGTTTTGAAGATCAGACTTTGATAGATCCCTGTTCTTTAAATAAAACAGGGTGCCCACTCACACCTAATTGTCATCCCATTGATTGAAAACACCTGACTTTAATTTCACTTTCAAATTAACTGCTAATCCTAGAGGTTCACATACTTTTGCCACTCACAGATATGTAATATTGGATCATTTTCCTCAATAAATAAATGACCAAGTATAATATTTTTGTCTCATGTGTTTAACTGGGTTCTCTTTATCTACTTTTAGGACTTGTGTGAAAATCTGATGATGTTTTAGGTCATATTTATTTATGCAGAAATATAGAAAATTCTCAAGGGTTCACAAACTTTCAAGCACCACTGTATGTAATTTTGGGAATATTTGTTTCGTATGTACACAAGTGTGGCAGCGGGGGTGTGGTCAAGTGGCGGTCTGTGAATGGAGGGCGGAGTCAGGGAAGGTCAGTGGCAGAATCACTGCACCTGACGGGGAATTAACCTGTGTTTGTGCATCTTCCCCAGTGACCACGCCCTATAAGAGGAGAGGGAGAGCAGAGGAAGGGAGCTCTCCCCCAACCATAACACTTCTGTGTGTGTGCGCGCGCGCGTGTGTGGGAGAATAAGTGGAAAGCTGAAAAGCTAAAATAAAAGGGTTTTGGCGAACTCAGTTCTGGCCTGCCGTGCTTCTGTGCTCCACCCACCTTAACTATTTCTACAACAAGCATCTGGATGTCATGATAAAAGCAGCAACATGAAGACTGTCACAAAACAATTCCATGGGTGTGGATGACAGTGTTCTTGTTTATAGATGTCAACCAATCAGAGTAAAACTATTTACATATTTATTATGTAAAAGTGAGGCGCAAAATCAGCCTGTCTGATCCTATTGGGTTTTCAAACCATGTTAAAATGGCACAAGAAAAAAAGAACCAAGGTGGGGGGTTTCTCAGTAAAAAAGGCTCTCATGAAATAATATAAAATAACTGAAACATATATGGCATGGTCCTTTTACTCAGCTGTGCACCCGACTCGAGGAACTTGAATATGAGGAACATTTCTCATGTAAATACTGACAGACTTTTGGACTTAAGTCACTCACTATGAATATCTCGCTGTTAATATTACCCATAGCTTATTAATTGTGCGTTTCTGATTTGTTAGTTTCCTAATGCAGTGAATAATGTAGGTTTCTGTTAAACAGTTACTCATAAAAGCCTGCACTTTTAAAAGTACACAAAAGATCCTATATTCTGTTCCATGATCAATGAGCAATGTTTTAAAAACATCTTTTTTTATCCTCAATGATATAACCTGGTTCATGATGTAACAGAACTGATTGAAAAGCAAAACCCATGGACCCTTTGTGCTGAGAGGGTGACTGCACTGGAAATTTCAGGTGAGTGTAAATGAAGTGACCTTCACCCACCGACACATAAATCACATGCCTTTTGATAAAGGTTAATTGAAGCCCATCTTTTTGTGATGCTGAAGTTTCACCCTGACAATTTATTCCTGGCTCATCAGCATACTTCAGTTTTATTTATTTCATTATTATGATTTTTGCAATCTTTTTTGTGGTAATGAGCCTCTGATCCATGCAGCTAAGCATTGCATACCTTCATAAAATTTATAGGGGAAAGGGGGAAAAAAAAACTAGAAAATACACCATCAGAACAAAGATACCAAGTGTGCATTACAATGTTTGAAACACACTCACAATTTTAAGGGGCCAATCTTTTATTACTTAAAGGAGATACGCAGAACCATGGCCTCACTTTTTGTTTATAAATGCCTTGAGACCTCAAGAATGGCATAGGAATAGTTATAAGCGTTAACAATAAATCTAAAGTAATTTTTATGATTAAAGTGATTCATACAGGTAGCGGTCTGAGTGAATGACCTTGACATCTGTTACATCACAACAGGAAGGCTATCGGTCTCATCGCCATTTTCGCTATACTAAAACACAGAGCTAACTGCAAGTTCGAGCCTCCATTTTGAGCTAATTTATTGCCATGCCATGTAGATGTGTTGCTGGAGGGTGCAGCAACACGACAGAAGGTGGATTTATGTTGCATCCATGGCCCAGGAACGTTCAAACCGCAAAGATTTGAATGTGTTTTTTGAGAAATTCATGGATTGGGAGCCTAGGAAGTGGTTTCTCCTCTGCTCTGCACATTTTACTGAGGATTCGTACGAAACCTCTGATCTGTTGAGGAGCGTTGGCTATAAGCCCGTATTATACTTAAAGGTGGAGTACGAGATTTTGGGATAACGGTTCCTGCAAGCCATATTTTGAAAAGAAACAAGCCCGCCCTCGCCATGCTCCCACCCCCCGCGTCTCATTAAGTTAGAGTGTAGAGAGCTTGGGAAAATAGCTCAAACTTTCTCATTTAAACTGTGTTTTCAGCCCCAATTTTCACTCCACACACATAATTTTCTCAAAAGTAGTAGCCACACTTGTGCTGATTCACACAATGTGTCTACCTACATGATAGGACTTGCAGTTTTTGAATGAGAAGCCTGAAAGTGAGGAGAGGACAGGCGCGCAGCCCCATAGACTGCCATTATAAACTTGGCAGAAAAGTCACTCGTTTTTAACTCGCTCTAGTGACCTCATTTTTTACACTACAGACAAAAAAATTACATCAGTGTGTTCAGGAGAGCCTTGTGGCGCTCACGGTGAAAGAATTTTGTGAATATCTCCTTCCATTTTCGTGTAAATCCCCATTGTTTGGAGGGACCTTTTTCTGTGCATTTCTGTCTCTCCCTGCTGAGCGCGGGTTGGGGGAGGGGCTGCTCGCTCTCTCTCTCTCTCTCACACACACACACACACACAAGGGCCGGGCTGCTAGCGGGCTTCAGTCTGATTGACGTGTCAGTATCCAATCATTTTGAGGTGGTACCTCGGTATGATTGGATGGCGTTTTTCCTTTATTTTACACTGTAGACTGGATTGAAATATTTCGTTTTTGGGTCAAACCTTCTATTGTACTGCTTGCAACATGGGTGTGAGGAGCTTTTCAAGCAATATGGTAAAAAATACTCCTGAAAAAAATCTCATACCCCACCTTTAACTACAAGAAAAGGAAAGTGAGTTCAGTTGCACCAGTTCTCCTGGAGTGTGAGCTGAGCAGTAATGGTGGAGTACTCAGTATGGAGAAAATAGAGAATGAGTGGACCAGTTGTCAGATTTCTCTGCTGGATATGCTTTTTTTCCCGTGGAATATGCTTACCTCAGCAGCAATATCTCACTCTTATGTGAAAGAAGTGAATGAACGAAGAACTGAAAGTCAGATTGTTTCAAAACGACCGACCACAAGCCTTCAAGAAGTGAGAACACAGATGGGTAAGATGCGACTCTCATTTGGTTACATAAAAAACACCACCACTCATCGTTTAACTGCATTTAGCAGTAGCATGTACACACACTCCAATTTCCGGACTGTCACAGTCAGACGTATTACTACCTGAGGAATCCGAAAAATCTCCAATAAATCTGAACGAAGAGGCCATTGCAACCACTCCTGCCTGCTAAATCTGACTTTGGTCTATAGCACTGGTTCCCGCTATGACGTCACCCACCCAGGGCTGGCTGGCTCAGCGGGGCAGTTCGAATGCCAACTTTGTGGTCGATTTTAACTCTCAAAACAATATATATATATATATATATATATATATATATATATATATATATATATATATATATATATATATTAGTGCTGGGCGGCACGGTGGTGTAGTGGTTAGCGCTGTCGCCTCACAGCAAGAAGGTCCTGGGTTCGAGCCCCGGGGCCGGCGAGGGCCTTTCTGTGTGGAGTTTGCATGTTCTCCCCGTGTCCGCGTGGGTTTCCTCCGGGTGCTCCGGTTTCCCCCACAGTCCAAAGACATGCAGGTTAGGTTAACTGGTGACTCTAAATTGACCGTAGGTGTGAATGTGAGTGCGAATGGTTGTCTGTGTCTATGTGTCAGCCCTGTGATGACCTGGCGACTTGTCCAGGGTGTACCCCGCCTTTCGCCCGTAGTCAGCTGGGATGGGCTCCAGCTTGCCTGCGACCCTGTAGAAGGATAAAGCGGCTACAGATAATGAGATGAGATGAGATATTAGTGCTGTCAAGCGATTAAAATATTTAATCGCGATTAATGTCGCGACTGTCATAGTTAACTCGCGATTAATCGCAATTTAATCGTACATTTTTGTCACGAAAAACCATTGTAATTTTCTTATCAGCATAAAAAAGTGAATGGGCTTGCTTTGTACCAATGTTTTTATTTTTTTATTATTGCAGAGCATAACACATCTTGTCACAGCCCCTGCAAAGTCGGGCTGGAGCCGTCGATGGGAAAACGAAACCTAAGCCGAGCACCGTGGCTCTTTGTCCCGAGGCGCAGGGCTAGCGCGCCCTGCCCGCGCTGGTTCTTTGGGGGGAGGGCAGAGGACTCTGGCTGTGCGGGGCGTGGCATTACAGTCTAGCTGCTATCGTTTTTCTAAGCAAAGTCTCTGTTCCAAGTTCCTGGCAGTTTCAAAAGCTTATGAAAAACCTACATCATGTCACAGAGCGTTAATCTCGCGATAAAAAAATTATCGCCGTTAAAATTGAGTCAAGTTAACGCGATAATAACGCGACATTTTTGACAGCACTAATATATATATATATATATATATATATATATATATATATATATATATATATATTTTTTTTTTAATTCCCAATTATGCAGCATACAAGTGTCAAGGATGGAGATACTATCCACTCAGAAATGTACTTACAAATAAAGGTTCTGCGTATCTCTTTTAAAGTGGCCATGAAAACAAAATTTGTGTTTCAGAGCTTTTTGATTATGAACACCACCATGGTCTCTGTGAGCAGCGTTTCTAAAATGTCTGATGAAGCTGTTTATTCACAAACAGAAAGAACAGAAGACACTATTTACCTCCGGTAACTGTGTTGGAGGAGATTAAAGTTTTCACCTCTGTTTTTTTTTTCTTTTTTTTTTGTCTGTTTTCAATGTAACTCAAAAAGTAGTGAATGGATTTGGATGAAATTTGGTGAATAGCTTTTGCATTATCCTAATTTCAAGTGATTTGATTTTGATGTTGATAATATGATAGATTAGGTTAGATAAAACTTTATTGATCCCTTTGGGAGGGTTCCCTCAGTGAAATTAAAATTCCAGCAGCATCATTACAGAATAAATGGAAAATAGAGAAAACTTCTAGATAAGTTAAGTATTAACATATACAAATATAAAAAATAAAATATGAAAAAATAAAAAAAAAAATCTAGCAGGAGGGGTGTTGCACATTATATTGCACATTTATATTGCACATTGTCCAGTATTGCTTTTTGTCAGGCTAGGCTACTGCTCCTTCCTGTCCTCTGTCCTCCTGATACCCCTCCTCCCCCCCAGAGAGGAATTGTACAGTCTGATGGCATGAGGGACAAAGGAGTTTTTAAGTCTTAGTCCTGCACTTGGGAAGGAGCATCCTATCACTGAACAGACTCCTCTGGTTGCTGATGACAGTGTGCAGAGGGTGACTAGCACTGTCCATGATGTTCAGTAGTTTGTCCATAGTCCTTTTCTCTGCCACTGTCACCAGAGAACCAGCTTCATGCCAACCACAGAGCCGGCCAGCCTGATCAGTTTGTCCAGCCTGGATGTGTCCTCCTTGGATGTGCTGCCCCCCCAGCACACCACGGTGTAAAACAGGACACTGGTGACCACAGACTGATAGAACATCCACAGGAGTTTCCTGCAGATGTTAAAGGACCGCAGCCTCCTCAAGAAGTACAGCCTGCTCTGTACCTTCCTGTACAGGTGGTTGGTGTTGCAAGTCCAGTCCAGCTTGCTGTCCAGCCACAGCCCGAGGTACTTGTAGGAATCCACAGCCTCCACCTCAACTCCCTCGATCAGAACTGGTCATGACCTTGGTCTGGACCTCCCAAAGTCAATGACCAGCTCCTTGGTCTTCAAGGTGTTGAGCTGCAGATGATTCCTATTGCACCAAACGGCAAAGTCCCTCACCAGGCTCCTATACTCCTCCTCTTTGTCGTCCCTGATACATCCCACTATGGCTGTGTCATCGGCAAACTTCTGAATGTGCTGCTAATCACAGTGTCAGACGTGATGTCCTTCAGCCTGACGTATTGCGGCCTGTCGGTAAGGTAGCTGGAGATCCAGGTGACCAGGCAGGGGTCCACTTGCATCCTGTTCAGTTTGTCCTGAAGCATAAGGGGCTGGATGGTATTGAAGGCACTTGAGAAGTCCAAAAAGAGGATCCTCACTGTGCCATTTCCCTTATCCAGATGCAATGTGTGGCTTGGCAGAGGTATGCACTCTACCAAATGGATCCTGCTTCTAAGTAGCACAATAGCCAGTTAGCTAGCACAGTAGTTCTTAAGGCAGCTATTATCTCTGTATATAAAGTAGACCCTAGATGTCTCTCCAATGATAGAGGTGTCTCCTGAGGATTCCTGCTTCTGTCTCAACATTTGGTGTTTCAGCAGGACTGGTGACCCAGATTGTCTGTCATATCCATTATACCACATCCTGGTATTCCTTCACCTTGCTGTGTTTTTCTAAATATCTATCAGAACTGATCATGCCACATCTACTATGATTTTCCTTCTGTAGTTCCACAGGAGCAGGTCCATGCCTGTGGATAAAACTGCCAAGGTCATGGACATAAAGGTTTTATTAGCAGAGGTTCTGGAGGATCATGACTCTCTCAGTACACGCTGGTGCATTTTGTCCTTGATCTACTTACTCCAGGCTGTTTGCAAATCTTTCCTGATGTGGCCTCTGTAGAATTCATTGTAACACGCCCACAGGAACAATAACCCTCCACCCTTCATCAGCAGGTCATCGACAAAGTACAGATTAGACTAGTGGGGGGTGAATTTTATTATCTCTCACCGGGAATGTATGTGGAAGGACAGCTGTCAGCAGACCACATTCTTTACTTGAACTCTTTTTATTTGAGCTAGTTTTGTGTCTGTTGTTACCGGATATCAAATAATATGATTAATATGAATTCTGACGTCATTTACAAGTTTCATTTATCAGCAGCTCTTGAGAATGGCTGCCACCACCAAATATTTTTTACCACAATGTATAGCCTGGTAGAATCACTGCTCACAGGCCTATACCTGTACAACTGCTGGGGCCTCCTTTTCAATCTGTGCACATCTTTGCTCTATTTATGCTTTATGATATGTAGTCCACAGGCCTCCACTATCCACCAGGGCTGTGTCTGCTGAGACTTTGGCTTATCTGACAGGGATTCTGTGCCAGAAAAGCAGAGAAACTCAGTTCCTCTTCCTGATGCACAGTTTGAAAGGGTTCTTAAGGTACACTGATGTAGCTTGAGTCATTTTCTGCTTTTAGGACATGTTACACTGTTATATTAAGACAGAATACTTGACCAGAAATTACTGTGACCACCAATTGCTTAACATGGGTAACATCCTTATGGCCTCCATTTCACCAAGAAATAACCTGAGTTACTGGCATGTTGCATTCATCATCATGCCTTGCTGCTGACATCTTTAGAAGTTGGACACGCTGTATTTCACATCAGTTTGTAATCAGCATGATACTTTTCAGCAGTTCTTTTCAGACACTCCAGCACTGGTGATAGTTGTTCGTTGAAGTGTTCTGGTGATTACTATATTCAAAATGAAAACAGCTTTCAAAAGACATAAGGAAGGTAGGAAGTGGGAATCTGGGGCTGATGAACCTGCCAAAATCCAGCAAGGAGCTTTCAAGTTGGAGAAAACGTATGCATATAAAATCTTGGCCAGTTTCTCTTCCATTTTCATTTCGGCAAATTAGCTCAATACCAGTGCAGATTTTGTTTGTTCAAAGACATGTGCTTAGGTTAACATAGGGCAGCCATGGCTGAAGTGCCCTTGAACAAGGCACCTAAACCCCCTCAACTGCTCCCTGGGTGCTGTGGCATAGCTGCCCACTGCTCTGGGTATGTGTGTGCACTCATTGCTCACTTGTGTGTGCATGCATGTGTTCACTGCTTCAGATAGGTTAAATGCAGAGGATGAATTTCACTTTGCATGTGACAAATAATGGCTTTTTCTTGTTCTTCTTCCTCTGGCTTTAGCCCCTCCATTCTATACCAGAGCCTCCAATCTATTCATTTCTTGTAGTGGATTATTCACTCAAGGCCAGATCTATATCCTCCTGAGAACCAACCCATAGACTTGTCCTCTGTAGTTGACATTTGTTTTACATGCACACCCTCTTACTCTTTCAAGCTATTCACTTGAATCCTGGTCCCTTGTAAAGAGTACATCCTGGGCTTTCCAATGATATATCATGTGACTAGGAGGGTTGCTGGGAAATTCCTCGTAAGGAAATCACAACAAAAGAGAAATTGAGAGACACATTTTTTTTCTTGGTTCCCAGGAGGTTACAGGACAAAGGGTACGCTCCTTCTTTAAGCTTAGGTCAGGTTCTGATGTGGCTTGTAAATTAATCTCAGGCATTCCACCTTGGAGACACACTGTGTCTGATATCTTTTATTCATTTTCTTGCTACAGTTTTTTTTTTCTTAGCTGCTGGCAAGAAGGGAATCTGCCAATAGCCTTCAGCCAAATTTAGCACTGTGTTAAAACAAGCTGTGCCTGGTAATCCAGAGCTGGTCAATGTGAGGCATTGGATAGGCCTGACATTTAGAAACAGCATTCAACTTAAGCAAGTCCACACAGAAACATAGTGACCCGTCCAGCATGGGCACAAACACAATACTGTTCTTCCGGTCACTGTGTGACTCCTCTACTACTCCCTTCATGGTCATTTCCCCAAATTTGTCCAAAACCACTTTTCACTTATGCTCAAGCAAGAAATAGGACTGGTTGCCCACAATCACATTGGGAAGAGTCTCAACATGGAGATGTGAGCATCTGGGGAGGGGAGAAAACTCTTCCAATGATGAGATGATTATGGATTGTCTTCAAGTGGGATCAGAGTAGGATTTGACATTTTTGAGCTCTCTCGTAACAACTCTCTTGGCCACCACAGTCTCCACTGTTTGCGGAGAGGAAGCTCATAAATCTGCCTGTCTGTTCATGTCCATTTGCAAACCTTAAAGTCAATTTCCCTCTGTGTGACCTCAAAGAACCCATGCCACATGGCGAATAATTTTGCTCAAGGTGAGAAGCCATACAAGGTTTTTTTTTTTCCCTGGTGGAAGTGATCTTGCTCCTGCAGTTTGACTAAGGACTAGATACTTGGGCAACGGAGACTCCATGTCTGAGTTCCCAAATAGCTCTAGGGTTTTGGCACCACTGGAAAAAGCTTTTTATTTTAGGGTCATGCCCTTGGTACCGCAGTTAGTAATGCAATATAATGTAAACCTTTTTATTTTCAAAGCAAATAAAACAAAATCAAGCAGCTTTCTGGCACACTTTCTACTCAGCTTTTAATCTGCTCACAGTGATTCACATCATCTAGTCACCGCTCAGGAAAAACTAGAGAGAAAGACCACAGAAATATAGATGAAATAACAGGGCTGAGGTGTGCCTGTTATGGCCCTTTTCCACTACCCTTTTTCAGCTCACTTCAGCCCGACATGGCTCGCGTTTCGACTACCTCATTGCAGCACGACTCAGCTCGCTTCAGCCCTACTCAGCACCCAAAACTCGCACGGTTTTGGAGTGGGGCTGAAGCGAGCCAAACCGAGCAGAGTGGGGCTAGGGGCGTGAGGAGACACTCCCCTGTGCACTGATTGGTGAGGAGGAGTGTCCTCACATGCCCACACGCCCCGCGAGCATGCTGGGATCTGTAAACACCGTAAACCCGGAAGAATAATAATTATGAAGCCTTATGCGCCTTGCCTCATCCATACGCTCTTGCCAGTATCTGTTGGCGTTGTCGGTGACAACAAGCCACAGCACCAAGACCAGCAACACTAACGACTCCATGTCCTCCATGTTTATTGTTTACTATCCGGGTCGTGAGACTACCGCTTAAAAGGTCACTGATGTCACTGTTTGCGCTGCCTAACGACATCACGTGACATCCACCCACTTTCGCTAACTCCACCCAATGTGTCCACCCAATGTGTCCACCCACTTCCAGCCAGCACGGTTCAGCGCGGTTGTAGTCGAAATGCAACTCCAACAGCCCCACTCAGCTCGACTCAGCCCAACTCGGTACGGCACGGCTCAGCCCAACTCAGCCGCGTTGGTAGTGGAAAAGCGGCATTAGTCACTACCCCTCTAGCTTGTCCACAAACACCTTCCTCCCAGTGCAGACCAACCCCACTTCACACAGGGATAAGCAGGTGCAGCTCTTTTACAGTGGAAAATCTGAGTAGCAAGTTACCCCATGCATGCACCACAAGCAAAGAGTACTGTACTGTAAACCAGCGTGGCATTAAACTATCCATCAGCCTGTATTTGGGAGGTGCTTGGCCCATATACAGTCTTTAAAACATTGACACCTCTCTGAGTACATGCTTTCTGAGATGGCTGTTGCTTCAGCTCTCTTTTCTTTTCTGTGATTTTCTTCACTCTGAAGCCTTAATCGGGTTTAAAACCTTCACAAGCACTTACGGAATCGAGTAAACCAATTGAGGCCAAACCAAATTCAATGTCAATCAGCTTTAAAGAGGTGGATGACCCACCTGATAATGTGTTAAACAGAAGAACAATCTCATCATCATATTTATGCAGAGAAAGTTATTCCTACTCAGACTCAAGTGATGGTGGTGTTTAAGGCCATTATTAAAAAATGTTCTGTTTCCGGTCCACCGGCCGGGTGAGTGCCGTTTGTGCGGTTGAAATTTTTTTTTTTAACGCCGGTTTTTCGACATTTTTTTCAGGTTCGTAAATCTAAACTCGAACTTGACATTTACGCATTCTTAAGGCTTTCCACTAAGGCTCATACTAGCCAGCCATGACAAATAAGTAGCCAGCCGGGGGGGAGTAAACACAAAATAAACTCCTGTGCACGCAGTTCCCAGGATTAAATGTATTTTCCACAGACCATTTATTTATTCACTTTACTCAAATGCAAAGTAAAATGGCATTAAATCATCTTTCTTTTCTTGCGTATTGCATCATGAGGCGTTCCTGGCTTGTAAATCTCTTATTTTCGGTGCATGACACATTCACGTAGCTGAGCATGCTATGAATTAACAACGACAACGGTCTGCAGTGGTGGCTACACAATTAAACACTCGGCGAACATTTCTCCATTTGTGCATGAAAATACATTCCAGCGACTCAGTTTGGTTTCATTTACAACCAACGGTGTCTTTTGATGCCAGCACGTAATTGAACGAGAGAAGACTGGTTTACCGGAGACAAAATAAGTGTTATCTCTGCTTCTGTTCCCTCCGACAGCCCCAACACACTACTGCCTCCGCCGAGTGCGCGCGCACACTGAACTGAATCAGCTCTGCGCATGCGGCACAAAAAAATGGCAGCCACCATGAAGGAAGGAGATCCGGAGTTTTCAAACATTTGCTTAAGTGTGAAATCACAAAATGGTATTCTAGCGAACAACAAAATAGTAAAGATTCAGAAAAACAAATCATTCAGTGATCATTTTAATAGCGTAATTTCATCCGAACTAGGCCTAACGGTCGATTTAGAACTCCAAAAAGTCCGTGTGTCGGACATTTTAAGTACCTTTGTAAAAGTTTTGCAAATGTTGCAGTCAGCATTTAAAATGCTAACTTAGTTTTTGTACAAGTTTCAGTTGATTAAACTGTCATTTTATTAAATGTGTCTGCTTTTGTAATAAAGTACTGAAGGAAAAAGCAAACACAGCATTGCGATTTCTTATCCATCCATAAAAAAAAAAATCCCTCCCTCCCGACTGAAAATTTTTTTGCTCACCCGGTGGACAGGAAACGAATTTTTTTTAAGGATAGGCCAATGTGATATTCCAAGCAGCACGTTCAGTGTGTAGATAACTCCTCTGAGGCTGCTATGTTTACCCTGATGAAGTATTTAGTATAGATAGCCGCTGTAAACAAACACAAATTGTGTTTCCCCTAAGTGTCTTTAACTCACCCAATATAATCAGCCTTATAGATTGTTGTGTTACTTTAAAGTCATTAAGTATCAAAGCTTCATGTTCTGAAGATGAATGCAATGTTTGGGGCGTGGTCATCCAGATGGGGCAGAGTTACATTTAAACACGTTTATCAGGAACTGTTCACCCGGTGGTGCTGAAATTTGGTACAAAGCATAAATGTCCTAATCTGTAAGTTATTTAAAAAACCATTACCTCTCTTGGCCAATCAGGTTTCAGCAGATATTTGACAGGTTAACATCGCCCTATCATCACATAACTTAAGTAGTAGATTTGTACGAGACCCATGAGTACTTGACAACTTCACATAAATTGGCCACAAGATTTGATTTGATTACTGATACCTTCACACATTAAACCAAGCATATTTTTTGGAAAATTATTTTTGCTACTGAAACTGGTCAAGTCAAACTGACTGGTTTTTATTTATTTTTTTAATATAATTTTTTTTTTGCAAAACTGTTGCCAAATTAAGTCTGAGCCTGAACAATTAGCTAAAACATTGAAATTTCTAAACAACATGATAATCACATGCCAGTCAATGCTAGCAGGATGGAGCTTGGGTTATATGACAAAATTTTGAGTATGGCTGCAAATAGCAGAAAATCTGAGTAGCGAATTACCCTGTACATGCACCACAGGCAAAGAGTACTGTACTGTAAACCAGCGTGGCATTAAACTATCCATCAGCCTGTATTTGGGAGGTACTTGCCCCGTATACAATCAAATAGCTGTTTCAAAGGATTCCGGAGTCCAATCGTACAGAAATTTGGTTTACTGCATCATTTTGCTCATCTGTAAATGTATTTTAACCATGACTGGGTTACTGAACAAACATGGCTGCCATTAGCTTATCAGCTTTCAGCAGATAGTGGAATGTATACAGCACCCAAGATAAAGGGTATCATACTTAGGAAATATTTGTAGCATAGTTGAATATACAGAGGATATTACATGGAAGTTTATCTTCAAGTGGTGAATGTATATGTATATAATGAAAATATTTTCAACACGAGAAGATAAAATTCATATCTTCATGCCACAGTGTAATGTACTTTATATTACAGTGCCTTGCAAACGTATTCATCCCCCTTGGTGTTTGTCCGGTTTTTTCGCATTACAAGCCGGAATAAAAATGGATTTTGAGGGGTTAGCACCATTTGATTTACACAAGATGCCTACCATGTTAAAGGTGAAAATTGTTGTTTTATTGTGACACAAACAATAATTAAGATGAAAAAAAAAACAGAAATCTGGAGTATGCATAGGTACATAATTAACCCCCCCAAAATCAATACTTTGTAGAGCCACCTTTTGCTGCAATTACAGCTGCAAGTCTCTTGGGGTATGTCTCTATTAGTTTAGCACATCTAGCCACTGGCATTTTTGCCCATTCCTCAAGGCAAACTGCTCCAACTCCTTCAAGTTAGATGGGTTGCGTTGGTGTACAGCAATCTTCAAGTTATGCCACAGATTCTCAATTGGATTGAGGTTTGGGCTTTAATTAGGCCATTCCAAGCCATTTAAATATTTCCTTTTAAACCACTTCAGTGTAGCTTTAGCAGTATGTTTAGGGTCCTTGTCCTGCTGGAACATGAACCTTTGTCCCAGTCTCAAACCTCTGGCTGACTCAAACAGGTTTTCCTCCAGAACTGCCCCATATTTAGTGCCATCCATCCTTCCTTCAGCCCTGACCAGATTTCCTGTCCCTGCAGATGAAAAATATCTCCACAGCATGATGCTACCATCACCATGCTTCACTGTAGGAATGGTATTCTCAGGGTGTTGGGTTTGTGCCACACATAGTATTTCCCATGATGGCCAAAAAAGTCAATTTTAGTCTCATTTGACCAGAGAATCTTCTTCCATGTGTTTGGGGAGCCTGCCACATGCTGCTGGGCAAACTCCAAATGTGTTTTCTGAAGCAGTGGCTTTTATCTGGCCACCCTTCCATCAAGCCCCACTCTGTGCAGTGTATGGCTTAAAGTGGTCCTATGGACAGATACTCCCATCTCCACTGTGGATCTTTGCAGCTCCTTCAGTGTTATCTTTGGTGTCTTTGTTGCATCTCTGATTAACGCCCTCCTTGACTGGTCTGTGAGTTTTGGTGAACGGCCGCCTCTTTTTAGGTTTGTCATGGTGACCTATTCTTTCCATTTTGCTATAATGGATTTAATGGTGCTCCCTGAGATATTCAAAGTTTGGGATATTTTTTATAACCCAACCCTGGTCTACACTTCTCCACAACTTTGTCTGACATGTTTGGAGTGCTCCTTGGTTTTCATGTTGCTTGCTTAGTAGCATTGCAGAGTCAGGGTCCTTCCAGAACAGGTTGATTTATACAGACATCCTGTGACAGATCATGTGACATTTTGATTGCACACAGGTGGATCTTAATCAACTATTGTGCGACTTGTGAAGTGAATTAGTTGGTAGAGATGAAAGTGGAGCAAAGAAAAAAAAAACCCTGAACTTTTGAAAGCCAAACTAAGATGTGGGGGGGGCAATGTCCCCCGAAAATATTTTAATAACATAACACGCAAAACCCTGCATTCTAGTGCATTTTAGTACTTATTTTCACTAAAACAAGTTATAACTTTTAAGCCTTTTTCATTCATGTACATTAATGATTAACATGTCAAAAATATCAAATTTAATTCCCCTAGTTAATGAGTAATTTTCAGGAGCGCATTTAGAAAACGCTGTGATTTTCCTGGCTACACAGTTAATTACTTTGAAAAAAATCAGACAGTTGAAGGTAAACTCAGCAAAATCCCAAAACAGGACTGTTAAAAAGTAAAGGTCTGTTAGAGTTTCTGAAGCTTTCAGGTTTCAATGTTGGGGACATTGAGCCTTGTTTATCAAGCTTTTAGTAGAGTTGTGCGTTTGCATAAGCTAAAGTGAACTAAAAATTTCCAATTCATATTTATGCGAGTTGAAGCCAATTGTTTACATTAGTTCGTCTTGTCTGTAAATTTAAACACACCAATGAATACCAAATTTCTCATATAAATCAGGGGCGTTGGGTGTGTCACACACTGACTGGCAGCCTAAGTACATTATGTAACAAAAAATAATTACCATTGCTAGTTTTAGGCAGCTTAGAAACCAGCTCTTCCATTATTGCTGTTTCTTCCACATTTTCTTGATATTGTGTTCTAGAAACGGCACTATAACTTAGCTTTGAAACCACAAAATGCAACTTTGCTGGAAAAAATATATATAATAAATTGCTTACCTCTCCACGTCGAAAGAAGGAGGAAAGTTTTGCTTGTTTTGACATGGTGAATTATTAACACAAGAGGAAATACTTGTAATTCGCAACTAAAAAGACTGCAGCTACACTGGCAGCTTGAACATGCTTTCTAGTGCGATTGTGTTGCGCTTGCGCAGAACGATGTCAGTCCTGCGCGACTTAGCACATGCACCTGAAGGCGCGCCTTGGATGCACGCACCTAACGAGCTCTGGCACGCGCGCCGTTAACAAAGAATACCTGTCTTTAATCAATTAACTGTGTTTGGGCTGTTTAAGGACTGAGCCCATGCAAGGACAATGCAAAGTATTACACCGTGTCTAGGAACGCGAAAAATCCGAAAAATAAATTTCTCCATTCGGAAAACCGGAGATTTTCAAGAGTTTTGTCAAATATCCGGATTTCTGGGTATTTCCGGAAGACTTTCATCCCTGTAGTTGGACCAGCTCTTAGTTAGGGGTTTCATATGAAAGGGGGTGAATACCTATGCACACTCCAGATTTCTGTTTTTTTTTCATCTTAATGATTGTGTCACAATAAAACAACAATTTGCACCTTTAAAGTTGGTAGGCATGTTGTGTAAATCAAATGGTGCTAACCCTCCAAAAATCCATTTTCATTCCATCTTGTAATGCAACAAAACAGGACAAACACCAAGGATTATGAATGCTTTTGCGAGACACATATGGACACATCCACAAAAAAATATAGGTAAGTTAATCAAAAGAATTTTAAGTTTGAACCGGTTCGCCATTTTGACAACGTGCGTCTAGTCAGCAAGAAAACACTGGGAGTGATGTCATCGGAGCGAAATATCAGAAATTATGTCACTCACATCCGGGATGTATTTCATATGAAAAATGCAAGTTTTTCAATATGAGAAGATAAACTTCATATATTCAAGCCAACATGTGATTTTCTTTTGTACAGACACATGTGATTTTCTATTGTACAGACACATTCAGAGACAAAAAGTACCCAAATTTATCAAAATTCATCAATTTCCTCACGAGTGACATATAGAGATTTATGTCATGGTTTTGATTCCCCATGCCCTGCATGTGGCTTGTATGAAAAATGCAAGTGGTGTATTCCTCAGTAAAACACTCGTGTCTATGTAATATAGTGTCATATAAATAAAATGACTAACAACAGTATACAGTAAGTGGCGATATTTCTATATGTATTCAGTGACACTAATACACAGAGACAGATATGAGAGTGACATTTCCTGTTTCTACATTAATGTATGCTATGTTTTTTTATGTCACTTGATCAATTAATGTGTGAAATGAGAGATGAAAGCAATCAGAATTCTAACTTATTGAGAGAAGTTAAAGTACGTACCTAAAACCCCCAGACGGTAGTTGACGGTGACGACGATGACATCACCATAGCTAGCAAGGATGCTTCCATCAATCACGTTTGCTGTTCCTTCAACATAAGAGCCACCATGAATGTACACCATCACCGGTTTGAGCACGTCCTCGTCCTCATCACTTACATCTGCAACAAGCAAATATTTTAAAAGTTATAGCTTGAGATTGCAAACTGTGCCTATTGATTCCATTAAAATGGAATTTTGAAAAAAAATACAGGGCATAAATATTATTTGAGAGCAAAGATTAGCAAAAATATGTTCATTATTTCTGCAAGAAAAAAAGAGTAAATTACAATAAACAGAATTGTGTCCAATACTGTGTTTATTACAAGGTGACTATGAATGTCTATAATTTGTGAATCAAATCTTACATACTAGCATACTAACAAGCATACTTGTAGTGTAGTAGCTGCTTCCAGAGTACTGCACATGTAACATACTTGGCCACCTGGGAGTTACAAACAGACCAACCATACTGGTTTGTGTCTCAAAGTTTTTTGCATACGAGCATATTACTAGGCTACTTTCATGCTAAAACAATGCAAACATGCAAATGTTTGTGCTAGCTTATAACAAGTGCATTCTAGCACTCTTTCATAGTAACACCTACTTACTAACATACCTTCATAATTGCACTCTTGCACAGTAACACAATTCTAAACTTGAGTAATAGTATACTGGTACACTTGTGCATTAATATACTAGCATTCACATGTATACTAGTATACTTGGATCTGCACATGCATCCTAGCATACTAACCTCCTTAACCATCTTGAGCCAGAAACAGACCAATCATCATTCTGTTTTATTTATTCTTGCATACTAGTAAACTTACTACCTTACTAGTATACCTGCATGCTAGCTTAGTAGCACATGTACAGTGGTGCTTGAAAGCTTGTGAACCCTTTAAAATTTTCTATATTTCTGCATAAATACTATCTAAAACATCAGATTTTCACACAAGTCCTAAAAGTAGAGAAAGAGAACCCAAGTAAACAAATGAGACAAAAATATTATACTTGGTCATTTTTTTTATTGAGGAAAATGATCCAATATTACATATGTGAATGGCAAAAGTACTAGTGCATCTCAAAAAATTAGAATATTGTGAAAAAGTTCAATATTTTCCATCAGTTATTTAAGAAAGTGAAAATGTTATATATTATAGACTCATTACACATAAACTAAAATGTTTCAATCATTTTTCTATTTAAATTTTAATCAGTATGGCATACAGTACAAAAACATAAAAAAAATCTCAAAATATTAGAATATTTAATTTCGAGTTTGAGTAAAATAGTATGAACACAGTGTATCTCTCGGTCTAGTTCAGTACACACAACCACAATCATGGGGAAGACTGCTGACTTGACTGTTGTCCAGAAGATGATCACTGATGCCCTCCACAAGGAGGGTAAGCCACAAAAGGTCATTGCTCAAAAGGGTGGCTGGAAAAGGTGCACAAGCAACAGGGATGGCCGCAGTCTTGAGAGGATTGTCAAGAAAAGTTGATTCAAGAACTTGGGAGAGCTTCACAAGGAGTGGACTGAGGCTGGTGTCAGTGTATCAAGACCCATCACGAACAGACATCTTCAAGAAAGGGGATACAACTTTCGCATTCCTAATATCAAGCTACTCCTGAGCCAGAGACAATGTCAGAAGTGTCTTATCTGGGCTAAGGAGAGAAAGAAATGGACTGTTGCTCAGTGGTCCAAAGTCCTCTTTTCAGATGAAAGTACATTTTGCATTTAATTTGGAAATCACGGTTCTAGAGTCTGGAGGAAGAGTGGAGAGGCACAGAATCCAAGGTGTTTGAAGCCCAGTGTGAAGTTTCCACAGTCTGTGATGATTTGGGGTGCCATGTCATCTGCTGGTGTTGGTCCACTGTATTTTATCAAGTCCAAAGTCAACACAGCCATCTACCAGGAGATTTTAGAGCACTTCATGCTTCGATCTGCTGATGAGCTTTTTGGAGATGCTGATTTCCTTTTCCAGCAGGACTTAGCACCTACCCACAGTGCCAAAACTACTACCAAATGGTTTGCTGACCATGATATTACTGTGTTTGACTGGCCAGCCAACTTGCCTGACCTGAACCCCACAGAGAATCTATGGGGTATTGTCAAGAGGAAGATGAGAAACACCCGACCCAAAAATACAGATACGCTGAAGGCCACTATCAAAGCAACCTGGGCTTCAAAAACACCTCAGCAGTGCCACAGACTGATCACCTCCATGCCACACCGCATTGATACAGTAATTCATGGTAAAGGAGCCCCAACCAAGTATTGAGTGTATAAATGGATATACTTTTCAGAAGTTGGACATTTCTGTATTGTAAATCCTTTTTTGATTGATCTTCGGGAATATTCTAATAATTTGAGATACTGGATTTCTGATTTTCATGAGCTATAAGCCATAATCATCAAAATTAAAACAAAAAAGGCTTTAAATATTTCACTTTACATGTAATGAATACAGAATATATGAAAGTTTACCTTTTTTAATTATGAAAAAAAAGGAACTTTTTCATGGTATTCTAATTTTTTGAGATGCACTAGTATGTGAACCTTTATTTCAGTATCTGGTGTGACCCCCTTGTGCAGCAATAACTGCAACTAAATGTTTCCAGTAACTGTTGATCAGTCCTGCACACCGGCTTGGAGGAATTTTTGCCCATTCAGAACAGACCAGCTTCAACTCTGGGATGTTGGTGGGTTTCGTCACATGAACTGCTCGCTTCAGGTCCTTCCACAACACTTCAATTGGATTAAGGTCAGGACATTGACTTGGCCATTCCAAAACATTAACTTTATTCTTCTTTAACCATTCTTTGGTAGAACAACTTGTGTGCTTCAGGTCGTTGTCTTGCTGCATGACCCACCTTCTCTTGAGATTCAGTTCATGGACAGATGTCCTGACATTTTCCTTTAGAATTCACTGGTATAATTCAGAATTCATTGTTCCATCAATGATGGCAAGCCGTCCTAGCCCAGATGCAGCAAAACAGGCATAAACTATGATACTACCACCACCATGTTTCACAGATGGGATAAGGTTCTTATGCTGGAATGCAGAGTGTTCCTTTCTCCAAACAGAACACTTCTCATTTAAACCAGAAAGTTCTATTTTGGTCTCATCCGTCCACAAAACATTTTTCCCATAGCCTTCTGGCTTGTCCACGTGATCTTTAGCAAACTGCAGATGAGCAGCAATGTTCTCTTCAGAGAGCAGTAGCTTTCTCCTTGCAACCCTGCCATGCACACCATTGTTGTTCAGTGTTCTCCTGATGGTGGACTCATGAACATTAACATTGGCTAATGTGAGAGAGGCCTTCAGTTGCTTAGAAGTTACCCTGGGGTCCTTTGTGACCTCGCCGACTATTACACGCCTTGCTCTTGAAGTGATCTTTGTTGGTTGACCACTCCTGGGGAGGGTAACAATGGTCTTGAATTTCCTCCATTTGTACATAATCTGTCTGACTGTGGATTGGTGGAGTCCAAACTATTTAGAGATGGTTTTGTAACCTTTTCCAGCCTGATGAGCATCAACACTTTTTCTGAGGTCCTCAGAAATCTCCTTTGTTTGTGCCATGATACACTTCCACAAACATGTGTTGTGAAGATCAGACTTTGATAGGTCCCTGTTCTTTAAATTAAACAGGGTGCCCACTCACACCTGATTGTCATCCCATTGATTGAAAACACCTGACTCTAATTTCACCTTCAAATTAACTGCTAATCCTAGAGGTTCACATACTTTTGCCACTCACAGATATGTAATATTGGATCATTTTTCTCAACAAATAAATGACCAAGTATAATATTTTTGTCTCATTTGTTTAACTGGGTTCTCTTTATCTACTTTTAGGACTTGTGTGAAAATCTGATGATGTTTTAGGTCATATTTATGCAGAAATATAGAAAATTCTAAAGGGTTCACAAACCTTCAAGCACCACTGTATACTAGCATACAGTTGCTTACCAACATACTTGTACACTTCTACACTTGTATACATGTGTACTAGCTTACTTACATACTTGCACACTAGTGCACATGTACCCACTTGCATACTAGCACACTTGCTTACTAACCTACTTGCACTTTTGCATTTAAACACACCTGCATACTTTGCCACTTACATACTAACATAATTATACACCTGTGTACTAGCTTTGTAGCATCCTTGCATACTTAGATGCTGTGGAAGCTGCCCTGATGTGGGTGGAGTACAGAAGTACAGCAGGTGGTTGTTAGTGCTTAAACACACGTTTATTTTGCTTTTCAGCAAGCCACTTTCACGACCGGGACAGTCACATGCACACAAACACACAGTCGCATTCTGGTCCAAACCAACCCCTCCTCTGCTCTCCTACTCCTTTTATACAGCATTGTCACTGCAAGAGACACACACACACACAGACACATTAACTGACGGCAGGTGTACCAATTTGGCCATTCACCTTCCCTGACTCCGCCCTCCATTCACAAGCCGACGCTCGGCCACACCCCCACTGCCACAGATGCCTGCATACTTAGTCCTGCATACTAACACAACTCAACTCTATACTTGCATACTTGTACATATGTGTTATATCTTAATAGCTAGCGTATACCAGCACTTGGACACTTGCTTACTTATATACCTGCATTACAGTCTTGAATTCTAACATTTTTGTATGAGCATGCTTGCAATATAATGGAAAGTATACTCTATATTAGCACACTTTCTTGCAGACTGGTACAATAGAGCCTGGGTATACTTGCACGTTTGCTTTCTAACCTACCTACAGTATTTCTCTTGTAGGGACCTACAAAATACAGCTGAATAAGAATGTTTTCCTTCCCATGAGGGTAATGTCAATGACAGCTACATTTACCATAATCCTTTGCTTTGGTGTGATTTGCTATGTTACGTTTACTTAACTAACATGCTGTCAATTTGTTTGAGTGATGCTATTTAAGCCAATCTGTTTTTAGGAGAGCTGCACTCTTAGGCCCTGTTTACATTATTTCGAATCAGCGGATCATCAGATTAACGTTTTTAAAACGATTCACGTACACACAGCAACGCCAATACACGGATACGCTAATCACATGACTAATTAGACGGCACGTCACATGATCCCAGTGCATATCGGGCATGAGCAAGTCACTCACCACTTGCAAGTGGAAGGATGGCAAGCGAACACCTTCTCCAGCAGATAAACACACCTGGCTGTGATGTTTATGTTCTCACTGAGTTTAAGCGCCTGAAGGAGGTTGAAATGTGTAAATAAACCTCAGTGCAGCTCAGCGCTTCCTCCTGCGCTCCAAATCACTCCGCCCTGAACAGCGAGTGCCCTCTGGAGGGTGCGCACTCCGGCCCTGCGCAGCTCACAGAGCGCGCGAGTGAAGCGCACGAGCAGTGATTAGGGACTGAGCCGCTGTGTGTGTGATCCCAACGCCAGCGAATCAGGAAGGTGGATGTCACAGTGACATTGTCCAATGACGACGTCAGCTAGAGCTCAGCACAGCGTATCCGCGTATCCTCAATGTTTAAACAGCACCGGACCAGACACAAACTGGATTGAATACGTGGGCTCTGGCGGATTCCCATTTCCCGGCGTTTTAATGTGAACGGACAGTGCATCCGCGAAGAAAACGAGACAGATACAGTCTAATGTAAACTTGGCCTTAGCTAATCAGAGGCGCTCAATGGAAAAAAAAACGGGAAGACTGAGGAGCACGAGAGGGGGAAGGTGTGTGTAGATAAAGGAGTGGGAAAGAAAGAGCTAATTCTGTTGTTGAGGTGATTAATATTTGTAATATATTTCCATTGTATTGGCACAAGTATTACTCTGCAGTTAGAAGTCGGGTGTATCCCATGGTTCAGTCACTCGCTTTCTGGACATGCAAAATGACAGTGCAGCTAGGTTAACTGTGTTTATTTTCATTTGCTTTGAAAAAAGTAAACTGGACTCTAAAACGTGGATGTTTGAGCTAGCGACGTTGTGAGGGACAGTCAGCTGCAAACGCCAGCTGCATTTTACCAAGAGCTGGAAGAGAGAAGTGCTTCACTGGGTCAACATGCTAATTAGCATTAGAGGTGGGCGATATATATCATCTACAATAATATCTTAAATGTTGTTCTGACAATGTGCAATTTGACATTATTGAGTATTTAAATTATTTGGGAAAAAAACAATGAAAGGCACATTGAAACTCCTCATTCGCCAAATGCATGCTGCAGAAGCCATACAGTAGACAAGATTCACAGTAAACATGGTCTTAGTGATCACGTGATCTCTCACCAGCAGCCTCAGTGGCAACACACGGATCAGAGTCGCGCATGGTTATGCTAATTCGGAGGAAACATGCAGGAATCTCCGCCCCCCGCAACGACCTCATCGGATGATTTAGTGGCGAGATGTAAGTCTACCTCTCTAGCGTGGAAGTGGTTTGGTTCTGACAAGACTGACGTAGGTCAAAATACGGCTATATGCAAGATATGCCGAAAAACTGTCGCCATGAAACTCAGCTCTACAACTAACCTGTTCCACCACTTGCGAACTAACCACACGAAAGAGTATGAGGAATATGAAAAACTTCGCAACTCTGCAAGCACTACTGCAGCCAAAGAAAAGATGAGTAAACCTGCACAACACACTCAACAAACCCTCGCTGAGTCATTCAGCAGAAACGTGCCATATGACAAAAAAGTAAATGATGGCAAGACATCATGAACGCCATCGCTAATTTCAAAGCCAAAGAAATGATGCCGATTCAAGTGGTGGAAAGCGAAGGCTTTAGACATCTTGTGAACAGCCTAGACTCAAGATATACAGTGCCAATTTGTAAATATTTTGGCCAAACTGCTCTACCTAAGTTGTATGAGTCAAGTCGCAAAATATTGTCAGAGAAACTGCAAAATGTGTCACACTTTTCAACAACCACCGATTTATGGTTGAGCAGGACATCCAAGCCTTACCTGTCTTTGACAGTGCACTTTATTGATGAATCCTGGCTACTTAAGAGCTACTGCTTGCAGATGTCCTACTTTCTAGAGGACCACACAGGTGACATCATTGCCCTTGGTCTGAAAGATGCCCTCACCTCATGGTTGCTGAGTGAAGATCACATGGCTTGCATGACTACAAACAGCAGTTCAAACATTGTCCATGCACTCCAAATCCATACATGTCACCCTTTGGTCAATCAAACCTGTATAACCAACCTCCAAAATCCTTATTTCCCTTATAAAATCCTTATAAGATGCAAATTAAAATAATTTACCTCAAATTTGAATGATAATTAACAGTGATATATCCAGGGATGTGATTTGGGGCTGGTGAAATTATCTGAAAATTTTAGCCGGGGGTTTGGGGGCCGCAGGCCCCCAGCTGGTCCAGGGCAGCGCCCTGGTGGGGGGACAAAGTAGTCAATGAACCAAAGTAGTCAAATTTTGAAATGCAAAGTAGAACTGTCCAGACAAGTCGCCAGGTCATCACAGGGCTGACACATAGACACAGACAACCATTCACACTCACATTCACACCTACGGTCAATTTGCGCTACGTTCACACTGCAAGGCTTAATGCTCAATTCCGATTTTTTTGTGAAATCCGATTTTTTTGTGAGGTCGTTCACATTAACAAATATATGCGACTTGTATGTGATCCTCAGTATGAACGAAAAGCAACCTAAAAGTGTTCCGCATGCGCATTGCAGGATACGACGACGTCACACGCAGTGAGCATGGCCAGTGTTTACGGAAGTAAAACCGCCCGGTTGCGGTATGACCCATCCAATTTAGCTTGAATAGCTGCATCCCCCCAAATGGAAATCAGCTCCCTAACCTCTGTGTCCTTCCATTGAGAAGATTCAGAACCTTCACAGCCCGAAGTGTCCCTCGCATTGATGTCATGCGCAGGGGCGCAGATACGTTTTTTGAACTGGGGGGGACAAAGCAGCCAGCAAACCAACCCCAACCCCGATATGCCTGTCAAACTTGTGGGTTACCATAGCAACCAAGCTCGAGCTCGCAACCTGTGCAGTCTGCGCAGCTCAACCAACCGAATATCAGTCTTTGTTTTGTTTTATGTGAGTTGTTGCAACTATGTATACACTGCTGTGCACCTCAATAAACCGAATGGTAATTAGTCTTTTGATTTTTCCGTGAGGTTTGCCTTATGCAAAGAAAGACAGCATAGACGTTTTTTCCTTCCTATAAGTGGGGGGGACCGAACAAAGTGAATTTAAATCTGGGTGGGACGAATCCCATCCGTCCCCCCCTCTATCTGCGCCCGTGATTATGCGCCATGTTGTTGTAACTTTTTTTGAGAGACCCGCCGCCTACTTCAGCGCAGAATAGTGACGTTTGTGGCTTGTTGATGACGTGTAAGTCGGATGAATGCGACCTGGCGGTTCAGACTGAAGTCGCATATGAAAAGAGCGGATAGGAATCGGAATTAGGACCACATATCCAAACGGCCTGGGTCGGATTTGAAAAAATCGGATCTGTGTCGTTCATATTGTCAATAAAAGATCGGATACAGGTCACATATGGGCGAAAAGATCGGATTTGAGTCACTTCAGCCTGCAGTGTGAACGTAGCCTTAGAGTCACCGGTTAACCTAACCTGCATGTCTTTGGACTGTGGGGGAAACCGGAGCACCCGGAGGAAACCCACGCAGACACGGGGAGAACATGCAAACTCCATACAGAAAAGCCCTCGCCGGCCACGGGGCTCGAACCCGGACCTTCTTGCTGTGAGGCGACAGTGCTGACTGCTACACCACCGTGCCGCCCTTAAATTTTTTTTTTTATTGCTGTAAATTTTGTTAATTATGCCTTAGATATCACGGTAATGTGTAAATAATGTAATGTATCTACACTGGTTGTAAATTTAATTAAGTTCATTCATTCATTTATTCATTCATTCATAATTATCATACTTTTTTAAAAAATAATTTAAAAAATAATAAATAAATAATTAATAAATAAATTTAACAACCTGGCTGATAACACTGGTAAAGATGATGTTGACACTTCTCTAAAACGAAACTAACTTCATATAGTAGCCTCCATATACACACACTGAAGGCTCAATCCCAAATCACTTCCTCCTTCCTATACAAGTGCCCTACACCGCACACACAGCGAGCCCCTGTAGTCTCTCTAGTGCACTCTATATGCCTTATGGAGCGGTTTGGTCTTCAGCGCAACAGATTTCCTCTTCATCAGCGCAGTGGAGCAACAGGACAGGGGGCGTTTCCAGCTGCGCAGCGCTCACTTTCACTTGGCCTGTTAGCCAGAGCAGGCAGCTGCAACACATATTTTGACTTCCTATGTAGCCAGAAGAAGCTATACATGCTCCAAAATAGGATTAAATTATAAATAAATGCCCTTGACAGACTTGTGTTTAAGCGGTGCATTAAAGCTCTTGCTAGCTACATGGCTAAGTAGCAACAAGCCTGAGTGTAAAGTAACAGAACTTCACTGCTACTAGCAAGCCGTGCTAACTCAGGAGCTAACTCTGGTGTCGGGTCTGTTCCCTGAGCAAATGTTCGTCATTTTACACCCAAAGTGGAAATATTTCCGCGGACTAAATGACGAACGGCATCTCCTCCTCTCTTTCCTTTCCTCTCCGCCCAGCACGCCGGTACGTGAACTCATTCCGGGTGACCGTCAGCCAACCTCTCGCCTCCCTAAACACACACACACACAAAGCCCACTAGCTCAACCCAGACAACCGTGTCCTGTCAAACACACTCGGCTCTGTCACGTCGGACAAAACGCACACATAAAAAGCTGAGTTTGTTCGTGACCAAACGCCACACACTCACAGATAACACACTGATGCGTAGAGGGGCCTCCAGCAAGCACGCCATCTCTCTCTCCCTGAGCGAGAGACGATCCGCCCCGACCTGAACAAATGTCTCACAGTATTATGTCCAACGTCTGTAGCAACCTCTTTCTCCAACCATTCCCAGCGGAACTTGTTTTTCACTATTCTGTCGATTTCTTTAACTCGATTTGCATTTTTACGCTCAAGCACGGAGGCTGCCATCTTTCAACTCTTTGTTTGAAGCGAGCTTACGTACAGCTATCTAACAAGCGCGTTCATTGGTTGTTACAAAGCGATGGGCCAATCACGTACCTCGTTTCATCTCAATGACAGAATTACTGAAAGTCAGAACGAATAGGATACGAATGCGGATTTTTGAGCGAAAAATCGGAAAAAAATTTTTTTTTCAAATTTTGAGGTGAAAAAAGCGGAATTCCGCGAATTCGCGGAAAAATCACATCCCTGTATATCCCAGTTACTTTTTATTCAGTCAGCCAACCTCTCGCCTCCCTAAACACACACACACACACACACACACACACACAAAGCCCACTAGCTCAACCCAGACAACCGTGTCCTGTCAAACACACTCGGCTCTGCCACGTCGGACAAAACGCACACATAAAAAGCTGAGTTTGTTCGTGACCAAACGCCACACACTCACAGATAACACACAGATAAAGTCAGAACGAATAGGATACGAATGCGGATTTTTGAGCGAAAAATCGGAAAAAATTTTTTTTTTCAAATTTTGAGGTGAAAAAAGCGGAATTCCGCGAATTCGCGGAAAAATCACATCCCTGTATATCCCAGTTACTTTTTATTCAGTATCAATAACAATAAACCTTCAGAATGAATACAAAGCTCCAATGTTTGACAAAAACACAAAGTGTCACTCTAATGTTCTGAATTGTACTCCATGACCGCTTTTTTAGCACTCTGCACCAATACCTCACTAGGCTGCATGTCACAGCAAGTGTCTAGCTGTGTTGATCTTACACTGCAGTAGGCCAGGTCAGTGTGTCTGCATTCAGGTTCTTTCTGCTCTCTGTGTGTATCTTCCTGACTTGAGAGAAAACTCTCTCACAGTCAGCATTACTGTGGGGTAAACAGAGCACTGCCTAACTTGAACTAAAACGCCCACTACCTTGTGTTTTCTGTCTTTTCCAGTTGTTGTCATATCAGTTTTTGAGCGCGCAAATACTGTCATCAGTGGCTGATTTTGCCTTTGGCTTGCATTCCGCTGATGTAGTTTTGATTTGAAATGTTCTTTCACATCATACACTCCCGATGCTGCAACTTTGATGTCACGCACACACAGTGTGCAGTGTGCGTATTCGTCGTTTTTGGAGGCTGCCGGTTGGATTATGCCATTGAAAAGGTCCTTCCATTCAGGGAGAAACCTACCGCTGTATTGTGTTTTGAATTTTTTTGCCGGAGTGCCCATTCAGAATCTTTTCAGTCGCTATTGAAAGTCGCTCAGGTGGAAATACGCTTTTCAAACAAAATGTTACTTCACGGTTGGCGGGATCTCGCAATGCGGTGTGCGTATGATCAAAAGTGGAATGAAGTCTCGCTACCACACGATAATGCGCAATTTCATAAGACTCTTTACTGGCTGTGTTGCAAGGATGGACGGCGGTGGAGCAGACAGAGAGCCGGAAAAGTTCTTCCTCCAAAAGTATATTTTTTATTTTTTCTATTTTCTAAACTTTTCTTAAAATAGTGCAAATATTTACAGTGCACCAACCTTTGTTCAAGTTGCCAAAAAGAAAACTATACAAACAAAATAAGAAAACACAAAAATAAAGAGGCTTCAAGTTTGCCAGACTAAATTAAAAAGACCCTGAACAAAACTATTAGTCACCCAAACCACAGCACCTTCAAACAAGACGTTCCAACCACAACTGAGACTCTGGAGCTACTGCAGAGCTTACATACCCGCAGCCCCTCCCACAGTTGAGCCCAAATTGCAAAATTAATCAATCAACTAAATAATGACATCCTAAATACAAAACAACAATTTAAAGAAACAAACACAAAATATACAAACATCCAAAATAATTTTCTTTAACCAAAAACCCTTCAGTGCATAGTAAAATACATGTTTCCCCAACACCAGTAAAACACCCCCATTAAAATAGTCCGTTCTACCAAACACCCGCGAAACCCCTCCATAACAAGCCAATGGTACAGTCCCTCAGTTTCCCACAACAAACAGGAAGTATGGTGGAGTTTGTGTGAGGAGTTACTGAAAACTGTTTTGTGTTATAAAAATGCTAGAACTAAATAAACTTGACGTTAGAAATAACCGGTTTGTACATGTGTTTCCTAGACCATAGACAATGCTTAACAGATGGGAGATGAAAATGCTTAGAAATGTGTGATGCGTTTTACATCTGAGTGGAGCCAAACAAATGTTACTAGAATGCCGGGAGGCCTTTCCCTGCATTCGTAACAAATGCTGCTCTCGTTAGAAACTATGGCAAACGGTGGAGTATGAAATGCTTGAAAACTAGTAATACCCATACAGAAAACGGAAATGAAGTGCAACTCACAGCGACAGGTCAGCCAAGATGTTTGAACGTTGCCGGCAGATTGCTGCCTGTGCGCTTGCGTGAGAGAGGTGTGTTTGTGTGTGTGTGTGTGTGTGTGTGTGTGTGTGTGAAGGTGTGTGCGCGCGAGCGTCACGGCTCACTCCGTGACAGGCTGTCTGTGCTTTCTGTGGTGTACAGTACGTTTGTAAATGTTATGCGCTCTTTTATCATCGTGGGAATTGATTATAGCTCTAAATAAATATTGAAGTTTTTTTTAAAGAATCCGTATAACTTTATTTGTACGCCTGTATACTACGTTTATTGAATCAAATCCATATAAAATACGGACATTCCATATAGGTTGACATGTATGCAAATCAACAGCTGGACCAGGCTACCATGTTTTGGGCACTGGCTTCATATTGCCATTGGTGAGTAAATTAATAGGCCCCCCCCATAAATAGCTAAAATAGCTGTTTTGGATAACAAAAATATAAGAGAACCAATAAAAATAAGAAACATCTTTTGACAATTTAACAAACTCAACCCCACTACATGAAAGATGTTAAACTGCAATAGCCTAATACAGCATAATAATAATAATAATAATAATAATAATAACAACAACAATATACAACTCTGTAATATTAGGCGTACATGCCTGAGAATGTCATTATATCACAAAATGTTTAATTGGCTAACAAATGTTTTGTTTATATGAAATGTTTTCCACAGAGGAGCATGCGTGATCCTAGAGTAAGCCGTGCCAATGGAGTACAGTATGTAAGAAGGTGGTTGGAGCTTTTTCCAACAGCTGTAAAATGAAGAAAGCCCTGAGTGATGCTCAAGAAGCTTCCTGAACATAAACTAATCACCGAATCACCCACAAGATGGAGCTCCAGACAGTGCATGATTGAGCAATTTGTTGAACAAGAGAAGGCCATTCGTTATATGCTGGGTGCAGACAGAAAGTGCCGGCATCTCATCCCAACCTGGCAAGATGTTGAGGTGCTAGAATCAGTAAACAAAGCACCTGGTCCTCTGTTAGAGTTTACGGATGCGCTTTCAGGTGAGCAAGTTGTAACAGTCTCCTACCTCAAACCTGTCCTGGCATCGTTCAACACAGAGGTCCTGGCAGTTAAGTCTGACGACACAGACCTAACCAAAACAATCAAAGAAACCATTCTGGAATACCTGAACATGAAATACAAAGAAGACAATTTGGATGACCTCTTAAGTTTGGCATCCACACTTGACCCCTGCTTTAAAACCTGCTACAATGATGATGACCAGATTGAAGCCATTTCATCAACAGTCACCACTGAGCTTATGACCATGGCAACAGAGGAAGACCGTGCTTCCCCAGGCCCCTCAACCACTACAGCTCAGGGTACCACTGCAGAAGGTGCAGCAGGTGGTGATGACACCAGGGAGTCATCCAAAAAGGCCAAAAAATCATTCAGATGTTACATCAAAAAACAAGAAGTCAGAGGAGGGGAGTCACTTGCCACTGCCATTGAAAATGAGCTCAAGAGCTACCTGATGATCCCTGAGGTGGACAGTGAAGTCAATCCACTTGAGTGGTGGGAATCACAGGAGGTCAATTTCCCCAGGCTGGCGAAACTGGCCAGAAAATATCTATGCATCCCTGCTTCAAGCAGGCCTTCAGAGAGGGCATTCAGCACAAGTGGAAATGTTGTAACCTGTCACAGGTCTTCACTCAAGCCTGATGCTGTGGACACATTAGTGTTTTTGGCTCATAACTTGAAGTAAATAACCTGTGCAAGTGAACAGTTGGCCTATATTTTTTTCTGCAGAGTTCCAGCATATTGTTTATGCTAGTGTGTGCTATAATAACAATACTTGGTATTTTGTCTATTTGATTTAAAATTGTGGATTTTGTTTACATTTTTATGATATTTTAATTTAATGACATTTTGTTTACAATTTTTACTATATTTTTGTACACTACCTAAGATAATATGGAGCAAACCTGTTTTGGCATATTCTCCTGTTTTGGTTTTGTGTGATTTATGTACAGCCCTGGACATAACTTGAAGTTGGTCATTGTTCAATATGGCCATAAAATAGATTAAGTTGGTGTGCAATGTTCTGTAGAAGGCCATAAGATAGATTAAGCTGGTGTGCAATGTTTTGTAGAACATGCATGGAGCACTTTGTTTACAATGTTAACAAATGCTAATATTTCATTTATTTGCTCTTGCTCATACAGTATGCTGCACAATTTACCTCGCAGCAGAGAATCTGAATGTTTACCCATTCAATGTTTCTATATTGGAGTTTAATTATGAGGAGTC
Organism: Neoarius graeffei; assembly: GCF_027579695.1. Taxonomy (NCBI): domain Eukaryota; kingdom Metazoa; phylum Chordata; class Actinopteri; order Siluriformes; family Ariidae; genus Neoarius; species Neoarius graeffei. The sequence goes on from NC_083581.1 coordinate 12,673,071, forward strand.
TTTGAATTATTTTTACTTGAATGCTGAAGTTTAAAGAAAATAAACAAGAGCTGTTGTTCTGAAACATTGTGTCCATAGATGTGATTGGTAAGCAACAGTGAATAAGTTGTAACTCAGGCATTTTTAAAAAAAATCACATTTTAAAGGTTATTGTCCAATTATCGAGATCATCAAAATAAAAAAAAAATCGAGATATTATTTTTGCCCATATCGCCCACCCCAATTAGCATCTGTGGCTACTGCTTGTGAGAACAGACTCCACTACTGAACCTGTGGCGGGATACGGACGTCGCTCTGTGCGCCTCGCCTGTTGCTGCTTCATCTGTCAACTAGTGGTCTCTTCAGAACTGCATGTGTCGTGGTCGTGTGAGTAACTGTGTCAACAGCGTGTAACAGATATAAGGAGTTGTTCTTTCTATGTGCACCAGCTTAACGGGCCCCAACGATTAGAAATCCAAGCGCTTGGTAACAGTCCGCACTACAATAACCATTGAAGTGACTAACCACAAATTGTTTGACTAAGACATTTTTTACTGTGTTGAATATAATCCAGGTTATAGTGCTATACTGTTTGATAATTGATAACAGAATGCCTTCCCGCGCAAAGACTGATACACATGCCTATAGGGTTTTGGTTTATTGCCTACTTTTCCATAAATTTTGAAGTGTTTTTAACTTAAACATGTTGGTTTAATAGATTTTACATGATGTGAATTTAAGTTTGAAAAGGTAGTTAATGCTTCATTTGTTTTTTGTTTTTCTATTCCATTGTGTTATGCTGGTAATGATTTTGTTTTCATTTAATATTGTGAAGCGACCAAGAGTGTGTGGGAATATCTTGAGTACAACACTAGCAAAAGACAAACTACAAGGGGATGTTTGTTTGTTTTTTTTTGTTATACAGCTTAACAAGGTTGTCCTGGACATTTTGTTTGTTTAAGATTTACTTACCTTAAAGATACCATTGTTTCTGGGGGAATATGGTAAGTACTCACTTTGCAAGAGTGACGTAATCCCACAGTGGAGGCACTGTACTGTTGGTCCTTTTTAACTGCTTGTGATAACGTGTTTACTGTTATGTTATAGTCTGTAACAACAATAGCTACTGGTAAGGGGAGGTTTAGCCAGTTCAACACCAAACACTAAGCACTCAGGATCCTGTTCATACTAAACTTTGAAATAGTAGCTCAGTTTAATATTTCATATCCAGTGGCAAGGAGGGGTTACACTACACTTGTGTCCTAGTTTACTAGCACACTTGCACACTAGTGCATGTGCATACTAGCACACTTGCTTACTCATGTTCATGCTGCACCACCAACTAGCAGACACACTGAGAGGGCCGAGTGAAATGTTTTAGTGTGGTCTGGATCATGGTAGATCTAAAGCCAATCCCAGGAACACTAGGTATGAGGTGAGATGGGAAGCCCCTCACACACACACACACACACACACACACACACACACACACACACACACCCTGGGGACTCTGTGAGTATCTGTGCTAGTACAGCTCCTTGATCAGAGGCCTCTTCTCACCCCTGTGCACTGAAATACTCACCCACACAGTACTGTAAATCTGGACCTGATGCTGGGTGTCCTTGGACAATTCCTCTACTTAAAGGCTACAGATTCATTGCAGAAGACAAAATCTTCCAGCTTGTGCGAGGTTCATGAGCAGCAGACTTAGTCATGCCAGCTTGTGAGTCACAGAAACAAATGTCTCAGTTTATTCAGCTAAATCCTGACTAATAAGCGCACTCATCTTTTAATGTACTATATTTCACTGCTTCTTTTCTCTAACCTATCTGTTCATAGCAGATTCCCACAAATGTTCATCAGGAAGTCATAATAGTGCAGCAATAGGTGTCTAGACGATGTGGGGAATTTGAAATCCCACTCCTGTTTGGTTTGACCTTCGATGAAGATGAGATGTAATCACACTCCTCCCCACAATCGTACTTTTAGACTCAGATTAGCATATAGATGGATTCCACTTTGCTCGTAGGGGGGTGTTTGCAGATTATCAGTCAACAAGATGTGGATGGAAAACAACTCTAGGCGCCCAGAAGGTAAAATCCAAACCTGCATTTTCTTGCCTTTATCTGAATTTTATCAACACTTCCTAATAAGACATTTCTATCCACACCTTTTTGATGGTTTTTGATGGTTCTTATAATTTTTTTCCCTTATCTTGGTGATTGTATTTGAAAACCTGGGTTGGATTCTAGAGTTCTTTCTTTACTCATGTGTTAGTGTTTACCAAAACTTTTATCTTGCTTGATAATTTGAAGTACAAATTATACAAAGAGACAAACCGTACATTTTGTGTGATTACGTCAATCTGCCTGCTCTTGGGGAAGGGATGTGGCATGATTATGAACTTGAAACACTTTACTTCACCATCACAAATGGCTCTAATGCAGGGGTCGGCAACCTTTAACACTCAAAGAGCCATTTGGACCCGGTTTCCACGGAAAAGAAAACACTGAGAGCCGCAAATACTTTTTGACATCTAAAATGAAGATAACACTGTATATATTATTTTTATTATTATTTTACCTTTACGCTTTGCATAAACAAGTATAGTCTGTTGCTTATGAAATCCATGAAGTGCTACAGAGAAAATGGAATTTTATTCATGTAATGAAGACATTTTGGACTCTTAAAAAAACTAATAAAAAAAACACCAAGTTAAGGGTCTCTTTCAAATGAATTAAAAAGCTGAACTTAAATTATACATGTAGCAAACAAAAATTGCCGTGAGCCGTCATCCTCATATCGCCTTTGGGCTTTTGACGCGTGTATCGGAGCCTTGACCTGAATTTAAAAAATAAATTGGAAAAAAAAGAGCACTTTCACTGAACAATGAAAATTAAATATTTGCAAAATATCTGCATAAATATTTCTTTTAGCTGGTTAATGGGACTTCTGCTCCTGAACCTCTGTGCACAGTGTCTGCAAATCAGGGCTGTAGGAAGTCACTTTCATCTTTCCGCAGGACTGTAAGCTGTCATCTGTGAGGCGCGAGCGGTGTTTGTTTTTAACAAACTTCATGGTGGAGGATAGCTGCTCACATACGTATGTGGATCCGAAGATCGACAGGACTCCAAATGCATATTTCTTCATGTTTATGTAGGTGTCGGGAATTACATTTCTCCATACTTAGCAGGGCTCGAAATTCGCGGTGGTCCGGTCGCCCGAGGCGACTTAATTTGTCATTTGGCGGGTGATTCTTGTCACTAGGCAGCCCGGCTGGCTAGTTGAAAATAAAAGATATATATGAAGCGAAGATTCAGACTAGGGCTGTGCGATATATCGAATATACTCAATATATCTCCGAAAATTCTGTGTGAGACACAAAATTATTATATCGTAACTATCGAGCATTTTATGGTCATCTGCCGACTTGCGTTTGTTTAAAACCTTTTCTGGTGGTTTTCTCCCTGTCCCTCAGGCAGTAACGTGAGAGGCTGCCTAAGAGTTTAAATAATAATAATAATAATAATAATAACAACAACAACGTCACGCACTCGCCAACCAATCCCGGGCGACATTTCGGTGCTGAAAGGAACGTGTTGCCAGATTGGGCGGTTTTAAGTGCATTTTGGCGGGTTTTGAACATATTTTGGGCTGGAAAACGTCAGCAGTATCTGGCAACACAGCGCTAACTCAGTTCGTGCAGAAGCGCTGTCAGTTTCAGCGACAAATTAAAAATGGAAGCAGACGAATTGGTTCCTAAAAGAACTAGTAAGGGGTCAGTCATCCGGCTTTTTTTGGATATCGCGAGGAGGATGTGGAACAGCAAATGCCAAATTTGTAAAGTGTGCAAAAAAAAAAACCAGTATCAAAATACTCGGGTCTTGAAATAAATGCACATTAGTCATGAACAATGGTAACTACTCTCTTTTGTGTTATTTTTGACAGAAGTAAAATTCAGACATGAACAAATTTTGGCGAGTTGCTTTGGAAGGTAACTAGTCCGGCTGGCTGGTGAAAAAATATGAATTTCGAGCCCTGCTTAGCCTACCTGGGGTTGAAAGTCTCGATAGATGCACAGCGTTTTGGTGAGTATATAGGCTACCGGCTTCCACGAGTGACGCATATATTGAGAGACGAAATAAATTTTTAATATATATATATATATATATATATATATATATATATATATATATATATATATATATATATAAATATAAATAAAAATTTTATTTTAATATTTCAAGATCACAATAATGTTCCAATTTAGAACTACAATAAAAAACGAACTAACAAAAATAAAATGCTCTTTAATTGGATACTTATAAAATTTACTTCCCCAAGCCGCACAGAGCCGCAGCATAAGGATGAAAGAGCCGCATGCGGCTCCGGAGCCGCGGGTTGCCGACCCCTGCTCTAATGGTATCTTCATGCTAACATAGCCAAGAAGAAGAAGCCAAGAAGCCTTTATTTGTCACACTTGCGCTCAAGCACAGACTTAAGCACACAGTGAAATTTAACCCATCTGAAGCAGTAAACATCGACATGCAAGTGAGCAATGAGCACACACACATACCCAGAGCAGTAGGCAGCTATGCTACAGCATCTGGGAAGCAGTTGTGGATTAGGTGCCCTTACTCAAGGGCACTTCAGCCCAACCTCAGGCCATGACTACCCCATGTTAACCTAACTAAATGTCTTTGGACTGTGGGAGAAACCAGAGCACCTGGAGGAAACCCATGCAGTCACAGGGAGAACATGCAAACTCCACACAGCCCCTGTCAACCACCGGGCTCGAACTCAGAACCTTCTTGCTGTGAGGTGACAGTGCTAACCACTACACCACTGTGCCGCCCACTGATGCACTGATGCCTGGGCGTCTCGTGTCTGGGCGTCAACGCAGGACATGCTTGTTTCCATGAGTCTTGCACTTTCTGAGCATCAACGCTAACATAGTGGTTAAGTTTATGTACAATTTGATAAAACGCTGCCCTGTAATTTGACAGCTCAGCCTTCTCTTATTTCCTTCTAGCCTGACTATTGGACCACAAAAACTATTTCCAGTAAGGAATGGAAACTTCAAGTAAAGGTCACCATAAAATCACTGAAAGGTGCTTATGCCAAAGGCTGATCATGTTGGGTTCAGGTAATCACACGAAATCTGTGTTCTCAGATTAAAAGAAAAAGCACATACCCACTTTGTCTCATTAGTACTGGAATCCTACAACAACCTTTATTAAAATATTGACTGGACCTGACTTTGATCCATGTGTTTAGTACTCACTACTGTTCTGAAGTTAAGCTCTTGGTCCTACTTCTATTTTCATTGGTATTTTAATGGCTGCATCCTGAACCCTAGTGTTCTTGGCTCCTGTTTGATTTATTTCAGCTCTTGCTCTTCATATCATCCTTCATACTCTCGTCTGGCTCTCCAGTGGTACACAATGGTATGAAGAACCATTTGAAGCCAAACAATCTTTGAGAGTTTAAGAGTTATCTTTATTTTTCACAAAGGATGCAGACATTACCTTCACCTGTGGGCACGTAGATGTTCAGATACAGGCAGTCCTCACTCTGGTCTTGTACATAAGTGGCCACTGTGTCCAGATTAGCCGTGAACCAAACAGGCAGCATGTCACTCAAGAGGAATCTGTCCTCCAGGAACTGAGGGCAAACAGGAGCAAACTGGGTGGCGTTCTTGATGCCAGACCAGGAATTGGGTGGTTCAGGTGCTTGAAACCGCCTTTCTCCTGTAGGGGGCATGGCGTATGGTACACCCAGATACTGCTCCACAGGCCGCAGGATCTCACTGGGCAGTGCTGCCCTAAACCCACGGAGTTTCCCATAATTTGTTGTGACTGTGGTGTACTGGACTTGCTGACAAGTGACTTCTTTTACTCCTGAAGCCAGGATGAAGATTCGAAGTAGTATACTCAGGTGCAGCCAGGACGGACGAGCAGGAAGCCACACTGATTCCTCTGGATTTGACATTCTGTTTATACTGAAAAAACAGAAATCCCAAAAGAATAGCAAAAAAAAGGTCTTACTCCAGCGGGACTGCGTCAGGTTGATAGACAGCGTGATTGCAAAGTGGGTTGGTGCCTTTGTTCCTGCCCATGATGGGGTGCTGCCTTGGATCTGTTTGCCCTTGTTTGGACAGCAAGAGCGATGACGCAGTCACTTCTTTGGCTTAGTTCCAGGCAGAATGATCATCCTGCAATTCAGAGAGAGAGAAAGAGAGAGGGGGGAGGGTGAAGAGGCACTTTGAAAGAATTATGTCTACTGTGCTTCAGTGGAGACGAAACACCTTTTGTTTTTTTTGTTTTTTTTGAATGAGGTGAGATTTGTGCCATAAGTCATGGTTTCTGCTCTTTCATGTCCGCAGTGGCCCGTAGATGTGTCTCGCTTGGATCATAGCTCTAAAATGATATTCTATAGTCAGGTCCAAAAGTCAAAACTGTTATTTCACCAATTATTCACAAAAATCAATACAATCTTATCAAAAAAGGTACTTCTCAAGATTTCATCATTCTTCACTAAAATAATTCCAACAAGTGTTGCCAGATGAAACAAACCTTGCCCGGTAGCACTTATGATGAATATGAAGGAAGATATCGTGAAAAAACGATTTTGACCATTTTGGTGACCTTGACCTTGATTTTGACCTTGTGTGTGAACATACTTGGCCAATAAACATGGTTCTGATTCTAATTCTCTGCTGCTCTCAGCCAATCAGAACACACTGTACTGCATACTGCTCTCAGTCAATCAGAACACACTGTAATGTCCTCAGCCAATCAGAACACACCATACTGCGCGATTGTTACACTCTTACATTCTTACAGCATGATGACATAGTGGCTACCACCTCTATGTGAAGTAGTAGCCACAAAAAACTTGATCGGATGACCCCAAAAATGTTGGAGGTTCTATTTGAGACCAATGTCCATCTATCCTGAAAGTTTCATGAAGATTGGTCCAGCCGTTTTCCCGTAATATCATTAACAAAAAAACAAAGAAACAAACCCCACGGAACACAATACCTCACCCCCTGGTGGACTCCGTCCTGGGTGAGGTAACAAGAGTGTCTTCGTAATGGCTGAAGTCAGCAGAGGCAAGTGCGGAATAAAACACTCGGGGGTGTGTTGGTCTAGGAAAATAATCCAATAAGTGGAGTTACTGTTACCAGGGCTCGAAATTCGCGGTGGTCCAGTCGCCCGAGGCGACTTAATTTGTCATTTGGCGAGTAATTCCTGTCACTAGCCAGCCCGGCTGGCTAGTTGAAAATAAAAAAGATATATGAAGCGAAGATTCAGACACACCGTCAACTAAAGCCGCCACATATTAAGCGTGTGCCGTGTCTGTGTTCATCGATGTGTTTATCGGCAGGACGGTCAGGCTGTCAGTTTTTTCACTACTGCGCATGCATATAACAGACATCCCAAGTCTCACGGAAGTTCCTGGAGTCTCCCGCATATTGATAGTGGCTCCCTGATGCCCGCAAATTGGATAATATCTCCCAGAATCTAGAGCAAGCGAGCAAGAGCCTGCAAGCGAAACATTAATGTCTGCATCGCGTATATGACGGCGTGAGCGAGGGAGCGCGAGAGAGACTGCGTGTGTGCCTGTTCATGAAGCGCATGCTAGACAAAGAGCATCCTGATTGGTTTACAGACATCCCAACCTGCAGACCCCCCGCTGATGGGGAAAAAAGTCCAATATATTATTATTTGTTGATGATATATTATGGTGCTCTGTGTTGTTCTCATTTATGTATTTAACAACAGTATCAAAATACTCCGGTTCTTGAAATAAATGCACATTAGTCGTGAACAATGGTAACTACTCTCTTTTGTGTTAGTTTTGACAGAAGTAAAATTCATACATGAACAAATTTTGGCTAGTTGATTTTCTGTTTGGCTAGTTACTTTTGGAAGGTAACTAGTCCGGCTGGCTGGTGAAAAAATATATGAATTTCGAGCCCTGGTTACCAACAACTTGCCCTGAGTGTTTTATTCCTTTTACATCACAGCAATGTGTCAACAATTACAATGTTTTATCAGTGAGGTGGCACATCAGTGAAATAAGTCAGTTCTTACATTATCGCAATTCGCTCCTTAATCAGCCTCTCATTTGAAGTTAATAAAACAAAACCATACTGAGAAACTGCAAAGTGTTAACTTCCTGTTGTGGAAAACTTACACATCACTGACACTTGAGACTCTCTCCATAAATGTGAAATAAACATCTCCTTATAGGAAACTTCACCATATCAACAATGATATACTGTTCTCTGTTGAATAATGACATCTTTTAAAATCTATTTATAATTAAGCCTCAATTACATCAATCATCCCTGTGAATGAGTGAATGTTACTATATAAACGATGACGTATAAGAACTAGCATACTAACCCTTTGGTGCCTGCCCAAAGTTCCCCTATTTTCACTAATGCCTATTCAAACAAAAATACCGTAGCTTAAGGCCGAATCCCATTTCACCCCTTGGACATACCCCTTGGCCCTTCCCGTCCATTTTGCGCGTTCACGTGAAGGGGTAGGGGTATCCCAATCCCAGTTAACGCGGAGGGGTAGGGGAAGGGGTAGGGCTTCTGTACCCCTCCAAACGGAGATTTTCCTGGAGCTGACTCCGAACGAAGGGGTTTGAGTGATTTCCCACAATGCCATGCGGATTTCAGCGAGATTTCATGCGGATTTCAGAAAGATGGCGGTTCCCGCGGCGAAAGATTGTCATAAATGTATTTTCTCCATTATTTACGTGTTTTAAGTTGTTATCCAGAGGAAACACGCCGCTTGATTCGCTTTCGAGCTGAGAATGAGCAGCGATTTCTGAAATCCAAGCTGCTGCTAAAAAGCTTTGGGAGTGAGTATTGTTTTTGGTTGCTTGACTGCGTACGTTTTGTTCTGTTATTCTCGCTTTTATTGTTTACATGAGTGTTCTGACACCTCATTCTGTCGGATGTGGTGCACGAAGCGCCAAAGATATCCCATTCAGTGGTGTTAGTTAACAAATCACACCCTGCCAGCAGAGATTTCTGGTTCTGCCTCTGGCTCTGACTGTAGCGGCTGGTCGCAGCCAGTGACGCATTTGGTCGCGTTTTGCTAACGTAAACGCTGACGGAGGTACGCGATGACGTATGCGATCGTTGAAGGGCTATCCCAATACGTAGGGGTTGAATTTCAAGCCCTATCCCTTGTAGCTCAGTTTCAAGGGGAAGGGCCAAGGGGAAGGGGGAGGGGAAGGGGGAGGGGAAGGGGGAGGGGTAGGGGTAGAAATTAGAATTGGGATTGGGCCTAAGGCTGGACTTCAGGATACCCATCATGCTAAATACCATTTTAAAGCTTAATAAATAAGCTAAACAACTGCACTATGCTTCGTACTCTCAATCACTTTCTCCTTGTAATTCTTGGTCCAAATCAAACTCTTCTCCACTTGAAAGACCACCAGTTTCACTGTCTATGCTACTTTCATCACTACTACCATCATTCAGAAGAATTTCTGCCACTTGTTCTGCTGTAAATTGTGTATGTGGTCGCTTACTTGAAGATGCCATTTGGAATATAACTGAGGTCATTACATTACTTACAGATACAAGGCAGTAAAAGGCAAGAAAACAAAAGAAAGGATTGATTCTTACCAGAATCTGATTGGCTATGGTACAATAAGGATGGTAAGACTTTTTTTTGTTGTTGTTTTCAAGGTATTTTTATTTTGTCATAGCAACCATTATATCATCGTTCCTAGAAGAACGAAATTTAAAGGGTCCGTCACCAAAGGGTTAATATAAACCTATCATTTCTGTTACTGTTTTCAGAGCTGCTGTTACAGAAGATTAACCCACACCTTCAGACTGAAGAAGTGAACAGTGCTGTGGTATAATAACGTATAAACGCACCGAGAAGTGAGTCACCATCGGGTGTTAGCGGCTCAGAGAGCGTACACGGCACCACCGCAGTCTGAAATAATAAAGTAAATGGTGTGTGAACATGATATTAAGATCATTTTTCATGTCATTACTCAAATTGGTCTCACGAATAAGAAAAATGAAAGTTTTGATTAGTTTTTGATGAATGATAAAATTTAAAAAGTTCTTGGACTCAGACTTTTGGACTGAACTATACAGTATGCTCAGCTCACCACAGGCCAGATGTGACCTTCAACACTCTTCCATTCAAACGGACTGGCATTTTTATCATCCTGGCTTTAAAAAAGATCTCCATCTTTTCCCGGTAAAGATTAAACCAAACTATTCACATCACATCACCGTCACCGTACTGCACATTCGGGAGCTTTGTGTTTACTGATTTAGATGGCAATGTCTTTGAAATTATGTACCAAGACAAAAACAGCTCAAAACAGCCACCAGTACAAATGTATCTGATTATTCAATGATCCTGTCCATATATATCCAGATATTTTGACACTTAAACGGTGTTTAGGGTTACTGAAATCTGAATTTAAAAAAAAAGGGAAAAAATATTAAAGTTCAGTTTTTCATTGTTTTTATGAGGATGAGAAAACAAGGGTTGGGGTTTTTTGGATTGAGTTTTTCTCCCAGTTTGTGATTTTCCAGCTCCCACACACTGGTTAGAACACTGCAACTGTGATTGGTTAGTGTTGCTCTGACTGACGGGTGATCATCCCTCCCACCCAGAGAGCATAGCCAATTACGTCCTTTTGGAGTCCAGGTCATCTGTGAGGGTATCAGGACGTCCTGCTCCTGTCCTACAGATGCAGGCCAACATTCTTTTTTCGAGTGGAACCTTAAACAGTAGTTTCATCTCACCACCAGTCCACAGTTTTTCCTCATTTCACCTTCTCTACAATTTAAACATTACTCTTGAGACGTACTATCACCATCCACATGGATGGGAATTTTCTGAGCATTTTCAAATTGTTTTTGAATTATGGACAGACATATTTTCCAAAACACTGTTTGTATGGACAGAATTTACATGTATTTACGTGAATTTACATCATCACATACGTGAATCTACATGATGTTTATGTAAACTAGTATTTTAAGTATTCTACTGCTTTAATAAAAGATTGATTGATTAATTATTAAACCTGCCTGAAAACAGCATTGTGCACAGTGTAGTGTGGTGCAACACTGACGGTGCTGCTGCTGCCCCCAGTGGCTGCACCGTGCTATTACGTTCTACACAGGAAGAGAGTCGGAATGCTCTTATGCCGCTTTTCCACTACAAACGCGGCTGAGTCGGGCTGAGCCATGTCGTGCTGAGTTGGGCTGAGTCGAGCTGAGCGGGGCTATTGGAGTTGCATTTCGACTACAACCGCGCTGAACCGTGCTGGCTGGAAGTGGGTGGACACATTGGGTGGAGTTAGCGAAAGTGGGTGGACATCACATGATGTCGTTAAGCGGCGCAAACAGTGACATCAGTGATCTTTTAAGCGGTAGTCTCACGACCCGGATAGTAAACAATGAACATGGAGGACATGGAGTCGTTAGTGTTGCTGGTCTTGGTTCTGTGGCTTGTTGTCACTGACAACGCCAACAGATACTGGCAAGAGCGTATAGATGAGACGAGGCGCATAAGGCTTCAGAAATTCTCGTAATTCGTAATTATTATTCTTCCGGGTTTACGGTGTTTACAGATCCCAGCGTGCTCGCGGGACGTGTGTGGGCATGTGAGGACACTCCTCCTCACCAATCAGTGCACAGGGGAGTGTCTGCTCACGCCCCCAGCCTCACTCAGCTCGGTTTGGCTCGCTTCAGCCCCACTCCAAAACCATGCGAGTTTTGGGTGCTAAGCAGGGCTGAAGCGAGCTGAGTCGTGCTGTTCTGAGGTAGTCGAAACGTGAGCCGTGTCGGGCTGAAGTGAGCTGAAGCGAGCTGAAGTGAGCTGAAAAAGGGTAGTGGAAAAGGGCTATTACATTCTAACACTTTTTTTGTTGCTGGTAGGTAACAATTGACCCAGTTCATGATTCAATTCGATTCACGATATTGGGTTCACGACTCGAATTCTCCCACAATATTTTTGAAAAAAAAAAAAGAAAAGAAGAAAGCTGTATTACCATAAAAAAAGAAATGTTTATTTACCTATTCTTTATCAACTTGGAATAAAGTTAGAGTAAAATACAATAGCCTAATAATTAAAATATTCATTTGATTAAAAATGAAAACGTTAACAACAAACAGTCCTTTTCCTTAATAAACTTTTCTGAACATTTGTTCTGCCTCCATTTGCTTCTCTTTTCTTTATCTTTCAGCAGTGTGTAAAAAGAGAGCGAGCTCCAATTGGATTTGAGAAGAATACCCCATGTTAAGACCTCAGTTGCTATGGCATTTCATGTCACAAATGACACGGTCCCCATTTACTCTGTCGAGAAAGAACTTGTGCAAAAATAGTAACAGTGCCATCTATAGCAAATATTGCAAACAACGTATTCTTAATATCCTTTCTTTAAATATTCTACATTTAAAAGAAGCATTGTTTGCTCTATTTGCTATAGATGAATCCAGGGAAGTACCAGAAGTAAAGAAGTTGCCATTACTGTGGTGACGTCTCCCTACAACATACACGTGTGCAAATGCAAGCTGTCCTCAGAAGTGTATGATTTTCTACTTTTACCTTCACGTTCTGTGTAAAGTTACTTTGACAATGATGCCAAGGAACCTGTGCAGTTCTCAGCTGCTCCAACAGTATTGTCAACCTTCAGCTTTGGAAAAAATCTGAATACGCAATACACGAACCTTTACTTCCTGAAGCGTCAAGCCGCTGTCTGAGACCATACACTTTACACACATTCCCTGAGCACACAGAGGAGCAAGATGTTCGCCAGAAGTCCCTTATCACATGTTAGGCAAATCACAAAGCATGAAAAATTTTTCATGCCTATATTAAAAAAAAATCTGACTGGCCTGTAATGGTTAAATGGTGGGACGGCCTTGGGCTGAAGTGCCCAAGAGTGGGGGCACGCACGTACTTTGCTCTCCTATGATGAACTAAATTTCGTTGTACATTTGTGCAGTGGCAATAAAAAACATTCTATTCTATCCTATTCTATTCTAAATGAAACTTGTGAATGATTGTGCTAGTGGTCTGTTTTTTCTCTATTTCTCCATGCTCTATTTCTGACTATTGTTGTAACCAGTGATGAACTAATATGTACAATTTGAACAACATTAAGGCCAAGTTTACATTAGACCGTATCTCTCGTTTTCTTCGCGGATGCACTGTCCGTTTACATTAAACCGCCTGGAAACGCCGGGAAACGGGAATCCGCCAGGGTCCACGTATTCAATCCAGATTGTGTCAGCTCCGGTGCTGTGTAAACATTGAGAATACGCGGATACGCTGTGCTGAGCTCTAGCTGGTGTCGTCATTGGACAACGTCACTGTGACATCCACCTTCCTGATTCACTGGCGTTGGTCATGTGACGTGACTGCTGAAAAACGGCGTGGACTTCCGCCTTGTATCACCTTTCATTAAAGAGTATAAAAGTATGAAAATACTGCAAATACTGATGCAAATACTGCCCATTGTGTAGTTATGATTGTCTTTAGGCTTGCCATCCTTCCACTTGCAAGTGGTAAGTGATATGCGCTGGGATCACACACACAGCGGCTCAGTCCCGAATCACTGCTCGTGCGCTATACTCACGTGCTCTGTGAGCTGCGCAGGGCCGGAGTGTGCACCCTCCAGAGGGCACTCGCTGTTCAGGGCGGAGTGATTTGGAGCGCAGGATGCCTGCGGAGCCGAGCGTATCCGTGTATTGGTGTTGCTGTGTGCACGCGAATCGTGTATTGGTGTTGCTGTGTGCACGCTAATCGTTTTAAAAACGTTAATCTGATGATCCGCTGATACGGTCTAATGTAAACATGGGCTAAGATTGCATCCATATAAGGTTCCTTCATCAGGAACTGGGGACCACTGCATATAAACCCAACTATCCCTGCTGCCTTCGCTGAGGCCGGGGCAATAAAACGAAAGCAATTCAAATGTTTCAACTGAAAACTGTTCAGTAGTTTCACTTATATGTAATAAATGCAAACCGCTGTTACTATTTTTGCACATCTATATTTTCCAAAATCCACTCTAATAAATAAACTTTTAAACATCAAGCAATTTATTTCTAAGTGCATTATGTAAAAACAAAAAAAATTGTAATCAACAATTGTTCATAGAGTTGAAAAAGTCTAGATTTTTTTTCGCAATGTAGCCCAGCCCTAGTGAAATGTGTCTCGCTTTAGCTGTTTGATTAATTCCATGATTAAGTTTAGCTAGCTACTGTTGCATGAATTGGGTGGCATGGTGGTGTAGTGGTTAGTACTTTCGCCTCACAGCAAGAAGGTCCTGGGTTTGAGCCCAACGGCCGGCAAGGGCCTTTCTGTGTGGAGTTTGCATATACTCCCCGTGCCTGCGTGGGTTTCCTCTGGGTGCTCCAGTTTCCCCCACAGTCCAAAGACATGCAGGTTAGGATAATTGGTGTCTCTAAATTGACTGTAGGTGTGAATGTGAGTGTGAATGGTTGTTTGTCTCTGTGTCAGCCCTGCAATGACCTGACAACTTGTCCAGGGTGTACCCCGCCTCTCGCCCATAGTCAGCTGGGATAGGCTCCAGCTTGCCTGTGACCCAGTAGAACAGGATAAGCGGCTACAGATGGATGGATGGATGTTGCACAAATTGATAGCCAATATAGCCCTCTGTTACTAACTAGCAACATTCAGTCATCTAGCTCATGAGAAAGTAATTTACTTATCCAGCTCAGGTGTTCTCAGACATTTTGTAAACCATTCAATTCGAGGGACCACTCAAATCGGCTAATAACTCTAAGAAATATGGCTGAGATTAGCTAGGTAGCTAGAGGACTCCAGGGTCTGGACCTTGGTAGTTTCATCATGTTTCGTGCAGATCAGGTAGAGCTACACGCTCTGTAGTGGGATATAAATAACTAGACAATTCCCCTGGGGGAAATTGCGAGAGTGATGCAGTGTGTGTAGCCACACCTCAAGGTGAAAGCACCACCCAAAAGGCAGCATGAGATATGAGGCAAAAGTCATTGTCCCTTGGTATAGCGCCCCCTAGCGGCCAATATGTCCCAATTTTTGGGGGGGCCTTTGTGGAGGGGTGCGGCATAATGCCACGAAGTTTTGTTAAGGTACACCAAAGGGCGGCCGAGATATGAGCACACTTCCTGTTTCACGTCTGCGCAGCCAATTTTGATTGGCTGCCACGGCCAAACGCTTATGAAACCCTAAAGACCGGGCAAGTGTCTTGTGCAGCTTAGTCCCAAGAAGCCATGTACCAAGTTGGGGAGAAATTGGTGAAAAATTGAGGGAGGAGAAGCAGTATGATTGATTTTCACAAAACTCAAAATGGCGGGAAAACTTTCAGGGTTGAAAATGACGTCATAGGGTGCGTTGGATTCGTCATGGGCCAAGGATTCCAGGGATACCAAGTTTTTGAAAATCGGACCAACGGTTCAAAAGTTACAAGCAGAAATGTACCTGCGACTTTGAGCTGCTGGTGCAATTTTGTTCGGCCGCCACGGCTAAACGCTTAGGAAATTCTGAACACTGGGTAAGTGTCTTGTGGAGCTTAGTCCAAAGTTGCCATGTACCAAGTTTGGGAGAAATTGATCAAAAATTGAGGGAGGAGAAGCATTTTAATTGATTTGCACAAAATTCAAAATGGCGGGAAAATTTTCTGGGCGGAAAATGACGTCACAGGGTGCGCTGGAATCGTCTCGGCCCAAGGATTCCAGGGACACCAAGTTTTTGAAAATCGGACCGACGGTTCAAAAGTTACAAGCAGAAACGTACTGGCGACTTGCACCCGCGACTTTGAACTGTTGGTGGCGCTAGAGAATTTAAGGCAGTGACTTGAAACTTGCTGAGACGAACCTTGAGTGTGTGAAGAAACAGTGTGCAAAATTTCACAATGTTAAGGGGTTGCTATGGAGACGCAGAGGGGGGAAGTGTGTAGTTTTCCAAAAATTCCATAGAAATGAATGGGAAATTTGGGGTGGTTTGTGTGCAAAATTTCACAACGTTAAGGGGTTGCTATGGAGACGCAGAGGGGGGAAGTGTGTAGTTTTCCAAAAATTCCATAGAAATGAATGGGAAATTTGGGGTGGTTTTTTCGCGACGTTTTGGTATATGGCCTGCCTGTGTGCGATGCACAGCTATTGAGTTATTCGCAATCAAAATTTGTACGGAAGATGAATAATAATAATAATAATAATAAGGAAGAATAATAAGAAAGGCATAGAAGAACAATAGTGATGCGTGCTGTGCACTGCATCACTAATAAGAAACGCATAGAAGAACAATAGTGATGCGTGCTCTGCACTGCATCACTAATCATTTAATATTAGTTCAGTTTTACCTGGTTGCATTGTGGAACATTACTCGTTAATAACATACCAATGTGTTCAAGAAGGTTTATTATTAACTAACATAGATGACATAGAACAAGTGTACTCGTGAGTTACCATTTTAAAAACAACAATAAACCATTTGATGATCTGCAACCAACAGGAAAACGATCATTTCCACTATTTCAGGTGAAAGGAGAGTAGTGGAGGATGTAAGAATATAATATAATTAGCTGTGCAGTCAGGAACTGCTTGCTGGCAGTGCCAATCTGGTGGATTTGTAGGGGATGTGGAGTAAACAGACTTAAAACCACACACACACACTACAAGTTTGAATTGCTGCTCAAAGTGTTTGAACGTGTCTGAGTGCTGACAGCATTATCACCCAGAACATTATTTGTAAAATGTTAGATTTGAGACTTTGTGGACACTTTGCTAATGCTTTTAGGTCAAAAATATTTTCTTTGTTAAACGTTTAGTGGTATAAATAAAGTGAACTTATCTGAAATACAGTGGTGCTCAAAAGTTTGTGAACCCTTTAGAATTTTCTATATTTCTGCATAAATATGACCTAAAACATCATCAGATTTTCACACAAGTCCTAAAAGTAGATACAGAGAACCCAGTTAAACAAATGAGACAAAAATATTATACTTGGTCATTGATTTGTTGAGGAAAATGATCCAATATTACCTATCTGTGAGTGGCAAAAGTATGTGAACCTCTAGGATTAGCAGTTAATTTGAAGGTGAAATTAGAGTCAGGTGTTTTCAATCAATGGGATGACAATCAGGTGTGAGTGGGCACCCTGTTTTATTTAAAGAAGAGGGATCTATCAAAGTCTGATCTTCACAACACATGTTTGTGTAAGTGGATCATGGCACGAACAAAGGAGTTTCTGAGGACCTCAGAAAAAGCCTTGTTGATGCTCATCAGGCTGGAAAAGGTTACAAAACCATTTCTAAAGAGTTTGGACTCCACCAATCCACAGTCAGACAGACTGGGTACAAATGGAGGAAATTCAAGACCATTGTTACCCTCCCCAGGAGTGATCGACCAACAAAGATCACTCCAAGAGCAAGGCATGTAATAGTTGACGAGGTCACAAAGGACCCCAGGGTAACTTCTAAGCAACTGAAGGCCTCTCTCACATTAGCCAATGTTTATGTTTATGAGTCCACAATCAGGAGAACACTGAACAACAATGGTGCGCATGGCAGGGCTGCAAGGAGAAAGCCACTGCTCTCCAAAAAGAACATTGCTGCTCGTCTGCAGTTTGCTAAAGATCACGTGGACAAGCCAGAAGGCTACTGGAAAAATGTTTTGTGGACAGACGAGATCAAAATAGAACTTTCTGGTTCAAATGAGAAGCATTATGTTTGGAGAAAGGAAAACACTGCATTCCAGCAGAAGAACCTTATCCCATCTGTGAAACATGGTGGTGGTAGTATCATAGTTTGGGCCTGTTTTGCTGCATCTGGGTCAGGACAGCTTGCCATCATTGATGGAACAATGAATTCTGAATTATACCAGTGAATTCTGAAGGAAAATGTCAGGATATCTGTCCATGAACTGAATCTCAAGAGAAGGTGGGTCATGCAGCAAGACAACGACCCTAAGCACACAAGTCGTTCTACTAAAGAATGGTTAAAGAAGAATAAAGTTAATGTTTTGTAATGGCCAAGTCAAAGTCCTGACCTTAATCCAATCAAAATGTTGTGGAAGGACCTGAAGTGAGCAGTTCATGTGAGGAAACCCACCAGCATCCCAGAGTTGAAGTTGTTCTGTACAGAGGAATGGGCTAAAATTCCTCCAAGCCAGTGTGCAGGACTGATCAACAATTACCGGAAACGTTTAGTTGCAGTTATTGCTGCACAAGGGGGTCACACCAGATACTGAAAGCAAAGGTTCACATACTTTTGCCACTCACAGATATGTAATATTGTATCATTTCCCTCAATAAATAAATGACAAAGTATAATATTTTGTCTCATTTGTTTACCTGGGTTCTCTTTACCTACTTTTAGGACTTGTGTGAAAATCTGATGATGTTTTAGGTCATATTTATGCAGAAATATAGAAAATTCTAAAGGGTTCACAAACTTTCAAGCACCACTGTATAAAGATACACTGATTGTTTTAAATTCACATTCATGAACTCAAAACATTCTCTTATTACTGTGACAGAAAGCGGGAGAGCTGTTTCCTGTTCACACACCATTTACTTTATTATTTCAGTGCTTATTAGAATTTAGTACAATTCATGCAAATTTTTTATCCCTTTCATTTTAGAGTAACAAATGTTTATAGACATTGTAGACATACTTTTTTCATATTTTGTTTTACATTTGTTACCAAATATAGATATCATGAAACATATAGGATCCAGTATCGTGATGTGATATTTCTGTTAAATCGAGTCAGTTTATTTGTATCACACATTTAACAAAAGACATTGTCGCAAAGCAGTTTTACAGAAAAATAAATACTTTAAAAGTATGAGCTAATGTTATCCCTGATAAATTTATTTATCCCTGATGAGCTAGCCCTGATATCACCCAGCCCCACTAACGCACTCTGAACTGCATTTTAAACGGATGAAAGACACTGTATATCAGTATAGTTTATTATTATGATATTGTTACCCTGTGGTGAAAACCTTCACGCCTGTGTTTACTGCATCGATAAGGTTTGGGGTTCATTAACATGCAAGCCTATAACGTGTGTGTGTGTGTGTGTGTGTGTGTGTGTGTGTGTGTGTGTGTGTAGGTAGGTAGGCATGCTTTCATATCTTGGTGAGAACCAATCAAATCTCCCCACAAGGTCAGGAATATCTGATAGTTTTGACCTTGTGGGGACATTTTGCAGCTTTTATTTAAAAGAATAAAAAACAAAAAGAGGGAACTAAAATCTTTCCTTTTGGTTACTGAGGTTATTTTTACGGTTACGTTTACGTTTCGGGTCTGATTGCAGGTGTAGCATAGCATTAATTAGCTACAATAATAATTGTTTAAGTGGACGGTCCTCACAAGGATAGCAGGCAAGTGTGTGTGTGTGTGTGTGTGTGTGTGTGTGTAGGTCTCAGACACTGATTGATAAGGTCAGATCTGTAACTTAAATGACAAAATTTAAAGCATGGTAATTATAAATTATCTGATCTGAATTAAAAGTCATTTCACAGCAGTTTGGGCTCAATGCCGAGTCATGGTTCTATATCTGTGTAGACAATATGGAGGTTTATTATAATAGCTACTATTTGTTTGTTTGTCTATGGCTTGCCTATCAGAATCTCAATCTCTTCTGAATTTTTTTTTAACCCACACATTAAGTCTATTAGCATGAAAACACAACCACACAGCAGGACCTCTATAATCTCCTGTCTTCCACAGTGGGCTGTGAATAAATGTAGTCTTGTCTCTGGGGCTCTGCCACTGATTTGGACAAAGCTGCTAAAATGCACCACAATCAAACACAAACTTGTGCAAATGCCCATCCTTTTCTTTCTTCTTCTTTTTTTTATATGTAATGTAATGAGAAAAGGCTTATTCATCTCGGCGATGGTGCTGCTGCACTGTCCTGCATTGCACTTAACAAGTGCATCCCCCCGCGCACACACACACACACACACACTGAGGATAGAAAGGCAAATTCAGCTCGAGCGCGAGCCACAGAATAAAAGCCAAGTAAATATTTGCACATTCAAAGCAAAACGCGGGCACGAGCACATTTCAGTGCGTCCTACCTCGTGATGATGGAGATGATGATGGTAATGGTAGGGGTGGTGGAGGTTGGTTGGTGATGATAATGGAGATGACTTGAAAACCCTCTGGAAGATCGTCTCGTGCTGATACTGCGCGAGAACGCGCGCGCGACACTCACCGTGAGCATCTCGGTCGTGGGTCTGTGCATTCCTCTGACGCGGACGGGGGACAGAATGCGGCACGCGCGGAAAAAAAAACGGAAAAGAAGAAGATGAGAAAAAAAAAACCCGAGACGCTACGTGCAAAGCTGGCGCCGATTGGGGGGAGGGTCAAAACGCGTGAAAGAACCCTGCAATCGACGCAATTTTAATGCTTTAATTCACTATCATGAAGCGAAAAGAGATCAGCGGGTTACAATGAAACTGAATCTTTCTCGCGCGCGCGTGCACGCGCAGCCCATTGGCCCCCTTCATTGTGCGCGTCACCCGAGCACGTGCCTCAAACAGATCTCTCATTTACATTTCAGATCACACACCACACACAAACACGTGCAAACTTGTGCAAGCACACACACACACACACACACACACCAGATCAAACACCACATTACTGCACACATTCCTGACATAGAATGCATGCAACACACACACAGGTACGCATGCACATCAGTGGCGGCTGGTAGTCTTTCAAACAGGGGAGGCTGGTCGGTTACGATATTTCCAGATTTTAAAAGAAAAAACACATCAGTGTTGCCCATACTCTTGCCTCTGATCTGGCTGATTGTTGGCAGGGTCACAAACTGTGAAATAACAGGTTCTTTTGGCCCATTAGCCTACTGGCCAATATACATGATGGTGGTGTTTGGGGGGGTATATTTTAACATTTTATATTTTAAAATTGTGGCATGTTGTTTAAAAATTGATCATTATTGAAAGCAGCTCTTTGTCAGGAACCTCAGCAGTAACAGCAGAGTGTTCTGGAATAGGCACAAGCACTGACCTTGGGGAGCCAAACATAGAGCTGGGTGCCACACATTTCATTCAATGACACTTTCCCTATATTTTACTTATTTTGACTCAGAAATGTTTTATTGACAATTTTGATAACCCTTCACTTTTAATCCAGGTCTGTAGTGTGAAATGTTCTTGGCTGTGTTTTTGTTTAAAAATGTTTTCCAAATTGTAGCTGTTTTTAATTCATATCCAGAAAAATATATATTCCAATATAATATACTCAGCATAAACATTTTAAATAGATTCTATATTTTTGGTCCATCCATGACATATTACTAAAGTAGCCTATTTACTGTTGTTGATGTGGGTCATTTGCTGTTAGCCAATTCACTTTCTCATACCAGGAGAGCTGAAAGGAACGAGTATTATTCCCTACCTTTTTCACCAAGTCAATTTGAGGCATTGGTCTACCCTGCTCTTTAATTTTAATTTTTTCCTCAAAAGGAAGACTGGCAAATGGCGTCGCCAAAATTAAATCAGCAATGCTTGGCAT
Source organism: Neoarius graeffei (assembly GCF_027579695.1). Lineage (NCBI taxonomy): Eukaryota > Metazoa > Chordata > Actinopteri > Siluriformes > Ariidae > Neoarius > Neoarius graeffei. The sequence goes on from NC_083581.1 coordinate 12,694,623, forward strand.
CCGTGCGCAGCTTTCTTGCTAGCTGACTAGCCCCCTCAAGTTCAAGTTCAGTCACTCAAATAAACGAAATTTCTGGAACTAAGATAGCAAACTTGACAACACTATATTTACACTTTATTTACAATGAAAATATATACAAACTAAAAAAGCTGTTAGAAACCATATGTAATGAATGAAATCAAAATGTAAGCTGATCTCTTACAATACACCACACCACTTGCGAATCCGCATGGGACTGAACTGAAATTCACCACTGCCTGTCTATATTTGAAACAAGCTGTCAATCAAAGAAAATATCCGGCCGCTTTCACCAATCACCAGTCTCCTCGCGGAAAGCTTTGCCATGTCCCTCCCACTGTGAGGCTCGGAGTCCGTGGGCGGGCATTTTCGCAGTATTTGTACAATAACCGTCTTGCATTTTGATATTGAAAAGCGCATAGCTCCCAAATGTCATTGAAGTCCACTGAGGCTGGGAGTCCGTGGGACTCCATGGGCAGGCGTTTTTGCAGTATTTGTCCAATAATCGTCTTGCATTTTGAGATTGAAAAGCGCATAGCTCCCAAATGCCATTGAAGTCCACTGAGGCTGGGCTGCATCGCGCTGTCACGAGGGGGAAAAACTCACACACACATTAGGCAAACTGGGGAAAGTTATAACGGAATGATTTCGCACTGTAGTTGGGTTGAGCACATATATTTCTATGATTCTGGATCTGAAATAGCAATGTTATAAGGTCAGCTATAACATAAGCCTAGCGCAATTCATCCTACACAATGTTCGTCATTTTTAGAGGAGGCTGAGCCTCCCTCATTGTCTTAGAGCAATCGCCCGTGATGCACATCCATAACTACACGAGAAAAGAATACTATTGTGGCCACTGCTATAACAAAAGTGACTACGCCACTCTCAGTTTCAAGGATGAGAGAGCCCTACAATAAGGCACCTGGATTTACTTCCCCACAACAGTTCAACATAAATAACTGAAATACAACTGTCATATAGTCATATAAAAAGCTTTTATTTTCTTTTAATTTCTCTTTTTAATTTAAAACAAGACTACTCATGGGCACTAGGCTCTCAGCCACATAGACAGAGGGTGAGGTGACAATGTGCCTATTGGCAACAGGAATGTGCAAATAGCAAAAATAAATGTATGGTATAAATAGTGTAGGTGTTCATGGGAGGAAAACCAAAAGACAATACACAGCAAATGTATTAATCAACAAGGCACAAAAAAATAAACAAAAAATACAAAAACCACAAACCCAAAAAAAGAAAAAAAAGTTACTGCCACGTGGGCACAGTCTAATTTGTTAAATGGTAACACAACACAACACACACCTGCACACACGTACTACTCTAAAAATACTTAATTTGGTTTTCCCCAACGGTAGCCTAAATATTACTAAAAGGATGGGACTACAGCCCATAGGCTGCACACTTTAAATGCACAAACCTAATACCTAGTCACGACACACAATCACCAAAGCTCAATTTCCTAATTGCCCAGAGTATTAAACCAGCAAAAAGAAAATTGATTAAAACTCAATAAGGAAAAAAACAGTGGTGCCCCATCTACCGTTGCTGTAGCACCAATCGTGATGACGATGTGTTCCTCCCGCTTGGACAGCTACACAGAAACGAATTTTACTCATAGGTCAGGTTCCAGCTGGGTCCACCCCATCAGTAATACTTCCGTTTGCTCATCAAATCGCATGAGCTGTTACCCACACACAGGCTTCCAGCTGTAGGCCACTGGCAATACTTCCGTTTGCTTGTCCAGGCACTGAAGTCACTACACACACAACCAGCTGGGCTCACACCACCAGCTTCTTTGTAAAAAAGACAAAAATAACAACCACGGAGAGGAAACACAACATATACCACCGCAGGTGCTCAGCATCAACTCGGCGTCTCTTCCCTGGTGAGCTAAAGACGTGACGTTTTAAACTCTACGTGAGACCAACAGGGAAAACAAGGGGCCAGCTGCCGTATCAAAATAAAAGTGCAGTACTCCCATAGGCTACATTCACCCCCACATCGGAAGGGAACTGTCCCGATGACCCACCCTCTCTATACTAACCCACTACAACTACGCCAGTCTAAGATTTCCCCCCCAACGGGTGAACTGCCACCCCTAACCCCTCCCCAATCCCCACTGCAGTCACAGACCGTGGTAATCAATGGGGGTTAGAGTGATGGCCCCGTTGTGCTCTGGACGACCGTCGAAGAATGGCCTCGACTGGGATGTCACTCCCCACAGGCCGTCTCCCTAAGGTCTGTGGCAACAAGACTGGGATCTGCAAGGGCTCACTGGGCTGGCCTGTGCTGAGGGCAGGTGACATGTCCTGTTGTAGGATCGGGCCTCCTAGGTTGCCATCCATCCTGAAGGGGTTGGTCCTTGTCACAAGGTTTGGGGCACTGGGCTCAACAGACCCCTGATCTTGAGGCAATGTTGTGATGAGCAACAACTCCGTATCCTCTTCGGAGTCGACTTCCTGGTTGGACACACCTGGCTCGGTGTGCATTTCTATCGCACTTGGGTCCGCCTCCGATTCAGGACAAAAGTCAGTTGGGGAGACCCGTAACTCCGTCCAATGGATGTTCTTCACTGGTCCCTCACCATCTAAGGGACTGATGGCATAGACTCTTCCCTCATCATCTAAGCACCTCACCACTTTATATTTAACTGGACCCCATACGTCCTGGATCTTATTGCGGCCTTGCACATAATTGCGTCGATAAACAACTGTTCCAGGAGGAAGAAACTCTGCATTGGTCTGGGGCTGTTGGACTGCTCTTTTAACTGCAGCCTCTTCCAGGTGGCACCCTGCGAGATCATACGCCACCCGGAGGCGTTCTTGGTGTTCTTGCACCCAGTCCTCTATTGAACCCTCCTCAGCACAATCCTCTTGAAAGCCTAGCAAGGCATCCACAGGCAGAAAAGGTTTGCGCCCAAACATGAGCTCGTAGGGAGAGTACCCGGTAGAAGAATGCACTGTGGTGTTATAAGCAAAAACTACTTGAGGTAAGTGTTTTGGCCACTGTCTCTTCTTCACCACTGGGAGAGTACGCAGAAGGTTGTGCAGGGTGAGGTTGAACCGCTCGCATTGTCCATTCCCCTGAGGGTGATAAGGGGTAGTGCGGCTCTTCTGCACCCCATAGAGTGTACACAGATTCTTCAGAAGGTCACTCAAAACTTCGCCCCTGATCTGAGTGGATGCGTTGCGGAACGCCATAGATGTAAAACCATTTCTCAGTTAGAATACGGGCCACGGTGTTTGCCTTCTGGTTAGGTGTGGCATACGCTTGGGTAAACTTGGAGAAAACATCCGTAATTACCAACACATTCTCTTGGCCATCACTGGCTCGCTCTAACATGGTGAAATCCAGTGCTACTACTTCCAATGGCCTGGAAGCCAGGAGATGCCCCGGGAAAGTTCTCAATCTTGGCTGGCCTGCCTTGGCCACAGTGCACCGCTCGCAGTTCAGACACCACTGCTCCACGTCTTTTCGGAGTCCAGGCCAGTAGCAGCGCTCTCGCAACAGCTGGGAAGTTCTCTCACATCCCTGATGACCATGATCATTATGAAGGGCAGAAAGCACCTCACTGTGCAGAGACTGGGGTAACAGCAACTGGAGGATATCGATGGCGCCATCTGGTGATTGTACCAGCCGGTACAGAACCCCATCCCGATCCCGGATCCTGTCCCACTGGCGCACTAACTCCTTAACAGCTGCGGACTCCTGCCCACATTCAGCTGCGGATGGTACCACTCCCCTCTTCCAATACTTCAAAAAGGAGCCCAGAACCGGATCAGCAGCTTGTAAGACTCTAAGTTCTTGCTTTTCTCGAACTGGAAAAGCATCAATGGCACCACAAGAAGCACTGTGGGTGCTAGCAAGAACAGCACTGGCCTGCTGGATAGCCAAGGGAATGGCTGTGCCTGGGACTAGCTCTGACATGGACGTTGGAGTGGGTTGGCCCGGCAACCGGGATAGAGCATCTGCATTTCTGTTCATAGTCCCTGGGCGATACTTGATGTCAAAATTGAACAGCGCTAACTGAGAGGCCCAGCGCTGCTCAACGGCACCAAGCTTAGCTGTCTGCAGGTAGCTAAGGGGATTGTTGTCAGTATACACTGTGAACTTAGCACCTAGCAGATATTCTCTGAATTTCTCCATAATTGACCATTTCAAGGTGAGAAATTCAAGCTTCTTAGCACTATAATTAGACATGTTACACTCTGATGGATGCAATCCCCGGCTTGCAAATGCTACAGGCCTCTTCTTGCCTTCGTATTCTTGAGACAATACTGCCCCCAGACCAGCATGACTGGCGTCTGTTTCCAAGATAAATGGCTTGGAAAAGTCTGCATATTGCAGCACAGGTGCGCTTACTAGCTTACTCTTCAACCCCGAAAATGCAGCCTCACAGGCATCGTCCCAATGTCCATCTAATAAGCCAGACTCATGCTTCTTCTTGGAGCTTTGCAACACCCCAACTACCTTATGCAAAGGAGCCGCCAATCGAGCAAAGCCCTCCACAAAGTGCCTATAGTAAGAAGCAAAGCCCAGAAAGGACCACAGCTCTGTCAGCATCTGTGGGCGCCTCCACTCTGCCACTGCCCTAATTTTCTCTGGATCGGTCGACACTCCTGCAGCCGAAATGACATGCCCCAGATACTTCACTTCGGACTGGAAGAAACTACATTTCTTTAGTTTCAACTTTAGGTTATGGTGCTTCAGTCTCCCCAAGACAAGCTCTAAATGCTGTAGGTGTGATTCAAAGTTGCAGGAGAACACTACGATGTCATCCAGATAAAGCAGTAGGGAATGGAAACACTCATCTCCAAAAATACATTCCATGAGATGTTGAAAAGTCCCAGGAGCGTTGCACAGCCCGAATGGCATCCTATTAAATTCAAACAATCCGAATGGTGTACAAAAAGCTGTCTTTGCCTTATCATGCTCAGCCATTGGCACTTGGTTGTATCCAGAGGCCAGATCAAGGGTGGAAAAGAGAGTGGCCCCGGTCAAGGCATCTAATGACTCCTCTATACGGGGGAGAGGAAAAGCATCCTTTCGAGTCTGTGCATTTAGCTGCCTATAGTCGACACACAATCGGATGGTGCCATCCTTCTTCTGCACGACCACAATAGGGGAAGAATAAGGACTGCAGCTCACCCGCACCACCCCCCTGTCTAGAAGCTCACCAATGTGGGCCCTAACGAGATCGTACTGTGAAGGGGGAAGTCTACGATAGCGCTGTCTCACAGGTGCAGTGTCTAGTAATGGTATTTCATGATGTATGAGGTCAGTACACCCAATATCTTCTTCACTCTGACTAAACACACAACTGTACTGCTGGAGAAGTGCTCTACCCTCCTGATCCTGACTGGAACCGAGATTGGGCCACGAGATGGCTGACAAGTCGAGGGGACTATGTTGAGCCTGAAGTGTATTAACCTGCACAATACATGCTGTGTCCCCTGCTCTCTCCAGTGTAATAGCACTACTGTTGGTCTGCAGTTCTACAACAAACAATTCACCTAGAGTGGCTCGGCGTGGCAGCCAAACATCCTGTACCCCGACATTAACTATAGGCACCCATACCCTCCCCCTTTCCACCGAGAGGTAAGCCTTGGAAGCCAAAAGGCCAGCTGGCAGCCTGCTAGTGGGTTCAAACAAAGCGGAGTGAAGAGCACGACCAAAGTGTATGGCACAAGTGGCAGCTACCATCTTCAGCGACCCAGCTGGCACACGCACAGACAAACGCCCACTCATTTTAACATGCCCCAAAAGCCCCGTTTCTGGCAGGCAGTCTAATTTGTGGCACTCAAACAAAGCATTCCTCCAACCCTCACTTGCTCTTTGTACGATAGGAGACTGAAACAGAGTGGAACCATGTTGTTGAAAGAGTTCCCCATAACACCCACTTATTATATTCATGCCCAACAGACCAGGGACCTTGGCTGCACCATCTGAGTGGGGGTGATCACGGACAACAAGAACACCCATGCGTGGCAGGGCCTTACCTAGAACTCGAACATCAAGCTCCAAGTACCCCAAGTATGGGATGTCTAGGCCGTTAGCTGCCCTAAGCTGAAGCCAATTGTACTCTCTTAACTGTTTGTCATCCCAAGATTGAAAATGGCGATTAAAAAAACTCTTGCAGGTGGTTGTTACCATTTAACCTGTATCAAGTAGACATGGGACCCGAACCCCTCCCATCTCAACTTCGACTACTGGACAAGACCCAATAAGCTTTAAATATTTTGCGGTTATGATTGAGCCGTTAAAATCCCCTTCTGATGGCCGACTCTCTGCACCAGAGGGGGCTAATTTCCCTGTGGCCCAGAGACTGCAGCTGCCACATCTGCTTCAATTCCCTGCACAGCCACCCTTCCCCGCATGGTTGGCCCAGAGCTGCTAGCCAGTTCTGTACGGCAGAAACGGGCAATGTGTCCCGGTTGTTCACAGCGCAAACATATGGGTTTACCGTCTGGTTGAAAACGATAAGGCCTACGGGAAGGTCCGCTTGGGCCCCGACTCTGCATGTTGGGTGAGTGTGAGGAGGCCAATTGCTGCAATATAGCATCCAACTGTGCTTGCTATTTTCGTAAGCATTCTTTCAGTTCTGCTAGTTCGTCATTAGGTTTAGCAGTAACTACATGGCTATCAGCTCGACACTCACCCACCACCAGAGCCTGGGAATCACAGGAATAAGAACGAGGTCGTGGCACACAAACACGCTCCCCATCCTCTACCCAAAGAACAGCCTCACTGCGTATGGAAAGAAAAGAAGAACGTGGGTTACGCCTAACCAACTTCAGTTCCCATCTCAACAGCCCATCCCGTACATGCTCAATAAATTGATCCCGGACTAAAGCATCTGAGTCTGAAATGCCTCTGGGATTGTTACGCTTTATAGCCTCCATCAAACCCAACAAGGCATGAGAAAACTCACGAATGGACTCCCCCTCTAATTGTTTATGCTGGAAAAACTGCTTTTGGAGAGAAATAAATTATTTAGAACATCCATAGGTATCAGTCAAAACTTGAAATATTCTGTCTGGATCATTTCGCTCTATGGAAGGGCAGAACTTTCTCATTTTTTGCTTCGCCATCTAAGAGGTCATACAAAAACAAAGCCTGCTCTGCCTGGGACATGTGTCGTACTTCCAGAGATCTATGAGCCTCCTCCACCCACTCCTCTACTGGCAGAGTGTCTGTGTCTTTCCCAGAAATCCTAGGACATTTTCTCTACCTTGGCAAATATATGTAATGTTCAGATCTATGAGATACATTAGCAATACCAGCCCCTGAAGAACCACCCCCATCATTCCCACTAGAGCTAGCATAAGCATCAGAAATACCAGCCCCGGAAGTACCACCCCCATCATTCCCACTAGAGCTAGCATAAGCATCAGAAATACCAGCCCCGGAAGTACCAGCCTGACCAAAAGTAGCACGCAAGCGGTCATTATCAGCCTGCAGCTGTTGAATACGTTCATTTAAAAGTCTAAGATGTTCATCAGGGTTCACTTCTGTATCACTATTACTCATGACTGATTACCAACAACAATAAAAAAACAAAAACAAAACAAAACCAAAAAGCACTAGTTCAGAGGCACAAAATTTCAGCTTAGCAGAAAAAGCAGATTGTAGCGAGAATAGCATGTGAGTGGAGCACAGAGGACGGCAGGACAGAGATCAAGGTTTTCCAGATGGCTTTATTGCCGAACTTTTCAGTCTAACAATGTTTTTAAATCACGCAGGCAGAGAGAGACACACACACACACACTGTCGGCTCTGCCGGGGAAGAAGCTCCCTTCCGCTCTCCCTTTCCCTCCTTAAGTAGGGCGGTTTACTGGGGAGAACACACACAAAACACAGGTTAATGACACTCAGGTGAAGCGATTCTGCCACTTACCTTCCCCAACTCCGCCCTCCTGTCACAGACCGGTGCTTGACCATGCCCCCACTGCCACATACCCCCACCGCCCGACTCAGGCCAGGCGCCCATCCGGCCCGCAGCCGACTCCCCCCCCCCCCCCCTTGACGGGAGAGGAAGTCCGCCACGACCATCTGCGCCCCCGGCCTGTGGACCACCTTGAAGTTGAAAGGTTGGAGCACCAGATACCAACGGGTGATCCGCGCGTTGGCATCCTTCATGCGGTGGAGCCACTGGAGGGGCGCGTGGTCCGAACAGAGGGTGAAAGAGCGCCCCAGCAGGTAGTAACGGAGGGCGAGGACCGCCCACTTGATGGCCAGGCACTCTTTCTCGATAGTGCTGTAGCGCCCCTCACGCACTGACAGCTTCCGGCTGATGTATAACACTGGGCGGTCCTCTCCCCCCACCTGCTGGGACAAAACGGCCCCCAGCCCTCTGTCCGACGCATCCGTCTGTAACAAAAAAGGGAGAGAGAAGTCAGGGGAGTGCAAAAGTGGCCCCCCACACAGTGCAGCCTTTACCTCAGAGAAAGCCCGCTGGCACTGCTCCGTCCACTGGACCGGATCTGGCGCCCCCTTTTTAGTGAGGTCAGTCAGCGGGCTGGTGACGTCCGAATAATTAGGTATAAACCTACGATAATAGCCAGCCAGCCCCAGGAACTGCCTCACCCCCTTTTGGTCTTGGGTCTCGGTCAGGCCACAATCGCTGCTGTCTTATTAATTTGGGGACGCACCTGCCCGTTACCCAAGTGGAAGCCCAGATACCGTACTTCCACCCGCCCAATCGCACACTTCTTTGGGTTGGCAGTGAGCCCCGCCCGCCTCAGCGACCTAAGGACGGCCCTCAGGTGCTGCAGGTGCCGCTGCCAGTCATTACTAGAAATAATGATGTCGTCTAGGTAAGCAGCCGCGTAGGTGGCGTGGGGCCGGAGGACCCGGTCCATCAGCCGCTGAAACGTAGCGGGCACCCCAAACAGCCCAAACGGAAGTGTGACGAACTGGTGTAAGCCGAACGGTGTGGAAAAGGCTGTTTTCTCCCAGGATAATGGAGTCAAGGGGATCTGCCAATATCCCTTCGTCAAATCCAGTGTCGAGTAAAAGCGAGCCATGCCTAGTCGATCGAGCAGCTCATCAATACGAGGCATTGGGTACGCGTCGAATTTAGACACCGCGTTGACTTTTCTATAGTCCACACAGAACCGGACCGAGCCGTCGGCCTTAGGAACTAAGACCACCGGGCTGCTCCAGTCACTGTGGGACTCCTCGACGATGCCCATTTCGAGCATGGCCTGAAGTTCTTCCCGAACTACCTTTTTTTTGTGTTCGGGTAATCTATAAGGACGGCTGCGCACTACCACCCCCGGGGGCGTCTCTATGTGGTGCTCTATGAGGTTAGTGCGACCGGGCAGGGGCGAGAATACATCCGAAAACTCGGCCTGCAACTGGGCGACCTCCGTGAGTTGGGTCGGGGAGAGGTGGTCTCCACAGGGGACCGGAGAGGTACGAGATGCCAATGTCCCTTTTTGGACCTCCGGCCCCAGCTCCGCCTTCTCCGGAACTACCGACACCAAAGCCACGGGGACTTCCTCTTTCCAGAGTTTTAACAGATTGAGGTGGTAGATCTGTAGCGCCCCCTCCCTGTCCGTTCGCCTAACCTCATAGTCGACGTCCCCGACTCGCCGTGTGACCTCGAAGGTTCCTTGCCACTTGGCGATTAATTTGGAGCTCGACGTGGGCAACAGGACGAGTACTTTATCTCCCGGAGTGAACTCTCTAAGGCGCGTGCCCTTGTTGTACAGGCGGGTTTGCCATTCCTGGGCCTGGCGCAAATTCTCCTGAGTTAGGTGGGTGAGCGTGTGGAGTTTTGCGTGCAGATCTATAACGTACTGAATTTCGTTTTTGCTCTGTGAAGGTCCCTCCTCCCAATTTTCCCGCAGTACATCTAAGATGCCGCGCGGCTTACGCCCATATAATAATTCAAATGGGGAGAACCCCGTGGAGGCTTGGGGGACCTCTCGCACTGCAAACAACAAGGGTTTGAGCCACTTATCCCAGTTACGTGCGTCCTCACTTACGAATTTTTTGATAATATTCTTGAGGGTGCGATTGAACCGTTCAACTAAACCGTCCGTCTGTGGGTGATAAACGCTGGTGCGGATCGGCTTAATACCCAGTAGCCCATACAGTTTGCTCAGTGTTCGTGACATAAACGAGGTGCCCTGGTCAGTCAGAATCTCTTTCGGGATTCCAACCCGGGAGATGACGTGGAAGAGGGCCTCTGCAATACTGCGTGCTGAGATATTGCGAAGAGGCACCGCTTCCGGGTATCGCGTTGCATAGTCCACCAGAACTAATATAAAGCGGTACCCACGTGTTGACCGGTCTAATGGCCCGACGAGATCCATCCCAATTCTTTCGAACGGGGTCTCGATTAACGGTAGGGGGCGCAAGGGCGCTCTTGGAATGGCCGCTGGATTTACTAACTGGCATTCGCGGCACGCCGTACACCACTTACGGACGTCGCCGCGAATCCCCGGCCAATAGAATCGGGCCATTATCCGGGCGAGTGTCTTATCCTGCCCGAGGTGTCCAGCCATGGGATTAAAGTGAGCCGCCTGGAATACCAATTCCCGGCGGCTCTTTGGAATTAACAACTGGGTGACCCGCTCTTTCTTCTGAGTGTCCTGCGTCACTCGGTATAACCTATCCTTCAAAATGGAAAAATAGGGGAAGGGCGGGGTGGCGTTCGGCGGGAGCGTTTGACCATCGATTACTCTCACTTGGTCAAACGCGTGTCGCAGAGTCTCGTCTCGCGATTGTTCCAGTGGGAAATCCGCGAGGGATTCCCCAATAGAAAGAGGAGGGGCCGGGGGCTCCTCACTCTGTCGCGGAGATGACGTAGACGGCTCTGCGACCGCTGCTCCAGCCAAAGCGACACCGGGACCCTCCCCCATCAACCGGCAGGACCCACTCTTTACTAGGCGTGCCATCAAACCCCGAAATCCCGGCCAATCAGTCCCCAAGATCAAAGAGTGGGTAAGGCGAGGATTAACCGCCGCCTTCACTATTGATTTTGCCCCTCTGAAATATATGTGGACCGACACCAACGGGTAGCTGTGAATATCCCCGTGCACACACAACACCTTCACCCCTTGTGCTCCCCCCAATGCCTCGTCTTGCACCAGGCTTTGGCGGATTGAGGTCTGATTGCAACCTGAATCCACCAACGCCTGATATGTAGCCCCTTGTACACTTACCGGTATGCGATACGCTCCGGCCCAATCGAGGGCAGCCTCTGGCGTGTCGGGGATCTGCACCACCGCCCCCACCTCCATTGCTGCACACTGTTGCTGCAGGTGGCCCGGTTCCCCGCAGCGCCAGCAAACCGGCCCAGGCCTCCCCTCTGCAGCTGTGTTCTGAGGCTCACTCACCTGAGGGGGGGGGAGAGACAGACACAGAAGGGAGAAATGGGAGGGCACCACGGGTGCGGCAGGCCGGCTGGGGTGGAGCCGGTCCCCGCCTCCGTGGTGGGGGAATGGGGCGAGGACGAGACACGGGAGGAGGGGGGAGAGAAAGAGAGAGAGGAGAGGAGAGATGTTGGTGGTTGTCCTGCCGCCGGAGCAGCCGCCAGATGATCCTCCGCCAGTCCCACGGCCTGATCCAGCGACGCCGGGCGGTGGCACTGGACCCACTCCGCGGTTCCGGCTGGTAAGCGGGCGGTGAACTGTTCCAGCGCCACCTGATCGATGATTCCCTCGGCGTCGCGATCTTCGGCCCTCAGCCACCGCCAGCAGGCGTCCCGGAGCTGCTGGCCGAATGCGAACGGGCTGCCGACTTCCTCCATCCGCAGCGCGCGGAAGTGCTGGCGCTGCTGCTCCGGCGTGCGCCCCACGCGCTGGAGGACAGCCCGGCGAAGGTCGGCGTAGGCCAGCCGGCGATCGGCGGGGAGCTGTAGTGCGGCCAGCTGCGCCTCTCCCGTCAGGAGGGGGAGGAGGCGCGCCGCGCGCTGCTCCATCGGCCACCCCGAGGCTTCTGCGACCTGCTCGAACAACGTGATGAAAGCCTCGGGGTCGTCCTGCGGGCCCATCTTAGTTAAGGTGAGGGGAGACGGGCCCGCGGCCGGGGTGCTGGTGGACCCCGCCGACGCGAGGAGACGCCGGAACGCCTCTCGATCTTCCTGTTGAGCCAGCACCAGGGCTTCGAAGCGGAGCTCCTGCTCCTTCCGGAGCGTGACGAGTGCCTGGTGCTGGCTCTGCTGAGCCGTGGCGAGGGCGTGGACCAAGTCCGCGAACGGGGAGGATTCCATGGGGCTGCAGGACTGATGCTCCACCTTGCTCCCGGGTTTCGGCACCACTGTAGCGAGAATAGCGTGTGGGTGGAGCACAGAGGACGGCAGGACAGAGATCAAGGTTTTCCAGATGGCTTTATTGCCGAACTTTTCAGTCTAACAATGTTTTTAAATCACGCAGGCAGAGAGAGACACACACACACACACTGTCGGCTCTGCCGGGGAAGAAGCTCCCTTCCGCTCTCCCTTTCCCTCCTTAAGTAGGGCGGTTTACTGGGGAGAACACACACAAAACACAGGTTAATGACACTCAGGTGAAGCGATTCTGCCACTTACCTTCCCCAACTCCGCCCTCCTGTCACAGACCGGTGCTTGACCACGCCCCCACTGCCACACAGATCTTTTTAACCTTGCCGTTCGTCTAGAGGGCTGGTCATCTGCAGGGCTGGTCACTTAGAGGGCCTTTCGTTGACTGGAGGCAACCACTGTTTTTCTCCCAAAACAAAAAAAAAACAAATACATACAAAACCAACTTAACTCTAAAACTTCATGACAGTTGCACTCAGCTATCCTGCTGACTACGCCGAATGTGGCCACTGCTATAACAAAAGTGACTACGCCACTCTCAGTTTCAAGGATGAGAGAACCCTACAATAAGGCACCTGGATTTACTTCCCCACAACAGTTCAACATAAATAACTGAAATACAACTGTCATATAGTCATATAAAAAGCTTTTATTTTCTTTTAATTTCTCTTTTTAATTTAAAACAAGACTACTCATGGGCACTAGGCTCTCAGCCACATAGACAGAGGGTGAGGTGACAATGTGCCTATTGGCAACAGGAATGTGCAAATAGCAAAAATAAATGTATGGTATAAATAGTGTAGGTGTTCATGGGAGGAAAACCAAAAGACAATACACAGCAAACTTATTAATCAACAAGGCACAAAAAAATAAACAAAAAATACAAAAACCACAAACCCCAAAAAAGAAAAAAAAGTTACTGCCACGTGGGCACAGTCTAATTTGTTAAATGGTAACATAACACACACCTGCACACACGTACTACTCTAAAAATACTTAATTTGGTTTCCCCCAACGGTAGCCTAAATACTACTAAAAGGATGGGACTACAGCCCATAGGCTGCACACTTTAAATGCACAAACCTAATACCTAGTCACGACACACAATCACCAAAGCTCAATTTCCTAATTGCCCAGAGTATTAAACCAACAAAAAGAAAATTGATTAAAACTCAATAAGGAAAAAAACAGTGGTGCCCCATCTACCATTGCTGTAGCACCAATGGTGATGACGATGTGTTCCTCCCACTTGGACAGCTACACAGAAACAAATTTTACTCATAGGTCAGGTTCCAGCTGGGTCCACCCCATCAGTAATACTTCCGTTTGCTCATCAAATCGCATGAGCTGTTACCCACACACAGGCTTCCAGCTGTAGGCCACTGGCAATACTTCCGTTTGCTTGTCCAGGCACTGAAGTCACTACACACACAACCAGCTGGGCTCACACCACCAGCTTCTTTGTAAAAAAGACAAAAATAACAACCACGGAGAGGAAACACAACATATACCACCGCAGGCGCTCAGCATCAACTCGGCGTCTCTTCCCAGGTGAGCTAAAGACGTGACGTTTTAAACTCTACGTGAGACCAACAGGGAAAACAAGGGGCCAGCTGCCATATCAAAATAAAAGTGCAATACTCCCATAGGCTACACTATTACAAAATATTCCGTTAGTAAATAAACCATCCATCCATTATCTGTAGCTGCTTATCCTGTACAGGGTCGCAGGCAAGCTGGAGCCTATCCCAGCTAACTATGGGCGAGAGGCAGGGTACACCTTGGACAAGTCGCCAGGTTATCGCAGGGCCAACACATAGAGACGAACGACCATTCACACTCACATTCACACCTACAGTCAATTTAAAGCCACCAGTTAACCTATCCTGCATGTCTTTGGACTGCAGTGGACAGGGTCGCAGGCAAGCTGGAGCCTATCCCAGCTAACTATGGGCAAGAGGGGGGTACACCCTGGACAAGTTGCCAGATCATCGCAGGGCCAACAGATAGAGACAAGCGTCCATTCACACTCACATTCACACCTACAGTCAATTTAAAGCCACCAGTTAACCTAGCCTGCATGTCTTTGGACTGCAGTGGACAGGGTCGCAGGCAAGCTGGAGCCTATCCCAGCTAACTATGGGCAAGAGGGGGGTACACCCTGGACAAGTCACCAGGTCATCGGGGGGCCAACACATAGAGACAAACAACCATTCACACTCACATTCATACCTACAGTCAATTTAAAGCCACCAGTTAGCCTAAACTGCATGTCTTTAGACTGTAGGGGAAACCGGAGCACCAGGAGGAAACCCATGCAGACACGGGTAGGACATGCAAACTCTACACAGAAAAGCCCTTGTCAGCCACTGGGCTCAAACCCAGGACCTTCTTGCTGTGAGGCGACAGTGCTAACCACTACACCACCGTGCTGCCCTGTAAGATATTTATATCTACATTAATTTTTATATTAATTTCCTGCAAGAGAATGCACATTCACCTGTTCATACATCATGTTCAGGAACAAACTAACATTAATGGTGCTAAAATGCCTGGAGAGAATGCCCCAGGGCTGTCCGTTTTGCTTATACAGACTTCTCGTGTAGTGGGGAAAAAAATGCACTGCTATGTGTTCCATATGTAGGCAATATCAAGGAGCCGAGGGGGACAACCTCAAACTTCAATCGTCATTTGGCAAGACTACACCCAAAGAAGTAAGTGACATGCTATGTTCATTGCTCTGTTGATAGCGGGGCTTGCTTGCTGACTGATGAACTACAGTGGTGTTTGAAAGTTTGTGAACCTATATTTCTGCATAAATATGACCTAAAACATCATCAGATTTTCACACAAGTTCTAAAAGTAGATAAAGAGAACCCAGTTAAATAAATGAGACACAAATATTATACTTGGTCTTTTATTTGTTGAGGAAAATGATCCAATATTACATATCTGTGAGTGGCAAAATTATGTGAACCTCTAGGATTAGCAGTTAATTTGAAGGTGAAATTAGAGTCAGGTGTTTTCAATCAATGGGATGACAATCAGGTGTGAGTGGGACCGGGACCCTGTTTTATTTAAAGAACTGTCATGGTCCTACCTGTGGGCTTCTCTCTTCAGGTAACATCTTCACTCAGCATTACCGGCTACGCCCGCACTCACTTCCTCTTATTAACTCCCAGTGGCTGTCATTGGCTGTTGCCGATCACCTGCTTCCCCCTGGGTGTATTTAAGCTGCAGTTCTCCCTAGCTTCTGTGTCAGATCGTCTGCAACTCTCAGCCTGATAACCTGCTTTGTGTTCCTACTACTCTGACTCCTGAAATTGTTCTGTTCGACTCTGTCTGCTCTCCAGCCCCGGTACCCTGACCTGCCTTCTGCTCCGTTTGACTCTGTCTGCTCTCCAGCCCCGGTAACCTGATCTGCCTTCTGTCCCATTGACTCTGTGTTCCAGTTTGCTCTCTAACTCCTGCCTGCTGAGGGACTGCTCGCTTGGAGACTGCCTGAAACCCAAGTTCTGTCTGCCTACAGCCACAGCTCTCTGACTATGCGAGATCCTGTCAGATCTCAGAAGCTAAACAGGGTTGGGCCCAGTCAGTACTTGGATGGGAGATGTCACCACCAGCCATACCTGCCTCTCAGTTCTCCTGCCTCTGGACTTTACCCACACACAGTCTCCCAACTCCCTTTTCCCCTATTATTAATAAACTGTGGTTTGAGCGCACTTGATCTCCTCTCCTGTCTGTTCCGTGACAAGAACAGGGATCATCAAAGTCTGAGCTTCACAACACATGTTTGCAGAAGTGTATCATGACACGAAGAAAGGAGATTTCTGAGGACCTCAAAAAAAGCGTTGTTGATACTCTTCAGGCTGGAAAAGGTTATAAAACCATCTCTAAAGACTTTGGATTCCACCAATCCACAGTCAGACAGACTGTGTACAAATGGAGGAAATTCAAGACCATTGTTATGTAACATGGGCAAGGGGTTGCTCGATTGGCAGTAGGTGCCTTTAATGGGTGCGGTGTAGCGTAGTGGGCGTGGTTGTAATTAAGATCAGGTGCCCTGGCAATTGGCATGACACCTTAAGAGTAGCAGCATTTCCCACTCGTGTCATTTTTTGGGGCTTTGTCTGCTTGTTGTCGTGCTTCACCTCTGTCTGGTTTGTTTGCCTTGCCTGCCTGTCGTGGTGCCCCATCTCCATTTGGTCGGTTTGCCTCCTTATGAGCTGGCCTCTTGCTCACTGGCCTCATGTTTTTCATCTCTTTGGAGAGAAATCCACGTTAGTGATTTGCTGTAATCCTTCGTGCTGCCGTAATCCTGTGGCGTGTTGTGCTCTGCCTGTGTCCAGAGAACGTAAGTGCCGGTTTTCTTTCTTTTTAACGCGTCGAGCGTTTATATACATTACATTCATGCAGCATGAATTTATTGTAGCATGAACATTGGTGATTGGCTGAGGACCGCAAAACCTAGTGCATCAACTTTGCTGTGAAGGCGACCGACTAACCCCTGATTCTACATTGTGGCTGACATTCATACAGGTAGTGTAGGTTTTAACATCTTACCCCGTTCAGACTGCCTCTGTGACCAAAGTATGTAAAATGACAGCCGTGTGAACCTGATTTTGGTATATTATAACCATGTTTCCTTGCAGGTGGAGCACTCTACGCCACCCCAGCCACTGTTTTTCTTGTGCCCCATTTTTAGTTTAAAGTGTGTGCGTGTGTCCGTGTGTCGGTGTGAGAGGTCGGCTCACGGTGCGTATTTGGCAGTCGCTACCGGTGGGCTGGGTGTTTGCATGCTTGTGTGTATGGTGTGTGTATGTGTGTGCGGTGTGTAAGTTGTGGGTCATTTGGGTTAGTGTTGAAGGGTAACAATTTTTGGTTTTTGCCACTTTGTGTTTTCGTTGCTTCACTGGTTTGTTTAAATTTATTTTCCTTTTTCTTTATGTGGCCATTGGCATGCAGTGTAACTACAGTCAGTGATTTGTGCATTTTTGTATTGTTTTCTTGTCTGCTGAACTGTTTGAAACATTAAGCTCTGTCCATTCTGATTGTTGTTGCCCTCAAGGTGTGTAGCCCAAGGACTGAATGTGTGTGTGTGTTTTATTTATATTTTTATTGAAAAAATAAATTGTTTATTTTAATACTCCAGTCTCTCTCTCTCCTTCATTGTTCCCTTCATTGGGATCCCCTGCTTGTGGGTTTGGTTAACGTTCAGATTTAATAGTAAACTGTACTGGTTGGTACTCCCCCTGGGGGTTACAGTTACCCTCCCCAGGAGTGGTTGACCAACAAAGATCATTCCAAGAACAAGGCGTGTAATAGTCGACGAGGTCACAAAGGACCCCAGGGTAAGTTCTAAGCAACTGAAGGCCTCTCTCACATTGGCTAATGTTAATGTTCATGAGTCCACCATCAGGAGAACACTGAACAACAATGGTGTGCATGGCAGGGTTGCAAGGAGAAAGCCACTGCTCTCCAAAAAGAACATTTGCTGCTCGTTTGCTAAAGATCACGTGGACAAGCCAGAAGGCTACTGGAAAAATGTTTTGTGGATGGATGAGACCAAAATAGAACTTTTTGATTTAAATGAGAAGCATTATGTTTGGAGAAAAGAAAACACTGCATTCCAGCATAAGAACCTTATCCCATCTGTGAAACATGGTGGTGGTAGTATCATGGTTTGGGCCTGTTTTGCTGCATCTGGGCCAGGATGGCTTGCCGTCATTGACGGAACAAGGAATTCTGAATTATACCAGCGAATTCTAAAGGAACGTCAGGACATCTGCCCATGAACTGAATTTCAAGAAAAGGTGGGTCATACAGCAAGACAACAACCCGAAGTACACAAGTCATTCTACCAAAGACTGGTTAAAGAAGAATAAAGTTAATGTTTTGGAAAGGCCAAGTCAAAGTCCTAACCTTAATCCAATGGAAATGTTGTGGAAGGACCTGAAGTGAGCAGTTCATGTGAGGAAACCCACCAACATCCCAGAGTTGAAGCTGTTCTGTACAGAGGAATGGGCTAAAATTCCTCCAAGCCAGTGTGCAGGACTGATCAACAGTTACCAGAAACGTTTAGTTGCAGTTATTGCTGCACAAGGGGGTCACACCAGATACTGAAAGCAAAGGTTCACATACTTTTGCCACTCACAGATATGCAATATTGGATCATTTCCCTCAATAAATAAATGACCAAGTATAATATTTTTGTCTCATTTGTTTAACTGGGTTCTCTTTATCTACTTTTAGGACTTGTGTGAAAATCTGATGATGTTTTAGGTCATATTTATGCAGAAATATAAAAAAATTCTAAAGGGTTCACAAACTTTCAAGCACCACTGTAGCTAGTGATAAACCTCTCTCATGTTATTTGCCCTGTTGATAAGAGGGCTTGCTGAGCAATGAACAAGCTTTTTATCTGTAGCCTATTAACTAAAATGGAGCAATCAAGCAGTAACATTAGTCCAACACAGTAGCAGAGATGGTTTCACATGAAAGTAGCAACAGCCAATGTCAAATGGTGCACTTGGAGTCTTGTTCTCGGACTTGTCTCAGATCAATAGTGGACTCGGACTTGACTTGAACTTTTCTAGAATGACTTGGACTTGGGTGTGGCACGGTGGTGTAGTAGTTAGCACTGTCACCTCACAGCAGAAAGGTTCTGGGTTTGAGCCCAGTGGCCGTCGAGGGCCTTTCTGTGTGAAGTTTGCATGTTCTCCCTGTGTCTGCGTGGGTTTCCTCCGGGTGCTCCGGTTTCCCCCACAGTCCAAAGACATGCAGGTTAGATTAATTGGTGGCTCTAAATTGACTGTAGGTGTGAATGTGAGTGTGAATGGTTGTTTGTTTGTATGTGTCAGCCCTGCGATGATCTGGCGACTTGTCCAGGGTGTACCCCGCCTCTCGCCCGTAGTCAGCTGGGATAGGCTCCAGCTCGCCCGCGACCCTGCACAGGATAAGCGGTTACGGATAATGTATGGATGGCTCTGGATTTGACTTGGACTTGAACACTGGGGACTTGAGATTGGACTTGGACTCGAGGTTTAGTGACTCGACTACAACATTGCTTATGGCATCATATCCAGAGGACATGCACATGCACCATGATATACACACCTGCCCAGCCTCACTTCATCAGCACTCTGTGTAAATATGAGTAATATGAGGGAAAGTCTGATGACAAAACAACAAGAAATCTTCCATCTTCACTTTTCTGAATGATCATGAGGAACATGTAAACTCTAACTGACCTCTTAAACAGGGACATCTCAGGTCTCATACAGTCACACAGACGTACTTTTAACACCATGTTTTCTTTTCCTCTTTAAAATATGAGGGGTTTGAGGGATGTTGTGGAGAACAAACATTTCAGTGTGCACCTCGCTCTCTCTCTCTCTCTCTCTCTCTCTCTCCCTCTCTCTCTCTCATGCTCGTCTATAATCTGAATGCATGGTGTGTCCAAGGTGCCTTTTCTGGCTACTTCCATGTAGAGAACACACACGCACACACACACACGGTCCAATATAAGAAACATTACAAACCACAGTACACACATAAAAGATGGGTTACACACATTAAAGACCCAAACAATATGGTACCAAAATGCACCCCATTTTCTGTTGTAAAAAAAAAAATTTAAAGTAATAAAAATAATAAAAAAAGTGTTGCTAGGCAAAACAAACCTCACCCGGTAGCACTTATAATGAATAGGAAGGATGATATCGCAAAAAAAATTGGTACCCTATGGGTACATGTGGCTACTGCTTATGAATAAAATTGTTTTCTGATACCATGTTAATACAGTAAATATAGCATATGCGTTGTATATTTACTCTATGAGGCAGTAGTCACAAAAATGAAGCGTAATCCAAAAATGAACAATTTAAAAATCACAGAAGTAAAATGTATAAAGTACTTGAGATATATATATATATATATATATAATGGCGGCACGGTGGTGTAGTGGTTAGCGCTGTCGCCTCACAGCAAGAAGGTCCTGGGTTCGAGCCCCGGGGCCGGCGAGGGCCTTTCTGTGCGGAGTTTGCATGTTCTCCCCGTGTCCGCGTGGGTTTCCTCCGGGTGCTCCGGTTTCCCCCACAGTCCAAAGACATGCAGGTTAGGTTAACTGGTGACTCTAAATTGACCGTAGGTGTGAATGTGAGTGTGAATGGTTGTCTGTGTCTATGTGTCAGCCCTGTGATGACCTGGCGACTTGTCCAGGGTGTACCCCGCCTTTCGCCCGTAGTCAGCTGGGATAGGCTCCAGCTTGCCTGCGACCCTGTAGAAGGATAAAGCGGCTAGAGATAATGAGATGAGATATATATATAATTTTTATATATATATATATATATATATATAAATGTAATTTATAAAATATACCAAGTAAAATATACAATGTACTTTATATTATTCTACTCTTACCTGTTACAGTTTTCGAAACTAAAACCTCCGAAACAAGGCTAACATACACACACTGTCACCATGACCGAAACGATCTTACTGGAACGCATTTTCCCTCTATAATAAGCATAAACATGTCTGAAACAGTCCCAAAACAGTCCAATGTCACGTCTTAACGACTACAGACCTGTGGCACTCACCTCCATTCCTGCCAAATGCCTGGAGATACTGGTCATTAAACACATTAAAGCCGCCTTACCACCAATACTGGATCCACACCAATTTGCCTACAGAGAGAACCGGTCAACTGAGGACGCCATTGCCACGGTGCTGCACACACTGCTGGAGCACCTGGAGCATAAGAACACCTATGCACGGCTCCTCTTTGTGGACTATAGTTTGGCTTTTAATACCATCCGGCCGTTCAAACTCCGGTCCAAACTCCACCAGCTGGGACTCAACACCACCTTGTGCAATTAGATTGTGGACTTTCTAACAAATCGCACAGAGTGTCAGAGTGGGCAAGAACACCTCCTCCACCCTTGTCATTAACACTGGGGCCCCTCAAGGGTGTGTGCTGAGCCCTTTGCTCTGCACTCTGTTTACACATGACTGCTCTGCCTCCTCCTCGTCCAATCTCATCGTCAAGTTCGCTGACGACACCACGGTTCTCGGACTTATTACTAACGACGATGAGACAAACTACAGGAGAGAGGTACAACACCTGGAGTCGTGGTGCCACAACAATAACTTGGCCTTAAACACCAAGAAGACCAAGGAGATAGTCGTGGACTTTCGCAGGAAAGGACACATTGACCACCTACCTCTCTCCATAGGCAGCGATGTGGTAGAGAGGGTGAGGAGTTTCAAGTTCCTGGGGGTAACAGTGACTGAGGACCTGTCCTGGGGCACTTATATTTCCACAGCCGTGGGAAAAGCATAACAGCGGCTCTATTACCTGAGGAAGCTGAGGAGCGCTAATATCCCCAGACCTCTGATGGTGAACTTTTACAACTGTGCCATCAGTAGTGTGCTGACACATGGATTTCTAGTGTGGTTCTCCAGCTGCACTAAGGCCGACCAGCAGGCACTTCAGCGGGTGGTGAAAGCTGCCAGGAGAATCATTGGAACGACTCTCCCAGAGCTCAGCACCATCTACTCCACTCGCTGTCTGAGAAGAGTGCGCAACATCCTGCAGGATCAGCACCACCCTGCTCATCACCTCTTCCACCTGCTGCCCTCAGGGAGAAGATACAGGTCCATACAGGCCAGAACATCCAGACTGGCAAATAGCCTGTATCCACAAGCTGTGAGGCTACTGAACTCTGCCACATCCACAACCACATCCACCAATTAATATCATTGAACTGGTTTGCATTGTTGCAGTTGTCACTACTCTCTCTCCCCTGACCCCCCCTCCCCCCAGACAATAACGTTATAACATCATAATAGCACTGATCTGATTTTTGCACTGTTTATACAATGTCATAATACTCAGGTATCTGTCTGAATGTTCCTGCTCTGCACTTTATCAACATTGATGACTTGAACTTATGCTGCTATTTGCTATTCTGCTTTTTGTTGTACTGATATAATACTGGGTCAAATGTTTACACTGGGTTACTTAGGGGGGTATGTATTTATTTATGGGTTTGCACTTTATCAACTCTGCTGTTTGGATGCTCCAAACGAAATTTCGTTGTTCTTTTTTGTGACAATGACAATAAATATTCTGAATCTGAATCTGGAAGCGATTTCTTTAGTCTAGTCCATTTATTTTGAATGGTGAACCAAATTGTATACACTCACCAACCATTTTAATCAGAACATGTGTATGCGTATGTGTAGTGCGCGATTGTTACACTGTTACATTCTTACAGCATGATGACATAGTGGTTAGTGCCTCTGTATGAGGCAGTAACCACAACGAAAATAATTTTGACTTTTTTGGTGACCTTGACCGGATGACCCTCAAAATGTTGGAGGTTCTATTTGAGACCAATGCCCATCTATCCTGAAAGTTTCATGAAGATTGATCCAGCTGTTTTCCCATAATATTGTTAACAAAAAAACAAAGAAACCCGACCGAAAACAATACCTCGCCCCTGGTGGACTCTGTCCCAGGCGAGGTAAAAATAAATACATTTACAACATGTTTACACAGCATTCTAGATCATTTATCACTGTGTTATAGAACAGCTCACTTTCAGCATTAACACACCTTCGGTCACATAGCGAGGCAACGGTCCCATGTCTGGCAAATGTCTCAAATAAATCAAAATGGACTAGTTTTGGCACCAATGGCTAACCATCACAATCACCTGACCCCACCATCTCTTACCATCCCATGACTGGAGGCCTCTCACACTCATGTTTATCTCACCTAATGTAGATAACCAATTCTCCTTGAATCCTGTTATTACTTGGGTCAGACATCAAGAAATTTTAGATTGGGCAAAGCATCCCACTCCCCACAGTCTTCCATAAGTGAACTACACTATATTGGTCAAATGTTTGTGGACACCTGACCATCACATCCAGAGTGGTGATTTTTGAACATCCAATTCCATTTGAGAGCTCAATAACTAATGTTCCACCCCTGGACCTGGAAGGACAACCCACTTATTACCATCAGAGAGATACCAAGGATACAATATTACATTTGTTGGGTTGGATATGGTCCTGAGGAGAGACACTGAGTCCCTGCAATGAGTATCCTGAGGAAGTCCAAGAAGGTCTTCTCAATCAGTTCCCACAACTCATCCCCCTCCCTCCCTCATTCATTTCAATCTCTCCCTCATGAATCCCATCCCAGAGGCCACATTAGAAAGAAGCCAAAGATTCCACACACATTAGAGGACATAATCTACTGTTCCAGTCCTGACATTTAGACATTCCTCCTGGAGTCCACTGCCTTGTGATCCCACTACATCAAACTAAAAGCTGAAAATGGAGGAAAAACATCACATCACATGGTCTTTAATCAATCCTTAACTGTCCAGTTTGGGTGAGTCTGTGTCCACTGTAGCCTTAGATTCCTGTTCTTGGCTGACAGGAGTGGAAGCTGATGTGATCTTCTGCTGTTGTAGTTCATCCACCTCAAGGTACAATATCTTGTGCAATCTGAGATGCTTTTCTGCTCACCACAGTTGTAAATAATGGTTATTTGACTGTTGTGCATGAAAATCACAAACTCACAGAGATCACACTTCCACCAAAGCCAAGTGCTACAACATTAGCAAAAAGAAAACTGAATTCATCAAGCCACCCTGTGAGCTGGATCGCTCCAAAATTTGATGGGTTCTTCCTTGGCCCTTGCTACACCTTTCTACCAAGTTTCATGAAAACTGGGTCAGTAGTTTTTGTGTAATCCTACTTAGAGTTAGGCAAACAAACCGAAAGCATAACCTCCTCGGTTGGAGCTAATTAAACTGTGTCGACATGCACATTAATGGAAAACTCTAAATTTCAGCACATACTCACTAAAAACTCAAGCAACCCAAAAGCACCAGCAAAAGAGAATCTCTTGTGTCGCTCCTGCTTCGGGTCCTTTCACACTTACCCAGAATTAGCAGGAATCAAGCAGAACCAGCCGGAATGAAAAATTTTTAAAAATTCGTGCCACATTCGGGTGGGAAGTTCAAACTGACCAACATTCTTACAGCTTTGTAAGAATGCCATTCGAATACTTAGAATGCTCTTTGAACCCGCCTCGAATGATTCTTGCACATTCCAGGTGTATTAGCTTTCAAATGCATTTCAAATGTAGTTGGAACACAGTAGGAATACCTAGGATGCTGTTAGAATGCAGTAAGAATATTAAGAATGCACTTCGAATGCCGTACAAGTGCGGTTCGATTGCTGCCCAAATACCACCCGAAGTCTGGTTGGAAGGTGCCTCGAATGCTGTACGAATTCACCTCAAATGCAGTCAGAATGCTCCCGGAATTGAGGTTTTTCACCCACGTGACCAAGTCATGTGATGCATCGTTAGGCTGCCATTTTGGACGTCACGGCTCGAATCAGTTTGAATGCGAGGAAGGTGACAAACGAAAAACATAAAAGAAAAAGGAGCGAGATGCAGAAAACACCTTCACTATCCAGCGACGTAGGGCATTTACAGGGCGAGCAGAGGGAGAGGTATTTGCAAAAATTGAGGTTAGCAGGCTTAGAGAACAACGTTTACCTGCTTCCACCAGAATTGTTCACTGACGTACGGAAGTACACGAAGCCCTCGTCTTTACCTGACTTCGGCCCACATGATCTGTATACCTATGTCGTTAAAAACCCATCGCCATACACAGGTATTGATCTGAAAGCGTATAAGAGTTTGGATGCCTACAAATATTTTGTGTCAGGCTGGGTAACATGCCTACATCAGTGGGTCGTCCCTGGAGCCGGTGGTTGCCATCTTATTACAGCTAAGGTTTGTTCACATTTTCATTTACTTTCGGTCCTCAGGATAAACAAAATGTTATTAAATGTCATTGAAATAACTTCTTTGTCTGTTGAGACATGGCCCGTTATAAATTTGCTGTTACCAGGCAATGACCAAGAACTGTATTATTAGGGTTGGTGTCTGTGTTGTAGCAGTGTACTAGCAGCTAGCTGTTAGCACTAGCTA
Organism: Neoarius graeffei; assembly: GCF_027579695.1. Lineage (NCBI taxonomy): Eukaryota > Metazoa > Chordata > Actinopteri > Siluriformes > Ariidae > Neoarius > Neoarius graeffei. The sequence goes on from NC_083581.1 coordinate 12,719,978, forward strand.
ATGTCAACAACATAGTAGCTAGTATGTTACTGTAGCAATGTTTACGTTCAGTCATTTGGATGACTGTTAAAACCTTTCAGTCTCAAGTTTTTCCTTTACTGTATTTACTAGTTTACTGTAATTATGATCCGGCAGCTATTTACACCGGATCCAGTGTAAATAGCTGCCAGAGCTCGCTCCGGCTTGCTCCCCCTCAAATTAAGCAGCGCGCTCCGGCTTGCTCCCGGAGCGCGCTGCTTAATTTGAGGGGGAGCAAGCTGGAGGGCGCTCCGGAACCTCGGCCGGAGCACTCCGGGAGCAAGCCGGAGCGCGCTGCTTAATTTGAGGGGGAGCAAGCCGGAGCGCACTCTGGAACCTCGGCCGGGGCACTCCGGGAGCAAGCCGGAGCGCGCTGCTTAATTTGAGGGGGAGCAAGCCGGAGCGCACTCCGGCAGCTATTTACACTGGATCTGGTGTAAATAGCTGCCGGATCATAATTACAGTAAACTAGTAAATACAGTAAAGGAAAAACTTGAGACTGAAAGGTTTTAACAGTCATCCAAATGACTGAACGTAAACATTGCTACAGTAACATACTAGCTACTATGTTGTTGACATTAGCTAGCTTGACCTTCAAAATGACGGACACTGGGGCGTCACGTGACCCTGTGACGTCAGGTGAAATACCTCAATAGCCACCGAATATGTTTCGAACGTCTAAGAATTCAAAGAGAATGCAGCTTGAATACTTAGAATGCACTTCGAATATCCTGGAATATACGAAGAATTTTCATTCTGACGGCATTCCGGCTCATTCCACCTCTAGTGTGACTACCCTATTCTGCCTGCATGAATAAGCAGGTGTACAGGTGCTTATCAGTATAGTCTGCAAAATAATTTACAAATGGAAAATGTCAAAGTTGTGATTGCATAAGTATTCACCCCCCCTGTTTTATTTATTTATTTATTTTTTATGAGGGGTCACAAGAGCAAAGCTTCAGCACATTTTAATATCTGAGTTTATGACTTTTTTTGGCATCCAATGGAATAACAGAGATTAGCTCATTTTTCTCATCATTCAATTTAATCATGGTCACAAGATGAGTTTAATTTAGAACATGGATTCTTCATTCATCTCCTGGACCAGATTAGAACCTTTATCATGCCCATCCTGACCGGTATGTTCAGCACACCTGGTTTAGAGTCAAAGGAATGAGAAATAAAAATCTCTTATATCCAGCAGTTACAAAAAATGGGCAAAACTTGCTTTATCTGCTTTGTAGGGAGACCTTTCTCACTTCCTTGACCTTTTTCCCCATTGAGACTAGGAGGCTGCACACAAGACCGGCTCTATCCTTTGGTGTCTTGGAGCAAGAATTTGTTTCCCTTTCAGTGTAATTCTGAGGATTAGAACAGATCCCAGCCTCAGCATGTCCAGGGATGCTGGAGAGTCACAAAACCCAGGGCAGCCAGCATGGCTTAATAATTGTTGCACTAGATCCTCAGATTATCAAAGAAGCTATTGAATCCAAAGAGCTGCTTTAAATCGTGTTTGTCCTTTGAGTGTGGCAAGAGGATGTTCATAAGTCATCTCTCAGACACTGATAAACAGCAGGTCTCAACTGTCATTAACGTGATTATCTGTCACATGTAGTTTAATTTGTCATATAGTATTCTCACAGTCATTTCGGTAACATTATTTAACTTGTACCAGACACTGATAAACAATAGAGGGCAGTATTGGACATGCTCAGATCATTTTAGAGCATCATTTTCATATTCTGGACAGGATATTCATGATTTTTGCATGTAAACATGCCATTATGGTAACTGAAATGAATTTAAAAGGATATTTATAGCGGGGTTGACAGCTGTCTCACAGCTGCTTTACAGACATCTTATGTACCTTTCATGCCTGATAAGCAAGCCAAGGTCAACAGGAAATGCAAGATGGAGCTAATCCAAAAAGAACCCTTTGAAAGTACTAGGTCTGAGTAGGAGCAGCCCATCCTCCTCTGGCAGAAATTGTGAATGTTTTGTGTTTTATAGCACCAAATCCAGGATTTTTTATTTACAAGAAATATACACTAACCAGCCACTTTAATAGGAACTTGTTGCTGATTTTTCTGCTCACCACAGTTGTAAAGAGTGATTATATGAGTTACTATATCCTTCCTGCAACTCGAACCAATCTGCGGTGGGTTTCCCCAAAGTCTCTTAACACTACGAGCATCTTAACTAGGAGAGAGAGTGTTCATTGTGCTGCTTGCTCTACTAATTAATGATGATCTTTGTGCTGTGATGCTTTTGGGAAACTCGGCACTGGCCATTTTCCTCTAACCTCTCTTATCAACAAGGCATTTGTTTCTACCCACAGAACTGTCGCTCACTCGATGTTTTTTGTTCCATTCTGTGTAAACTCTAGAGACTGTTGTGTATGAAAGCCCCAGGAGATCAGCAGTTTCTGAAATACTCAAACCAGTCCATCTGGCACGAACACCTATGCCACAGTGAAAGTCACAGAGATCACAATTTTTCCCATTCCGATGTTTGAAGTGAACATTAACTGAAGCTCTTGATTCGTATCCGCATGATTTTATGCATTGTGCTGCTGTCAAGGGATTGGCTAATTAGAGAACTGCAGAAAACAGCAGGTGGATGGGTGGGTGTTCCTAATAAAGTGGACAGTGAGTGTAAGTTAATGTTTAGTGTTGATGTCAGTATACTAGTAATGACCAGTGTCAGTAAAATGGCAAATGTGAATTCAGTGCTAATATGGGTTTTTGAAAAGATAAATTGCTGTCAGTCATGACACAGTGGCTGATATTATGTTTATTTCTAACATTTCTGTGTCTAAAGTGTTTTCTGTTCAGTTCTAAGTGATTCTTTACACTCTGTTGTAGGTAAGGCTTCAACACAATCAGATATAATATTTGGCGATGCTACTGAATCTGCCACAATATGACATGTTTCATTTTTGTTTCAGATCTTTAGATTGGGGCAGCACAGTGGTGTAGTGGTTAGCATTGTCGCCTCACAGCAAGAAGGTCCTGGGTTTGAGCCCAGTGGCTGACGAGGGCCTTTCTGTGTGGAGTTTGTATGTTCTCCCCGTGTCTGAGTTGGTTTCCTCCTGGTGCTCCGGTTTCCCCCACAATCTAAAGACATGCAAATAGGCTAATTGGTGGCTCTAAATTGACTGTAGGTGTGAATGTGAGTGTGAATGGTTGTTTGTCTCTTTATAGTGTCAGCCCTGTGATGACCTGACAACTTGTCCAGAGTGTACCCTGCCTCTCACCCATAGTCAGCTGGGATAAGCTCCAGCTTGCCTGCGACCTTACACAGGATAAGCGGCTACAGATAATGGATGGATGATTCAGACGGACTTATTGGTGGCACTAGTTAATCCTGGAGGGGCTCCTGTGATGAAGTGGGCTATGTATCTAAACCCTTGAGGAAATAAAGATGTTGCTCCTGGTTATAAGGCAGGAGGGGTGGTGCCGTACCCTAATCTTGGCCTAAAAGTATTTAAAACCACACATTTAACTTAATGTCCATTTGAAGTCTATTAATATAATCAAAACAAGGTGACATAGCTCTGGCTGTTGTACTGAATCCTTAACTTGCAAGTGACATCAAAACAAAATAGAAACCCGGATGTTGACCATGTTGGTGGATATACAAATACGGGGTCAAGCGGCATTCCATACAAAACATAGTCACATGTGTGCAACTCTCTTTGTTTTTCCACTGCTTTAAGCATTCTTTTTTTGCTATGCCATCTTTGTGCTGTATATGGTTGTGGTCACAACAGTACTCGTGACCGTGACATTTGCTGATTTTTTAAAATTCCATCCGTGATTCAGAAAGAGGGCGAGGAAACTCTGAGGCTTAGTAAGGAGAGGAGACGAGCATGACTGAACAACATTGGCAGGGCTGATCTAACAGAGGCTAAAACCAAAACAGCTCGTGTTTGCAGTAATCATTTTATCTCAGGTGAGATTCAAAAGCTTTCTCAATAACATCATGGAAGAATTTTATTTTGTGCTGCTAGAATTTTGCTATAAAATGAGCGTTCTCGTGTAGTGATTCACTTGGTCATTGTTATAATTTTAACACGTGTATTACCATTTCACTTCTAGGAGTACCAGTAAAATTATATGATAGAAACAATCCAGACTGGGCACCTACTCAGAAATTGGGCTATGTTTTGTCCAAGGTCAGACTTGATTCTTCAGCAGCTAAACCAGATAGAACGCGATACCTGGGTACTCAATGGTCGGTAGAAGCATCTTATCTTCAGAAAAGTCTGACTTTTTTAATAATATGGGTCAAAACCACACATATCTATCTTCTCTTTTTGTATCGAATCTTTGCTTGACCATTAAAATGGTAATACTGAGAAAATTCAGCATTGTTTACAGACACGCTTTCAGCGGCTGCCATCCTAGTTGCTTTGTATATCCACCATCATGGTGGACGCTCATGACGTAGCACATTTTGATCATGTGGTTGCAAGTCATCTATCATGTCATCTCCTTGCATGCTAAACCCTTCTCTTACCACTAGGTAGACATGGAGATCAGGGTGGTGGAGCCAGAGGCTTTCCGCAATTATAATCCCAAATCAGAAAAAGTTAGGACAGCCTGGAAAATGCAAATAAAAAAGAAAGCAATGATTTCTAAATTGACTTTGACTTGTATTTCATTGAAGACAGAATGAACTCAAGATATTTCATGCTTTGTTGGTGAACTACTTTTTGTTTGTTAAAGTACATTTTTCCTGTATTTCAGACCTGCAACACATTCAAAAAAAAGTTGGGATGGGGCAATTTAGGGCTAGTAATGAGGTAAAGCAATTAAATAACGTGATTTGAAACAGATGATGTCAACAGGTGATTGTAACCATGATTTGGTACAAAATCATTATCCAGGAAAGGCCTAGTGTTTGAGGGGCAAAGATGAGCCCAAGATCTCCAATTTGTCAACAAATGCATGAGAAAATTATTAAAATGTTTAAAAACAATATTCCTCAAAGAAAGATATGAAGCGATTTGGATATTTCACCCTCTACGGTGCATAATATCATTAAACAATTCAAGGAATCTGGAGGAGTTTCAGTGCATAAAGGTCAAGGGTACAAGCCTAAGCTGAACACCCATGATCTATGATCCCTCAGACAGCACTGCATCAAGAACCATCATTCATCTATAGCTAATAGAACCACATGGGCTCAGGATTACTTTGTCAAACCATTGTCAAGCTCTACAATATGAAGTTACATTCACAAATGCCAGTTAAAACTTTACTGTGCAAAAAGGACGCTTTATGTTAACTGTGTCCAGAAGCACTGTCAACTTCTCTGGGCTCAGAGACATCTGGGATGGACCATCACACAGTGGAAATGTGTATTGTGGTCACACGAATCAGTGTTCCAGGTCTTTTTTGGAAGAAATTGATGCCATGTGCTCCAGACCAAAGACAAAAAGGAACATCCAGACTGTTATCACACAGCCATGTTTGGAGGCTGCTCCAAACTCAGGTTTTCAGTGCTGTTTCTAACAATAATGTGTTGTTATATTGTTTTGAGTGCAACACAGGTCAAACTTTATGTACAAATAATCACTTTCAGTTTTAATTTCAGTTTCAACATACAATGGGGTCAGTGTAAAAAATAATAATTAAAAAAAATCCCAGATCTTTCTTTGTATCTGGTTCACATCAGTCTAGTTGCATATCTCAGAGTGACTGGCCAGTCTACCTAAAAGATACTGGACTCCAATTAAAAATTAAATGTCATAATGAGTGTAATGTTGCATAGATGAGCATTAGGTTATCATCCTCGTGACCTTACCCTGTGATGCTTTGAAAAGTAAATTACTTGTGGGTTATCCTAGTTCGATCTGAATAAATATGAATAAAAATGCCAGTGTGGGTGCGTGATTTCAGTGTGCTCATGGGATGACTAGCCAAAAGACAGGTTTTTTTACATTTGGACAGAATGTAGTCTGATTTGTTGTGACTTTTTAAATGTCCATCTTTCCTCTAAGGCTGTTGGTTATATCCATTTTAAAGATTCAGTGACTGTTATGGCAATAGTTTGAAAGTGCTCATAAAGTAATGTGCACAGAGAGAATTCAGAGAAACAGACTGTTGTGTTATATGAGCCAAAGAGGCACATCATGTATGCCATTGCTGTTTTTAATTATGCCATTGTTATCAGATTTTAACACTGATTCCAAATCTTTGCTTGCCATTGTCATTACATGGATCAATTCTCCACATTCAAGTACAGACTACTCACCAGACCACCTCACATATTGTACACTGTAATCTGGTTGTTTTGCATTTGACAGTAGAAATAAGCACAATTTAGCTCAAGCATTTGTTCTTGAGTACAGTAAGATTGGCAGACGACACTGCTGTATTAGTGGTTGATAACTAATGAAGCATAAACAGAATGTTAGGTTTAGCTTTTGCACCATTACCTTCTTATTAAACCTAGTCAAATCTGGGCAAGAAGTTATCTCATTAAATCCAATTGCTAGCAAAATTAGAAATTTCCATACGAGGATCGACTGTAGTTTTATTTTAATCAGTGTTTGTTGTTTGTATTTTTTTATTTGTCCTGTCACAAACAATCTACAATTTCAAGACTAAAAAAGAATGCTACTGCTAATGCTAGTAATACTCCAGGATACAGATGTGAACATGTAAGTTGATCACTGAAAAGCTTTATAGTCTGAGAAAAGTGTCTGATCTTCCTGAAGATGACGTCAGGGCAAGATAAAAAAAAAAAAAAGATTGCATTTCAGTATCATTTATTAAATTGTCTTGAAGGGGAAAGGGCAAGAATGTGATTTGATATTATTTGTTAACCTTATGGCGAAGCTGGAGGCTAAGTGAAGATATTAAACATGATATGTTTCTTCACCTGAATCTCCTTTGCTGGGGAAAGTGGAGTATACTTACCAACGCATGAAAGAGAGAGAGCGAGAGAGAGAGTGTGTCACATGATATAGAATAATGTTATGTTAAAGAAAAGCAAGGAAGTAAAGAGTGTGAAAGAACAATCAGGTATGTTTTCAGTTTATTAACACAAAAGTAGAAGGGGGAAAATGGAGTGATAAAATCTTCAGTAAGAAAAAAAGAGACACACTCTGCTCTTTCTCTGACTGTTGTTGATGAGTATCCAGCTCTCTCTGTTCTTCTTTGGGTTGAACAACAGGATCCAGATGGACATTGTCCTTTCTTTCTGTCTCACCTGAGACAGCCAAGTTTCTGAGAACCTCTTTAATCAGCTCTGGACAGTCCACATTGTCTTCTGGCTCCCAAGTGTTTTCAGCTTCTGTGAAGCCTTTCCACTTCAGATAGTATTCAACTTTTCCATCGTTGACTCTTCAATGAATATTTTTTCCACAGCAAACTCCTGCATAATTGTAGTCTCTTCTGCCTTCCTGTTTTTCACATTTTGCTTTTTCCTCATGTTTATCTGATTATTACTGTTACTAACTTAATGAAAAAACTAGCGACCTGTGCAGGTCTGAGGTCAGCTTTTGTCTGATTGGAAGATAGAAGCTATGGTACATAAATAGAAAAAATAGCCTGCTCAGAAATATGTCAACACCAGGATTCAAACTGATGTTGCAATTTTTTTTTCTTGGATAGTGCTCAAGACCGCTCAGCTACAGAGGATTATGCTGCAGTTTGAGGTTATGTAACATGACACTTACATAGTCAATATGCAGTGGTACCGCACCACAACTGTGGAATCGCTACCTGAGGCTGGCACGCCAATTACATTCTTAAACACGCTCAAACTTGGTTAAACATACAGGTGACTCTACAGGCTTCAGCCAATGGCTGAGCCAAAAAGTGAAAAAGAAACCTTCACACATTTCCAAAAGCCCTGGAGCCATGCTGTTCTATTCTGAGTGTTTTCAGAAAATCGTCTGTCTTCCCGAAAACATGTTTTGACAAATCAATAAATATGTGAGTTCTAGCAACCTTTTGAGATAAGATAAGGTATTTTTCCTCTGAAACACATTGGCAAGGCAATGAAGTCGATGATTTTTTTTCTTCTTAGTGTGATGAATTGGACTAGAGTGTGTAGATATCATACACCGGGTTTAGTAATTAACAGGTAATTGAATCAGGCTTGAAATGGTGAACATTCACCCTGGTGAGAAGATATTTCAGAGCTGCTAACAGATTCTTGAGTAACACTACATGTCTATTAGATTATGTTGCTGTGCAGCCCTGCAGCACTTCATCATCTTCACTTCCTGAATCAGATTTTCTCACCACAAAAAAAACCCCTCCCTGCTGTGATTTCAAGGATCTTTTATGCCCTGATTCTTTCCGCACTGCAGGACGCAATCATTCTATGGACCTAGCACCAACATAAACCATGTTTGTCTGACTGGTGAGCAGTTCCAGGAGGCCTGTGGCATGTTGCTACTATTAAAGATTTGATGAATTGAATCCATAGAAGGCTTAAAATCTGTGCCATGACTTATATATGGTATTCCTTGAAGCACTCTTACTTCTGATCCCTTCACACGTTCCAGCCTTTCTGCAATCCTTCTCATGTCACTTTACTCTTTTAGTCCTATCATACAATAATACAAAGTCTATAAAAATATGCTTCAAAAATTTTGGAGGCCATAAATAAAAAGTGATAAAGTGTGACGTGATAAATAAGTAACAAAAAAGTTGTGTTCCTGGGGCTGACTTTTCACTTCTTTCTAGAAATAAAGGCTTGAGAGACACACAATTACAGCATCTGCCAATACAATGAGAACTTCAAGCTTGAACGTCGTATCCAGTATATATCTAGAAATGGTCTTAAAATGGTTTATTTTACAATAACATATGTATATTCAAGATATTTTCACTTAGGAAAATAAGATTTTTTTAAGCACGTGTAGTGAAGAATAAATGCTGAAATTGCACACATTGGCACACAAGTATTCAGATCTCAGATGTAACTACAGTAAAGACTCAAGCACTATTTCAAAGTTGTGAGACCTAGGCACATGGGGAAGAGTTTACTTAAAACAAAGGCATGTCTCAGTAATGTGTGATTCTGAGTTTGAAGTTAAGTGTGTTTTTTTTTTGTGTGTGATATCATCATGAGTGAGGTCTAACTGTCTGACAATTTCATGTAACTACAACATGTCATGCTGAAATGTAGGTTTTCTTGTAAATACCCTCAAATAAAAGCTATAGAAAATACACAAATTCATTGCCGTTATTAATTTTCCAGTTAAAGCAACATTGTGAGAATTGGTATTTTTTTTGCTCCTGAGTGCCCCCTACAATTGCAGAGTGTAATTCACATTTACAACACTGCTGTAAATACAAGTCGTGCTTTGAGCTCCTCCTGGATAGCTGTGCACATGTATATGTTTACAAGCTGAAGGATACGGAATGGCAGAAGCCAAAGAACCATGTGGACTGACAAGGAAGAGCAATAATACACAATTTTACACAAATATAATGCATACTTTTACTTATTGTGACGTCAGAAATGAACACTAACAGATGAGCATAACAAAAAGAATAACAGAAAGGTTTAATTTCACTGAAATACCATGTTTGCATTTTCACGCCATATACACTGTTTGCTAAGTATCTGAATGAGGAGTTTGTGTGTAATCTAAATTATATAGGCACATATTCCATATAATATACACTGTGCAGTGCAGTCTATTACAGGGTAGCTGATACAGATTTGCAAGGGTGCAAGTTTCATTGTTCATATGACGTGTGATTGACAGACTGAACATACGTTTTGGCATGAGATGAATGTATTTATTTGCATGCTAGTCTAAGACTGGCTTTTGTCATCCAGAAAATCTACAAATCTCCCTGAGACAGGGATAACACCAATAAGGTCGCATCTCAACCTTTTATAAATAACATTGACAGGGATGTAACTCTGCTGTCAGATTGTCAATGTTTTCCTGTTAGCTGTGATCACTACAGATCAATACTTATGTCTTAACGTGAAGTAAACATGCAGCTCAGAGAGTTTCTTTTTTGTCACTCTGCAAGTCAAAGTTTGCACAAGTTTTGCACACAACTCTGAATAATAGCATGCTAAGCTAATGTAACCAGAACCATACTAACACTGACATATCTAATGCTAAGGGATTCTAACGGAGAAAGAACAGCAAGTCAATTAAATTTACTTTACAAAACCTGGATGCTTCTGACATGAAGTGATGTAAACCTGGGTGGCAAGTTCGCCAATAAAGCTAGGCAGCAACCAACATGAGCTCTTATTACCAGTACCGATGTCTGAGTGTTATCTAACCATTTTCTAACATCACCTCGAGATGTAACTAGTGGCCAAACCTCTGTAGAAATGGACTGACTTGGCTTATGATTAAAAGCTAGCGAGTCGACAAATTTGCTAACAGCCAAACACCAAGCAGACGCAACGACACAACAAATAGCAAGACATGGAATATTATTTATTAGTTCAACAGAAAGAAGCTCAGCTCTGTAAAGTGATAAAGGGTGAAAGGGCAAAGGATTTTACCAAAAGATGATGAGAAATGTGGCTCTTGAACCTTTCGCTGTGATGGAAGGGAGCTGAGTTGAAAAACACTCAAGTTTGTAGTGATCACTTCATGAAAGGCTTGTAAATTCCTCTGATTTATTTAATTTGGATTTGCAAATCACTTTTCTCATTATTTTCGGTTATTTCATGATGTTTTGAAGTTCAGGAGATGCTTCAGTCCTCAGATGTGTTTTTGTTTACTGTTTGATCATGGTTGCCATATTGTAATCTAACGTGTATATAATATGCATAATACCTAGGTCTTTTAAAGGGGTTTCTGTGGATCTTTGTGAATGATTTAGCTGGAAGAGAAGAGCAGGGAGGATTGAGAATCGAACAGCAGTGGTTTGTTTACACCCAATAATAAAACTTGTAGTGTCCTAGCAACCATCATAAAGACATGTACAAAAAGCCCTAAAATTCCTACTTACCCAGGCAAAAACGATACAGGATTTATTTTGTAGTGTCTTGATCCCCAGATCTTTAACCCAGACACACATAAAAAGTTGTACGCCTCCATGCTCTTCCAGATTTTCATCTGTGTCCATGTAGAATGATGTCTGCAGCAACAGGTAGTTTGAGAAGTCAGGGAACGCAATGGATGAATAATTTTCCAACTCATAAGAAAAATCCTTCTTTGTTAACATGTAAGGGTCTATCCCATTGAATGGTTTCTATATCCAGTTCTTTTGAGTGTATTTCTTGGTTTTAATAACTTGCTTGTTTGCTGTACACAAACATGGCAATAAGTTCTTGTATTAATAGACCAGACTCCACTTTTGGATCATTAATCCCTTTTGAGTGAGAATGCCCTGCATGCATGGTTTTATGTTGGCTTCTGGTACATCCATACAGTTTTAAATACAATACCTCCAATTAAAAACAGTTTATTTTTATTGCATTCATTTAATTCCTGGGCTCCCATCTGTAACAGGGAGTGATACTGCAGTCAATTAATACATTTTACAATAGATTATTATGGCCCTTTTCCACTACCCTTTTTCAGCTCACTTCAGCTCGCTTCAGCTCACTTCAGCCCGACACGGCTCGCGTTTCGACTACCAAAAACCAGCACGACTCAGCTCGTTTCAGCCCTGCTTAGCCCCTAAAACTCGCACCGTTTTGGAGTGGGGCTGAAGCGAGCCAAACCGTGCCGAGTGAGGCTGGGGGCGTGAGCAGACACTTCCCTGTGCACTGATTGGTGAGGAGGAGTGTCCTCACATGCCCACACACGCCCCGCGAGCGCGCTGGGATCTGTAAACACCGCAAACCCGGAAGAAGAATAATTACAAATTACGAGAATTTCTGAAGCCTTATGCGCCTCGCCTCATCTATACGCTCTTGCCAGTATCTGTCCGCGTTGTCGGTGACAACAAGCCACAGCACCAAGACCAGCAACACTAACGACTCCATGTCCTCCATGTTTATTGTTTACTATTCGGGTCGTGAGACTACTGCTTAAAAGATCACTGAATCAGTGACATACAGAGCATCGTGGACGAGTTCGCGGAGCGCAAGGCTCGTCGTATGCCCTTCAAATAATGAGCGCAGTAGGCTATTGATGTTTTATTATGAGCCATGTACAGTATGTCGCCTAATGTTTTTTTGTTTCTGAGTTACATGTTCGTTTGAAGGACTTAATGTACAAAATAACATAGTTGCACCCCGTAGTGTTGAAATTGGTAAACACAGTGCATTCAGTGAGGTTTGCACCGCCCTCCTTTTATTTCTGACTCTTCCTGTCACCGTTGCAACCTCTGAGCGCTCATTCATATGCCCTTCAAATAATGTGCGCAGTATAGGCTATTGATGTTTTATTATGAGCCATGTACAGTATCCTAATGTTTTTTGTTTCTGAGTTACATGTTCGTTTGAAGGACTTGATGTACTAAATAACATAGTTGCACCCGGTAGTGTTGAAATTGGTAAACACCGCAGTTGCGGACATTTTGTAGCCTAAAATGATGTTATGATAAGCTTTAATAAAGGGCCCGGTCATTTGCCCCGCCCCCGGCCCGGCTCTGACTTGTTCCGCCACTGTCACTGATGTCACTGTTTGCGCTGCTTAACGACATCACGTGACGTCCACCCACTTCCAGCCAGCACGGTTCAGCGCGGTTGTAGTCGAAATGCAACTCCAACAGCCCCGCTCAGCTCGACTCAGCTCGACTCGGCATGGCACGGCTCAGCCGCGTTTGTAGTGGAAAAGCGGCATTACATTCTAATACAACCCCAATTCCAAAAAAGTTGGGACGCTGTGTCAGCTATAAATAAAAACAGAATGCGATAATTTGTAAATCATGGAAACCCTATATTTCATTGAAAATAGTACAAAGACAACAGATCAAATGTTGAAACTGAGAAATGTTATTGTTTTTTGAAAAATATATGCTCATTTTGAATTTGACGTCAGCAACGCATTTCAAAAAGGTTGGGACAGGGGCATGTGATGCACTGTGTTGCATCATCTCTACTTTTAACAACACTATGTAAACATTTGGGAACTGAGGAGACCAATTGCTGTAGTTTTGAAAGAGAAATGTTGTCCCATTCTTGCTTGATATACAATTTCAGTTGCTCAACAGCTCGGGGTCTCCTTTGTTGTATTTTGTGCTTCATAATGCACCAAATGTTTTAAATGGGAGACAGGCCTGGACTGCAGGCAGGCCAGTTTAGCACCCAGACTCTTTTACTACAGAGCCATGCAGTTTTAATATGTGCAGAAAACAGTTTGGCATTGTCTTGCTGAAAGAAAGAAAGCCTTCGTTGAAAAATATTTTGTCTATATGGCAGCATATTGCTCTGAAACGTGTATATATCATTCGGTATTAATGATGCCTTCCCAGATGTACAAGCTACCCATGTCATGTGCACTAATGAACCCTCATACCATCACAGATGCTGGCTTTTGAACTGTGTACTGATAACAAGCTGGATGGTCCCTCTCCTCTTTAGCCTGGAGGACGTGGTGTCCATGATTTCTAAAAAGAATTTCTACTTTTGATTCGTGAGACCTCGGGACAATTTTCCACTTCGCTCCAGTCCATTGTAAAATAGCTTGGGCCCAGAAGGTGGCGGTGTTTCTGGATATTGTTTATATATGGTTTTAACTTCCATTTGTGGATGCAGTAATACACTGTTTTCACAGACAATGGTTTTCTGAAGTGTTCCTGAGCCCATACAATGATTCCCACTACAGACACGTGTTTGCTTTTAATGCAGTGTTGCCTGAGGGCTTGAAGATCGCAGGCATCCAGTGTCAGTTTTCAGCCTTGTCTCTTGCATACAGAGATTTCTCCAGATTCTCTGAATCTTTTAATATTACATACCACAGATGATCCACAAATTCTTTACAATTTTACATTGAGGAATGTTATTCTTACAACCCTGATTCCAAAAAAGTTGGGACAAAGTACAAATTGTAAATAAAAACGGAATGCAATAATTTAGAAATCTCAAAAACTGATATTGTATTCACAATAGAACATAGACAACATATCAAATGTCGAAAGTGAGACATTTTGAAATTTCATGCCAAATATTGGCTCATTTGAAATTTCATGACAGCAACACATCTCAAAAAAGTTGGGACAGGGGCAATAAGAGGCTGGAAAAGTTAAAGGTACAAAAAAGGAACAGCTGGAGGACCAAATTGCAACTCATTAGGTCAATTGGCAATAGGTCATTAACATGACTGGGTATAAAAAGAGCATCTTGGAGTGGCAGCAGCTCTCAGAAGTAAAGATGGGAAGAGGATCACTGTAGAACTCCCTACGTGTGGGTGGAGCACAGAGGACGGCAGGACAGAGATCAGGTTTTATAATTCGGCTTTATTGCCACACTTTTCAGTTTAACAATTATTCGCGCAGACACACACACAACCGGCGTCTGGTTCAGGGATGAGCTCCTTTCGCTCTCGCTCTCCCTCCTCATATAGGGCGCGGTCACTGGGAAGACACACAAACAGGTTAATTGCTCTCAGGTGTCGTGATTCTGCCACTTACCTTCCCTGACTCCGCCCTCCTGTCACAGACCGGTGCTTGACCACGCCCCCGCTGCCACATACCCCCACCGCCTGACTCAGGCCGGGCGGCCGTTCGGCCTGCAGCCGACTCCCCCCCACCTTGACGGGAGAGGAAGTCCGCCACGACCATCTGCGCCCCCGGCCTGTGGACCACCTTGAAATTAAAGGGTTGGAGTGCCAGATACCAACGGGTGATCCGCGCGTTGGCATCTTTCATGCGGTGGAGCCACTGGAGGGGTGCGTGGTCTGAACAGAGGGTGAAAGGGCGCCCCAGCAGGTAGTACCGGAGGGCGAGAACCGCCCACTTGATGGCCAGACACTCTTTCTCTATGGTGCTGTAGCGCCCCTCACGCACCGACAGCTTCCTGCTGATATACAGGACAGGGCGGTCCTCCCCCTCCACCTCCTGGGACAAAACCGCCCCCAGCCCTCTGTGCGATGCATCGGTCTGCAACATAAAGGGGAGAGAAAAGTCAGGGGAGTATAGAAGTGGCCCCCCACACAGTGCAGCCTTTACCTCCGAGAAAGCCCGCTGGCACTGCTCCATCCACTGGACCGGATCTGGTGCCCCCTTTTTAGTGAGATCAGTCAGCGGGCTGGTGACGTCTGAATAATTAGGTATAAACCTACGATAATAGCCAGCCAGCCCCAGGAACTGTCTCACCCCCTTTTTGGTCTTGGGCCTCGGGCAGGCCGCAATTGCTGCCGTCTTATTAATTTGGGGACGCACCTGCCCGTTGCCCAAGTGGAAGCCCAGGTACCGTACTTCCACCTGCCCAATTGCACACTTCTTTGGGTTGGCTGTGAGCCCTGCTCGCCTCAGCGACCTAAGGACGGCCCTCAGATGTTCGAGGTGCCGCTGCCAATCACTGCTATAGATGATTATGTCATCTAAATACGCTGCCGCATACGTGGCGTGAGGGCGGAGGACTCTGTCCATCAGCTGCTGAAACGTCGCGGGCGCCCCAAACAGCCCAAACGGAAGGGTGACGAATTGGTGTAAACCAAACGGTGTGGAAAAGGCCGTTTTTTCTCGGGATAGTGGAGTCAAGGGGATCTGCCAATATCCCTTCGTCAAATCCAGTGTCGAATAAAAGCGAGCAGTGCCAAGTCGATCGAGCAACTCATCAATACGAGGCATTGGGTACGCGTCGAATTTAGACACCGCGTTGACTTTCCTATAGTCCACACAGAACCGGACCGACCCGTCGGCCTTGGGTACCAAGACCACCGGGCTGCTCCAGTCACTGTGGGACTCCTCGACGATGCCCATTTCGAGCATGGTCTGAAGTTCTTCCCGAACCACCTTTTTTTTGTGTTCGGGTAGCCTGTAAGGGCGGCTACGCAGTACCACCCCCGGGGGCGTCTCTATGTGGTGTTCTATGAGGTTAGTGCGACCGGGCAGGGGCGAGAACACATCCGAAAACTCGGTCTGCAACTGGGCGACCTCCGTGAGTTGGGTCGGGGAGAGGTGGTCTCCACAGGGGACCGGAGAGGTACGTGATGCCAATGTTCCTTTTTGAACCTCCGGCCCCAGCTCCGCCTTCTCTGGAACTACCGACACCAACGCCACGGGGACCTCCTCGTTCCAGAGTTTAAGCAGATTGAGGTGGTAAATCTGTAGCGCCCCACCCCTGTCCGTTCGCCTCACCTCATAGTCGACATCCCCGACTCGCCGTGTGACCTCAAAGGGTCCTTGCCACTTGGCAATCAATTTGGAGCTCGACGTGGGCAACAGTACGAGTACCTTATCTCCCGGAGTGAACTCTCTAAGGCGCGTACCCTTATTGTACAGGCGGGCTTGCCGTTCCTGGGCCTGCCGCAAATTCTCCTGAGTTAGGTGGGTGAGCGTGTGGAGTTTTGCGCGCAGGTCCATAACGTACTGAATTTCATTCTTACTTTGTGAAGGTCCCTCCTCCCAATTTTCCTGCAGCACGTCCAGGATGCCGCGCGGCTTACGCCTATATAATAATTCGAACGGGGAGAACCCCGTGGAGGCTTGGGGGACCTCTCGCACTGAGAACAGCAAGGGTTCGAGCCACTTATCCCAATTACGTGCGTCCTCACTTACGAATTTCTTAATAATATTTTTGAGGGTGCGGTTGAATCGTTCTACTAAACCGTCCATTTGTGGGTGATACACGCTAGTGCGGATCGGCTTAATCCCCAATAACCCGTACAGTTTGCGCAGTGTTCGTGACATAAACGTAGTGCCTTGATCAGTCAGAATCTCTTTCGGGATTCCAACTCAGGAGATGACGCGGAAGAGTGCCTCTGCAATACTGCGTGCTGAGATATTGCGCAGAGGCACGGCTTCCGGGTATCGCGTTGCATAGTCCACCAGAACTAATATAAAGCGGTACCCTCGTGCTGACCGATCTAATGGCCCGACGAGATCCATCCCAATTCTCTCAAACGGGGTCTCGATTAACGGTAGAGGGCGCAAAGGCGCTTTTGGAATGGCCGCTGGGTTTACTAACTGGCATTCGCGGCATGCCGTACACAACCTACGAACATCGCCGCGAATCCCCGGCCAATAGAATCAGGCCATTATTCGGGCTAGTGTTTTATCCTGCCCCAAGTGTCCAGCCATGGGATTAAAGTGAGCCGCCTGGAATACCAATTCCCGGCGGCTTTTCGGAATTAAAAGCTGCGTGACTTGCTCTTTAGTTTGAGTGTCCTGCGTCACTCGGTATAATCTATCCTTCATAATCGCGAAGTAGGGGAAGGACGGGGTGGCGTTTGGCTGGAGCGTTTGACCATCGATTACTCTCACTTGGTCAAACGCATGCCGCAGAGTCTCGTCTCGCGACTGCTCTAATGGGAAATCCGCGAGGGATTCCCCAAGAGAGAGAGGAGGAGCCGGCGGCTCCTCACTCTGACGCGGAGATGACGTAGACGGCTCTGTGACAGCTGCTCCCGCCAAAGCGACACCGGGACCTCCCCCTGTCAAATGGCAGGACCCACTCTCTACTAGGCGCGTCATTAAACCCCGAAATCCTGGCCAATCAGTCCCCAAAATTAATGAGTGGGTAAGGCGAGGATTAACCGCCGCCTTCACTATAAATTTTTCCCCTCTGAAAATAATGTGGACCGACACCAAAGGGTAGCTGTGAACATCCCCATGCACACACAATACCTTCACCCCCTGTGCTCCCCCCAATGCCTCGTTTTGAACCAGGCTTTGGCGAATTGAGGTCTGATTACAGCCAGAATCCACCAACGCCTGATATGTAGCCCCTTGGATACTCACCGGTATGCGATACGCTCCGGCCCTATCGAGGGCGGCCTCTGGCGCATCGGGGATCCGAACCACCATGCCCACTTCCATTGCTGTGCACTGCTGATGAAGGTGGCCCTGCTCCCCGCAGCGCCAGCAAACCGGCCCGGGCTTTCCCTCTGCACCAGTGATCTGGGGCTCACTCACCTGAGGTGGGGGAGAGACAGACACAGAAGGGAGAAACGGGAGGGCACCGCGGGTGTGGCGGGCCGGCTGGGGTGGTGCCGGCCCCCGCCTCCGCGGTGGGGGAATGGGGCGAGGACGGGACACAGGAGGAGAGGGGGAGAGAGAGAGAGAAGAGGAGAGAAGAGACGATGCCATCTGCTGTCCTGCCACCGGGACAGCCGCCAGATGATCCTCCGCCAGCTCGACTGCCTGATCCAGCGACGCCGGGCGGTGGCACTGGACCCACTCCGCGGTTCCGGCTGGTAAGCGGGCGACGAATTGTTCCAGTACCACCTGGTCGACGATTCCCTCGGCGTCGCGATTGTTGGCCCTCAGCCACCGCCAGCAGGCGTCCCGGAGCTGCTGGCCGAACGCGAACGGCCGGCCGACTTCCTCCAGTCGCAGCGCGCGGAAGCGCTGGCGCTGTTGCTCCGGTGTGCGCCCCACGCGCTGGAGGACGGCCCGGCGGAGGTCCGCGTAGGCCAGCCGGCGGTCGGCGGGGAGCTGTAGTGCGGCCAGCTGTGCCTCTCCCGTGAGCAGCGGGAGGAGGCGCGCCGCGCGCTGCTCCATCGGCCACCCCGAGGCTTCGGCGACCTGTTCAAACAACGTGATGAACGCCTTGGGGTCATCCTGCGGGCCCATCTTGGTGACAATGAGGGGAGATGGGCCCGCGGCCGGAGCGCTGGTGGACCCCGCCGACGCGAGGAGATGCCGGAATGCCTCGCGATCTTCCTGCTGGGCCAGCACCAGGGCTTCGAAGCGCCGCTCCTGCTCCTTTCGGAGCGTGACGAGTGCCTGGTGCTGGCTTTGCTGAGCCGTGGCGAGGGCGTGGACCAGATCGGCGAACGGGGAGGATTCCATGGGGCTGCTGGTTTGGTGCTCCACTGTCCCGGGTTTCGGCACCACTGTAGAACTCCCTACGTGTGGGTGGAGCACAGAGGACGGCAGGACAGAGATCAGGTTTTATAATTCGGCTTTATTGCCACACTTTTCAGTTTAACAATTATTCGCGCAGACACACACACAACCGGCGTCTGGTTCAGGGATGAGCTCCTTTCGCTCTCGCTCTCCCTCCTCATATAGGGCGCGGTCACTGGGAAGACACACAAACAGGTTAATTGCTCTCAGGTGTCATGATTCTGCCACTTACCTTCCCTGACTCCGCCCTCCTGTCACAGACCGGCGACTGACCACGCCCCCACTGCCACAATCACCAATCCCCCTAATTCTGCGCTGACAAATAGTGGAGCAATATCAGAAAGGAGTTCGACAGTGTAAAATTGCAAAGAGTTTGAACATATCATCATTTACAGTGCATAATATCATCAAAAGATTCAGAGAATCTGGAAGAATCTCTGTGCGTAAGGGTCAAGGCCGGAAAACCATATTGGGTGCCCGTGATCTTCGGGCCCTTAGACAGCACTGCATCACATACAGGCATGCTTCTGTATTGGAAATCCCAAAATGGGCTCAGGAATATTTCCAGAGAACATTATCTGGGAACACAATTCACCGTGCCATCCGCCATTGCCAGCTAAAACTCTATTGTTCAAAGAAGAAGCCGTATCTAAACATGATCCAGAAGCTCAGACGTCTTCTCTGGGCCAAGGCTCATTTAAAATGGATTGTGGCAAAGTGGAAAACTGTTCTGTGGTCAGACGAATCAAAATGTGAAGTTCTTTATGGAAATCAGGGACGCCGTGTCATTCAGACTAAAGAGGAGAAGGACGACCCAAGTTGTTATTAGCGCTCAGTTCAGAAGCCTGCATCTCTGATGGTATGGGGTTGCATTAGTGCGTGTGGCATGGGCAGCTTACACATCTGGAAAGACACCATCAATGCTGAAAGGTATATCCAGGTTCTAGAGCAACATATGCTCCCATCCAGATGACGTCTCTTTCAGAGAAGACCTTGCATTTTCCAACATGACAATGTCAAACCACATACTGCATCAATTACAGCATCATGGCTGCATAGAAGAAGGGTCCGGGTACTGAACTGGCCAGGCTGCAGTCCAGATCTTTCACCCATAGAAAACATTTGGCGCATCATAAAACAGAAGATACGACAAAAAAGACCTAAGACAGTTGAGCAACTAGAATCCTACATTAGACAAGAATGGGTTAACATTCCTATCCCTAAACTTGAGCAACTTGTCTCCTCAGTCCCCAGACGTTTACAGACTGTTGTAAAGAGAAAAGGGGATGTCTCACAGTGGTAAACATGGCCTTGTCCCAATTTTTTTGAGATGTGTTGTTGTCATGAAATTTAAAATCACCTAATTTTTCTCCTTAAATGATACATTTTCTCAGTTTAAACATTTGATATGTCATCTATGTTCTATTCTGAATAAAATATGGAATTTTGAAACTTCCACATCATTGCATTCCGTTTTTATTTACAATTTGTACTTTGTCCCAACTTTTTTGGAATCGGGGTTGTAAATTGTTGTACTGTTTGCCCACGCAGTCTTTCACAGAGTGGTGAGCCCTTCCCCATCTTTACTTCTGAGAGACTCCGCCTCTCTGGGATGCTCTTTTTATACCCAGTCATGTTACTGACCTGTTGCCAATTAGTTTTTTTAGCATTACACAACTTTTTCAGTCTATGGTTGCCCATGTCCCAACTTTTCTGAAACATGTTGCTGACATAAAATTCAAAATGAGCATATGTTTTTCAAAGAACAATAAAATTTCTCAGTTTCAACATCTGATATGTTGTATTTGTACTATTTTCAATGAAATATAGGGTTTCCATGATTTGCAAATCTTCACATTCTGTTTTTACTGATGTTTTACACAGTGTCCCAACTTTTTTGGAATTGGGGTTGTAGAATAGATGAGCCAAAGTAATTGGGGATCTTTTTTTAATGGGCCCCGACTCGTTACAAGTATGAACCGGCGGGCCTTAAAGTGCATATCCTGGACCAATTTAATTTTTTTTATATGAAAGTATGTCCCTTTACACACTCATCCAGAAGGGTAATTTTGCACAAGGCCATCTGTCTACAGCAGAAAAAAATAAAATAACAAAATGCATCTGGAAAAATCCCAAAGGATTCTGGAGCCAGATTCGTGACGTCACCTGCGGAACCGCCAGCAGGCTGTGAGAGCTTGCGTGGTTTCAGTGCACAGCCTGTGTCGACCAAGCACTCCCATTCCTCTCTCATTGTCTGGTCTTTTGGAAAATGATGAGTACTAATCCCATCAAGATTGGTGTTGCTACACCCTCCTACGATACATCTGTTAACCATTTTAATAATTACATTGATAAAGTTGAAGAAATTTGCAGAAAACCACCAGGTCATTTTCTCATAAACAAACCAGCGCTGACGTAGGATTCAGAAGGAGGCGTCCTGCACATGATGTCACGAAAATCAATGTTTCCCGGGAAATCCAAATGCCAAGTTTTTTTCAGAGGCGGACGAATGCGCCTCAAATGGCTTGATTTCAACTGAATTTTTCTGGTATTGCGCAAGGTAAAAAAATTGCACAAAATGCAAAATGTGACAGATATTTGACCAAAGTTTAATCTAAAATAGGAGAATTACATTGCCCTTGCTCCTGAATTTACCCGTGATATGCACTTTAATGTAGAAAAGGTTGAGAACCCCTGCTGTAAAGTGTTACACAGTTCTCCTGAGATGCCTCAGGGAGGCGCCACCACAGTTACATAATGCTGTGACTGGCAAACTGGGTGCAGACTCAGAATGGAAGACAAGCCTTTCTCCCTATTACAAGTCAATGTGCCAAATTGTGTAGAGTGATTTTGAAGCTGATATTTTTAAAGCAAACATCCTTTAAAGGTCATTGAAGAAATGTTTGTAGCTGTTTATTCCAAATGGAGAACTTTGGAGGAGACATGATATTGATCAGATAGATTTCCTATGTCACAGAGTGAATGTTTCTGCATAAAACAAATAACTTAGCCATCAGAGGTAGCAGATGAGTGCATAGCCAGCTTATCCTTCACACCATGGGCACATTTCCTTTACAAAAATACACTTCTTTAAAACTTTTCGAAAACAAAATGCACTCCTGAAAGCACTCATTAACATGAAAGGATCTGACAGTTTTAATTATTATTATTTAAGAGCGCATAGATGACATTTTCACATGTGGTATCGCAACCCTGAGGTTGGATCACGATAATTTGTGTGTGAGTCAGTCATTCGTCATGCTACTGTAAGTGCTAGGTCTGGCAGATTAGCATTAGCAAGGTGACTGTACAAGCAATCTCAGCAGTATAATACTTGACAACTGCACTGTGACTGAGAATGTATTCTGCCTGACTGAATAAATGTCAATTTTGTAGAAGATGTATAAACTACATATTTCCTTCATATAGTTTTGTAGCCATATGTCTAATCTAATAACCTTAACATGCTCATCATTTCTTTTCTGCATGGCCTGACTTTCATTCTCCTGTATCAAAACATCTTGGTTGAGAGGTTTTTTTTTTTAATGTTATCAGTGATTCCTTTATGCATTTTCCCCCACACAGGCTTTTGAGAAGGTCCAGGATCACTCCAAGCAAAATTCAATTTCCCCAGAAAATAAACTGTGTTGAAAAATTTAATTAAGGAAAAAAGTCAAAAGTTCACCTGGATTTGTATGATTCGTTGTCAACAGACTGACAAACTCAACACATGGCTCTTACCAGAAAATATTCACCTTTCACACACAGCTGGACAAAAACATCCTGGAGAAAGAGAAATGATGAACACAGTTGCGATAAATGTCACATCAGTCTAAACCAAAGGGCATGCAAACTTCTGAATATACTTTGATTTTCACTCTAATTACTTTGAGCCAGACTGATGAATGATTTTTTTTTTGTATTTGTGTGTGTGTGTGTGTGTGTGGGGGGGGGGGGGGGGGGGGGTTGGGGGGGGGGGGTGAGAGAGAGAGAGAGAGATTAGTCAATAATCCCTCATTCAAAGCTGAAACTCATCGGAATGTCCTCTGCAGTAGTATGACACTGTGTAACATTCACAGAGTAACACACTTGCTCTGATGCACGCGCGCGCACACACACACACACACACACACACACACCCCTGATACTGACTCAGGTATGTCTCATCATCCTCACTGTGTTCAGTCAGTAACAGCATGCTGGAACACACTGGAAGAATCAAAACCGTGTGTTCATGTATTTGATGACTGATGAGATTAAAAAAACAGCATTTTTATGAGATGTTTGTCCTCCTACAATGGACCAACAAGATGTTTTCTGCTTCCTAATTTCTCCTTAAATGCAAAAACAAAGGCCTTCTTTGTCCAAAGCCGTGAGAACAGATCGCAGCATTCAAAGTCAAATTGAACAAATTTAACAGCCTCCCTGCTGATAATGGCTGGGAAAAATGCACTGGCACTGGCTCTCTCCTGGGTAATTGTTTCCCTGCAGCACTGACACAACTGCTGGTGTGTGTGTGTGTGTGTGTGTGTGTGTGTGTGTGTGTTCCAGCAGTCTCAGTCTGGACCTTGCAGGAGGATGGTCAGATGCTTGGGAGGGGAAAGTCTTTCCTTCTGAGACACAGCTCTAAAGCATGCTCATTCAGTCCTGTAGGTCAGACGTATTCAAACCTCGTTCCCCATGAGGCCCATTTCTCAGCTATGGCATCTGCAATTTTCAGAAGCAAACCGTCGTCCAATTAGCCTTTTACCTGTACTAGGTAAAATAATGGAATGTGTAATATTTGAGCAAATTACAAACTACCTGTCCTCAAATAATGTAATAACAGATTTTCAACATGCATATTGTAAGGGTCACTCCACAACATCAACTCTAATTCAAATGACAGATGACTGGCTAAGGGAAATAGATAAAAAGAAACTAGTTGGTACTGTTATGTTGGATTTCTCTGCAGCATTTGACCTAATTGACCACAACTTATTGTTGGAAAAACTAGAATGTTATGGGTTTGAGATGTCCTCTTTATCCTTTTTAAGGAGTTATTTAACTGATAGGACACAAACAATTTTCTTTAATGGTTGTGGTTCTGATGAGAGGGCTGTATCATGTGGAGTACCCCAGGGGAGTTGTTTGGGACCGTTATTGTACACCATTTTCACTAATGATCTACCACTTGTTCTGAAAAATGCAAACATAGGAATGTATGCTGATGACTCAACCATATATGCCTCTGCACTCACTACAGGTGAACTAAACGCAGTTTTGAAAGAAGAGTTAAAAGCAGTTGTGAACTGGGTAAACAATAATGAACTTGTTTTGAATGTATCCAAAACCAGCTGTATGGTAATTGGTTCACACCACAAAATTAGTAGAAACCCTCAGTTAAATCTGAAAATTAAAGAGGTGTGTCTCAACCAAGTGCAGGAGACCAAGCTGCTGGGAGTAGTCATAGATGACAAACTTTATTGGAAAACACAAATAAAATTGGTAATAAAATGGGAAGTGGCATTTCTGTTATTAGAAGATGCAAGGCATGTCTGTCTCCAAAATCAACTAAACGGGTAATAGAAGCTTTAATTTTGTCAAATCTTGACTATTGCCCAGTGGTCTGATCAAATGCCACAGCAGACATGGCTAATAAACTTCAAAAAGTGCAAAACAGAGCAGCACGCATTGTCCTTGGTTGTGATTTCAGAACAAATGTATTTAAAATGCATAAAAATCTCAGCTGGTTAATGGTGAGAGACAGACTATTTTACTCGTTATTAATATTTGTAAGAAATGTATCCATATCCAAAATCCCGCAAGTTCTACACAGGAAACTATACTATAGTTCAGACAATCATAACTACACTATGAGACATGCAGCAAGAGGAAACTTTTCAGTGCCAAAAATAAAAACAAACTACAGTAAAAGACTGGTGATGTACAGAGCCATGTATGCATGGAACTTACTCCCCAAACACTTTGAGCAAACTATTAGGAAAAAAGATTTCAAATTGTTAGTGAAGAAACATCTCTTAAATGGATACATATAAAACTTATTTGAATTATTAATTGATTTATTAAATAAATATAGAACGCTAAAAATATAGAATAAAATTACAACCTCGATTCCAAGAAAGATGGGACAAAGTACAAATTGTAAATAAAAATGGAATGCAATAATTTACAAATCTCAAAGACTGATATTGTATTCACAAGAGAAGATAGACAACATATCAAATGTCGAAAGTGAGACATTTTGAAATTTCATGCCAAATATTGGCTCATTTGAAATTTCATGACAGCAACACATCTCAAAAAAAGTTGGGACAGGGGCAATAAGAGGCTGGAAAAGTTAAAGGTACCGTACAAAAAAGGAACAGCTGGAGGACCAAATTGCAACTCATTAGGTCAATTGGCAATAGGTCATTAACATGACTGGGTATAAAAAGAGCATCTTGGAGTGGCAGGGGCTCTCAGAAGTAAAGATGGGAAGAGGATCACCAATCCCCCTAATTCTGCGCCGACAAATAGTGGAGCAATATCAGAAAGGAGTTCGACAGTGTAAAATTGCAAAGAGTTTGAACATATCATCATCTACAGTGCATAATATCATCAAAAGATTCAGAGAATCTGGAAGAATCTCTGTGCGTAAGGGTCAAGGCTGGAAAACCATACTGGGTACCCGTGATCTTCGGGCCCTTAGACAGCACTGCATCACATACAGGCATGCTTCTGTATTGGAAATCCCAAAATGGGCTCAGGAATATTTCCAGAGAACATTACCTGTGAACACAATTCACCGTGCCATCCGCCGTTGCCAGCTAAAACTCTATAGCTCAAAGAAGAAGCCTTATCTAAACATGATCCAGAAGCGCAGACGTCTTCTCTGGGCCAAGGCTCATTTAAAATGGACTGTGGCAAAGTGGAAAACTGTTCTGTGGTCAGACGAATCAAAATGTGAAGTTCTTTATGGAAATCAGGGACGCCGTGTCATTCGGACTAAAGAGGAGAAGGACAACCCAAGTTGTTATCAGCGCTCAGTTCAGAAGCCTGCATCTCTGATGGTATGGGGTTGCATTAGTGCGTGTGGCATGAGCAGCTTACACATCTGGAAAGACACCATCAATGCTGAAAGGTATATCCAGGTTCTAGAGCAACATCTGCTCCCATCCAGATGACATCTCTTTCAGGGAAGACCTTGCATTTTCCAATATGACAATGCCAAACCACATACTGCATCAATTACAGCATCATGGCTGCGTAGAAGAAGGGTCCGGATACTGAACTGGCCAGCCTGCAGTCCAGATCTTTCACCCATAGAAAACATTTGGCGCATCATAAAACGGAAGATATGACAAAAAAGACCTAAGACAGTTGAGCAACTAAAATCCTACATTAGACGAGAATGGGTTAACATTCCTATCCCTAAACTTGAGCAACTTGTCTCCTCAGTCCCCAGACATTTACAGACTGTTGTAAAGAGAAAAGGGGATGTCTCACAGTGGTAAACATGGCCTTGTCCCAACTTTTTTGAGATGTGTTGTTGTCATGAAATTTAAAATCACCTAATTTTTCTCTTTAAATGATACATTTTCTCAGTTTAAACATTTGATATGTCATCTATGTTCTATTCTGAATAAAATATGGAATTTTGAAACTTCCACATCATTGCATTCCGTTTTTATTTACAATTTGTACTTTGTCCCAACTTTTTTGGAATCGGGGTTGTATATAGCAAGGAATAACAACTAGCAAGTAATAAATAGAGAATACGTTGATGCTAGTTGTAAAATGTCTGGATATGCATTGTATTGAATGTATTATCAGTAATCAAAAGTATATTTTGTGGTATAATTTTGTTAGTTTCATTTCTTTTCTTTTTCTTTTTCTATTATGGTACCTTTATTGGTCTGTTTTTAATTTTCTGTTGTAATGTCTGTTGTAATGTACTGTATACTATGTGTCGGACCCCAGGAAGAATAGCTGCAGTTTTGCTGCAGCTAATGGGGATCCTAATAAAACAAACAAACAAACAAACAAACAAACAAACAAACCTTGCAGTGAGCACACCAACATTCTCCATTTATGTTGACAAAAAGTGAGGTTGCAGCATCAGCACTGCAACAACGGCTCAAAACATTACTAGTGTGAGATGAAGGGGAAAGAAAGGGGCGGGACTTCCAGAGAGTATCAGTTAAAGGGGCTGGCTCACACCTCCCCAGAAGCCTTTATGTGAAATAATGAGTTGCCATTTTCGATGCTATTAATATTACACTGTGTTACATTTGAAAAACAATCTGTATTGTAAAATTGAAAATATTTTGTGAAAGTAGTTATACTGTATGTTATTTTCAATTCTTATATTATCATTTGGTAATTCAGTTGTAATGGACCAGAACCGGCCTTGGCCGTCTTGTAGGTGACCATGAAGGAAAGAAAACCTCAGAAATACGTTGTTCAAAATTATGTGCATTTAATTCGTGAAAGTTTTCTTGTAAAGGCTCAATATTCAGATAGAGAGCTAGCAGAGCTG
The DNA here is from genome assembly GCF_027579695.1 of Neoarius graeffei. Lineage (NCBI taxonomy): Eukaryota > Metazoa > Chordata > Actinopteri > Siluriformes > Ariidae > Neoarius > Neoarius graeffei. Next base: position 12,747,431 of record NC_083581.1, read on the forward strand.
TGATCACATGCTTTCAAAACACAGTAGCCCAAAAAAGGCAGATTGGATTCTGGGAAAAGTGAGCCAGCCCCTTTAATACAGGAGAGTTCAAAATTTTACGATGTAAAAAAAAGACAGCTCTTTGATATATTTTCGAGTACTCCAATATTAAAAATGTGGAGCTCCTCCAAGAAAAGTGTAAAGGTTTTCAGGTCTGATTGTGCTTGTTAAATATTTATTTTTTTGGTATTTCCCATCTCAGGCCTTAGCCATGCTCTTTCACACTTTGAATATCTCTGCTGTAGGTGTTAATACAGTATGCTAAGAGCCCATTCTAAATATACTGATTATATATATATATATATATATATATATATATATATATATATATATATATATATATACACATACAGTGGTGCTTGGAAGTTTGTGAACCCTTTAGAATTTTCTATATTTCTCCTTAAATATGACCTAAAACATCATCAGATTTTCACACAAGTCCTAAAAGTAGATAAAGAGAACCCAGTTAAACAAATGAGACAGAAATATTATACTTGCTAATTTATTTATTGAGGAAAATGATCCAATATTACATATCTGTGAGTGGCAAAAGTATGTGAACCTTTGTTTTCAGTATCTGGTGTGACCCCCTTGTGCAGAAATAACTGCAGCTAAATATTTCCGGTAACTGTTCCTGCACACCAGCTTGGAGGAATTTTAGCCCATTCCTCCGTACAGAACAGCTTCAACTCTGGGATGTTGGTGGGTTTCCTCACATGAACTGCTCACTTCAGGTCCTTCCACAACATTTCGATTGGATGAAGGTCAGAAATTTGACTTGGCCATTCCAAAACATGAACTTTATACTTCTTTAACCATTCTTTGGTAGAATGACTTGTGTGCTTCGGGTTGTTGTCTTGCTGCATGACCCACCTTCTCTTGAGATTCAGTTCATGGACAGATGTCCTGACATTTTCCTTTAGAATTTGCTGGTATAATTCAGAATTCATTGTTCCATCAATGATGGCAAGCCGTCCTGGCTCAGACACAGCAAAACAGGCCCAAACTATGATACTACCATCACCATGTTTCACAGATGGGATAAGGTTCTTATGCTGGAATGCAGTGTTTTCCTTTCTCCAAACATAACACATCATTTAAACCAAAGAGTTCTATTTTGGCCTCATCCATCCACAAAACATTTTTCCAGTAGCCTTCTGGCTTGTCCACGTGATCTTTAGCAAACTGCAGACAAGCAGCAATGTTCTTTTTGTAGAACAGTGGCTTTCTCCTTGCAACTCTGCCATGCACACCATTGTTGTTCAGTGTTCTCCTGATGGTGGCCTCATGAACATTAACATTAGCCAATGTGAGAGAGACCTTCAGTTGCTTAGAAGTTACCCCGGGGTCCTTTGTGACCTCGCCGACTATTACACGCCTTGTTCTTGGAGTAATCTTTGTTGGTTGACCACTCCTGGGGAGGGTAACAATGGTCTTGAATTTCCTCCATTCGTACACAATCTGTCTGACTGTGGATTGGCAGAGTCCAAACTATTTAGATATGGTTTTGTAACCTTTTCCAGCCTGATGAGCATCAACAACACTTTTTCTGAGGTTCTCAGAAATCTCCTTTGTTCATGTCATGATACACTTCCACAAACATGTGTTGTGAAGATCAGACTTTGATAAATCCCTGTTCTTTAAATAAAACAGGGTGCCCACTCACACCTGATTGTCATCCCATTGATTGAAAATACCTGACTCTAATTTCACCTTCAAATTAACTGCTAATCCTAGAGGTTCACATACTTTTGCCACTCACAGATTTGTAATATTGGATCATTTTCCTCAATAAATAAATGACCGAGTATAATATTTTTGTCTCCTTTGTTTAACTGGGTTCTCTTAATCTACTTTTAGGACTTGTGTGAAAATCTGATGATGTTTTAGGTCATATTTATGCAGAAATATAGAAATTTCTAAAGGGTTCACAAACTTTCAAGCACCACTGTGTGTATATATATATATATAAGATGTGCATACACACAGAAACACACAGCTCATAATCAGTCTGTTTTCTGAGTACACAGATGATCTGACAGATCTGATGTTTGTCCTGTTGTGTAGTTTGTGTAAAAGTCTTAGACTTGCAAAAAAAAAAAAAATGCTGTAGGGCAAAGATGCCTCCAGAGATAATGAAATTAAATGTTTCTACATTAAAAAATACTATAAAGAGGAGCAGTAAACAGTAATAAATGAAACAAAGCCAGTATTTGGAGTGATGACCCTTTACTTAAAAAAAAAAAATATTCTCAGGTACAGTATAAGGAACTGAACTGGAAGTTTTACTGATTATCTTACAGAAGCAGACACAGTTCTAATGGAGACTTTAACTGTCACAACTTGCTTATTATTTTGCAGCAAATAACTGATGCCAAAATGTTGGTCAATGCGTTTATCTTTCTTGTCTTGACTATTGCAATTCTCTCTTTTATGGTCTCCCTGCCACATTCAAGATTCAAGATTCAAGATGTTTATTTGTCATATACACAATAACAGACACAGCGGTTTATTATTGGGTAATGAAATTCTTATTTTGCAACTGCCCGACCAAACTATGCTTACTAATATAAAAAGAAATATATATAAAATACGAAACATAAAATATAAAGTGCATATGGAATGCAAAATATAAAAGTAGAATGAAAATAAACGAAGATAACATAAAAAAAGGCAATCAAACAGTATGCAAACATAGAGGTAGATATATTGTGCAATGTGCAATGTCTTGTGAAGATGGTGATTATAATCCGTGGTTCAAAAGCCTGATGGCCTGGGGGTAAAAACTGTTTGTCAGTCTAGTAGTCCTTGCTTTCACACTCCTGTAGTGTCTGCCAGATGGTAGGAGTGTGAATAGTCTGTGTTGTGGTGTGTTTGGTCCCTGATGATGCTCTGTGCCCTTTTTGTGACCCGGGTGTTGTAAATGTCCTTTAGTGGGGGGAGGACAGCTCCACAGATGAACTGTGCCATTTTAATGACACGCTGGAGAGCCTTTCTGTCCTGAGTTGTGCAGTTCCTGTACCACACAGTGATGGAATTTGTCAGGACACTCTCCACTGTGCACCTGTAGAAGTTGCTGAGGAGTTTGGTGGACAGTCCAAATTTCCTCAGCTTCCTTAGGAAGAAGAGCCTCTGTTGAGCCTTCTTGATGGTCTGCTGTGTTGTGACGTGCTGGTCTCTCCTCTTCCTTGGGTCAATAATCATCTCCTTGGTCTTCTCAGCATTCAAAGAGAGGTTATTTTCCCGGCACCAGGAGACCAGCCGAGCCACTTCCTCCCTGTAGGCTCTCTCATCTCCACCAGTGATCAGCCCAATGACAGTGGTGTCGTCAGCGAACTTGATGATGGAAGTGTTACTCTGGGAGGGGGTGCAGTCGTAGGTGAAGAGGGTGTACAGGAGTGGACTGAGCACACAGCCTTGGGGGGTCCCTGTGCTCACTGTCTTGGTGCTGGATGTTCTGGTACCGACTCTGACAGCCTGGGGTCTGTTTGTGAGAAAGTCCAGGACCCAGCAGCAGAGGGAGGATGTCAGTCCAAGGGTGGAGAGCTTCTCAGTCAGTCAGTACGTTTACATGCGCATCCAAATCGAGCTGCTGTTGGTAATCGAGCAAAGGGTCCCAGCAGGGGTGCCAGAGAAATCCAATCCTACATGCATACTGTGAAATCGAGCTATTGAGTGAGGTGCATTGTGCACCTGAGCCACAGGTGGCGCTACACGCCCCATCGTGTTGGTACACTTCCGGTTGTCGTCATGAAGAAGAGCTATTGAAGAGTATAAACAAAGGGACTACAGGCGGAAATTAGCATGTACTGCCATAACCTGGTACAGACATCTGTCCTTACCACAAGGATAATGTTTAATTTGTACACTGTCCTTTTTAAAAATAAAATAAACTCTAAACTCTAAGAAGAGTGTTTGTAGTTTGTATGTACGAACAGAAGTGTTCCTAATAAAGTGGGCGGCTAAGGTGAAGTGTCATGCCGACCGAGGCTGTTTTTTTTTTTTTTTCCGACCGAGGCTGTTGTGTTTCCCGCTTGTGGTCTTGTCACTCGTCACTTCCGGAAGGGGCAGTGCTGAAGTAAGTAGCTGGACTACGTAGCTCGATAGGGTTTACATGCACTAAGTAGCTCGGCAAAAATCGCATAATCTAGGTCGTGTAGCTCGATTCCGAGAAATCAAGTTCAGTTCAATTTCAGCCTAGCTAAGGTGTTTCCATGCCATTTAGAACTTCGATTTCAGACGAGCAACGGCAGAAATTCGATTTTCTCTATGTGCATGTAAACGCACTGAGTCTGCTGGGGATGACAGTGTTGAAGGCTGAACTGTAGTCCACAAACAGCATTCGAACATAGGTGTCCCTGTGTTCCAGGTGTGACAAGGCTGTGTGGATGGCTGTCTTGATGGCATTGTCAGTTGAACAGTTCTGACGATATGCAAATTGAAGGGGGTCTATTGTGTCTGGGATGTCCTTTTTGATGTGTGACATGACTATCCTCTCAAAACACTTCATTACAACTGAAGTGAGTGCAATTGGGCGATAGTCATCCAGATGTTATATTGTTTTTCTTTGGGAGGGGCACTATGGTGGTGGTCTTGAAGCATGTGGGCACAGACGACATGGAGAGGGACCGGTTGAAAATGTCTGTGAAGACCTCTGCTAACTGTGTGGAGCAGGCCCTCAAAGCACAGCTGGGGATGTTGTCAGGGTTGGCTGCCTTTCGGGGGTTAGTCCTCCTGAAAGACCTTGCTCACCTCGGTTATGGTCACAGTCGGTGAAGAGCTCTGTGCTGCCTCTGCTGGTCAGTGTTGTATAAAGCACTGGGAAATCACACTCAAGTAAAAGTATTGGTACCCTTCCAAAAAATGACTTTGGTAAAAGTCAGTCACTGACTGAAATGTTACTTGAGTTAAAGTCTTAAAGTATCTGACATTTCTTGCACTTAAGTATGACAAGTAATGCAAAAATAAATGTACTCAAGTAATGTAATTAAAAGTACACGTAAAAGTAAACAAGCAAAGGCAATCTGAATTTGTAATATTTTTAATATTTTGGTAAACTGAAGGTAATTTGTCACCAATGGTTCATGACAAGCAATTACACTGCTGAAAATAGAGGTGCACACACAACCATTATAAACAAGAAAAAAATAAATTGGGAGAAAAATGAAGCTGCCTATCTGGCATCTGAAGATGGAGACCACAGTTTTGACACTTTTTTTTTTCTCATTTTTTTCCTTTGCTTTTTAAACTAAGAGAAAGTACTGAAAATTAGGCATACATCACACCATTAAGAAAAAAAAACATAAAAAAAAGCTGCTACTGTTATTGCACTTTATAAACTATGGAGGTGCATACACGACCAATTGCTGTCATAATAATCAAAAGAAAAAAGTAATTTGGAGAAAACTGAAGCTTATCTGGCATCTGAAGAGGGTGACCACAGTTTGAAACCTTTTTTTGAAAAATAAAATAGTACTGAAAATGAGGCATACATCACACCATCAAGACAAAATATAAAATAAAAAAGAGCTGCTACCGTTATTGCACTTTATAAACTAAATCTTAACATTTAACATAGCACCAACAGATTTTCTTTTTGCACATTCAAGCCCCACTTCCCCATCCCCAATACACACTTTTGCCCTTGACCTTTTTATTCTTCCCCTCTAACTTAAACCTCCTTTGAGGTCATCCTTGCACATAACCTCCGCCATCACTTGAAACTGTAAAACTTTCTGTTCATCTTCAAAAGCAGCTGGCTTTCAACATGCCTAGAATTTAGCCGTACTCTTCGTGGGCTGAAAACAAGCCCTGCTATGCTGAACAGCCTTTCACATGCTGCTGATGCTGGCAGTGGCGTGTTGAGCTTGACAGACAGCTTGCAAACAGAAGGGAAGGACTTCAGCAAGTCCATGTGGTCAGCTGAGCAGGACAGGTAGGCATCCAACTGTTTGGCACCATCTTGGGTCTTCGACACCTGCAGGGACGAGAAGAAGTCATCCTCATCTGATGAACTCGACCTGGTCACACCCGGCTGGAGGGGGGGATCCTCTATATGCTGCTTGATGTAATCGATTCCTGAAATATAGAAAGTTACAGTACTTAAATAATGCAATGCAACCTTCTACCATGTTGTGATATCAGCCTAAGGAATTGAAACATTAAAGTATTATTTGAATTTTTTTTTGTACTCATTCATTGTTCAATTTCATGCACCTACAACAAACATGCAAAACTGTTAATATTACAAAGTGTCGAGACATAAACACACTTTTAACTATATGCATGCCTTACCCATTTTGATGGTAGCGTCATCCTTCGTCCATGTCGTTCGGAATTTGGGAAGAAGAATTGCAGCTGCAACCAGCTCAGCATCCCTGAACATATGCCCAAAACGGTTCTGAATTCCAGACTGTAGAGCATCAACAAGAGGCCTGCAGTACTTCAGCTGCAACTTGACCTTGTCGAGTTTGACCGTCAGCAGGTGGATTGTAGGAAGTAGCCACCCCATTTGTGCGTTGGTCTCTGCTTGCAGTAAGTTGGTTGCTTGGGTGACAGGGCTCATTACAGCAGCATATTCAGTGAGAAATGCAAGTTCTGCTGGGTTGAACCTGTGTTGACAAAAAAAGAACACACACGACACCCAGATATTTGTTAGATGGAACCAAGAATTATACATGAACACTAAATAGAAATTTCACAGTTCTGATACAATGTGAAAAAATAGCACCTATGATGAAAAACAAAAAACACTGGAAATCTCATCTCATCTCATTATCTCTAGCCGCTTTATCCTTCTACAGGGTCGCAGGCAAGCTGGAGCCTATCCCAGCTAACTATGGGTGAAAGGCGGGGTACACCCTGGACAAGTCGCCAGGTCATCACAGAGCTGACACATAGACACAGACAACCATTCACACTCACATTCACACCTACGGTCAATTTAGAGTCACCAGTTAACCTAACCTGCATGTCTTTGGAGTGTGGGGGAAACCGGAGCACCCGGAGGAAACCCACGCGGACACGGGGAGAACATGCAAATTCCGCACAGAAGGGGGGGGGGGGGCTCGAACCCAGACCTTCTTGCTGTGAGGCGACAGCGCTAACCACTACACCACCGTGCCGCCCGACACTGGAAATCTGTTTTGTTTATCTGTATCTGTTATTCCATATTTACTTTAATAAAAAAACACAATTCTTAGGTCTACTTACATTGGGACCTTCAGGTTGGTGGCAATAGCTCTTAGGGCCCCCTCTCCCTTCTCTTTATTAATCCGGAGTAGGCGTTCCATGGCCATGAACAAGGAATTCCACCTTGTTTTATTTGGTCTTAGAAGCTGAATGGAACAAACATCTTCAATCATCTCAGCTGCAAGTGTGGATCTTCCACATTTGTTCCATAGGCCGTAGCACTTGCCAAATGTTGCATGGTGCAGCTTTTTGTATGCATCATTGGAGGTTGCATTTGTGGAATCTTCACTAGAGATTAGATTTAAGATATGACAAGAACAGCGTTGGTGTCTCGGTAATTGAAATTCAAAGCCATCATCTTCATTTAGAAGAGCTGCCGTATCAACGTACTGTACATCTTTGTCCTCATCCACTCCACCATTGTCTTCCTCTTCAGACTGTGCAGACTCTTCAGCTTCCTCAACTCTCTCCGCATTGTTGTTTTCATCTTCCCCAAACACTCGGAAAGCCTTGACAAAGTTCGAACCATTATCAGTGGTTGTCCTCACAATCTTGCCTCGAATCTCAAATTCCGCGTGTATGTCATTTCAGAGCATTGGCTAGCAGGTCAAATGTGTGTGAACCCCTCAACTGTCTGCAAGCTAAGGCTGCTGAACATCTTTGAAGAGTCTCAGGGTCAATCCAGTGTGCAGTAACACCGATGAAGCCTCGCCTTCTGACAGACCAACAGTCGGTAGTAGTGGCAATGTGGTCGACCCCCTTCATTGCCTCAGTCAGAGCCGTTGTCATTTGTTTGAAGCCATCATCAATCATGGAGGTGAGAGTCACCTGGGGCATCATTTTGGCATTAGGGACAAGGTCCTTAACTAATTCTCTGAAAGGTTCCTGCTCAACTACAGAAAATGGCCGAAGCCCATGTACAATGTATTTAACGACGGCCTTGTCAATTCTCTTCTGAGGTGTCATGGTCAAGGACTGTGTTAACGTGGCCTGCTTGCTGGTGGTGGATGCTCCACTGACCCTTTTCCGCTTTGCTGTGGTCAGCTCGATGTATTTTTGAACATGGTGCGGATGCTTTCTCTGAAACAGACAAAAAAAGGACACACACTATATTTAGTCAAACTGAACACAAATTAACTCACCCACACATTACTTACAAACAGTGCATCACATTTACCAATTTGCTTAAGTTGCTAAATAAAACATGCTGTACACATAAAACATAGGCTTACATTTAGTGCCAATGATGAATTGGTTGGAATTGAATATTTAAAATTGGACTTATTTAAAAAGAGCATTTAACTTGTGATATAGTAATATTTAGGATAGTAGACAATCATAGTATGATTTTGTTTAATTTACTGTCTTGCAGTATAGTCTGGATTATCATGAAGACAGTAAAAATTATTTGAAGAATCTGTGATTTACATCACAGCTTAAAATGTATTTGAATGTCAAATATTCAAAACCAAACTGTAGGTTATGTCGCCATGGGCATCGCACCAGCTAGCACTGAAATTCGACAGTGTAGCAGTTCACCAAGACAGAATTGCAAGCTTTGCTAACCCTTGCTTTGTTACTTAGATAGCAGAAGCACACACAAAGCTCGTTTCAATTGTGTTAATGTTTTTTTTTTCCATTTTGAACTTGTATGCCAGTTTTCCCTATTCGTCCTCCTTACACTTACAGCTATGCCTTTCCTTGAGCCGAAAAGGCTCGCAGCTAGGTAGCCTGCTACAGCCAACAAATGCCAAAACCGCGTGGAACCGAAGAACAAAGTTCGTTTGTACAGGAATGCTCAAGGTTTCACAATTGTGTCTAGAATATTCATACTATGGTTGCTGAAATGGGAATATACTGTAACAATTTCATAAACCTAGAACTTACCTCGATGTGTTTCTTTAGATTGGACGGGGAGTTTCTATAAGATAGAATTTCCACATTTTTTGGAAGGCATAAGAGGCACTTCATTCGATAGGACGAATCCTTCACATCAACGTAAGAGAACATTGTGTTCAAATACGGCCAGGGGTGCTCATCATCAGGTTCCTCTTCATTTGTAGCCGAAGTAGCTGCAGTCTCCGTCTCCTCTTCCATCAGGGCTGTTGATTGCGAAGCTAGCTTTCTGCTTACTGTGTGAAGCCAACAGGTGTAGCCTATTGGTTGTCATGCGCAAGTGGTGAACAAGCCCAGGTACGTCCTGACTTCATTGCAGTCAGTGGGGTTAAAACACGTTTTTTCCTTTCCTTTTTTGTAATGAGTAACTAAACAGCTCTTTGAAAATGTATCGGAGTACAAGTATGCAATTAAGTTAAAAAATATAGTGAAGTAAAAGTGAAAGTTCTCAAAAATTTGAAAACTCAAGTAAAGTACAAAATCTCCCAAAATGTACTTAAGTACAGTAGTGAAGTATTTTTACTTCATTACTATACAACACTGCTGCTGGTACAACCCCGATTCCAAAAAAGTTGGGAAAAAGTACAAATTGTAAATAAAAACGGAATGCAATGATGTGGAAGTTTCAAAATTCCATATTTTATTCAGAATAGAACATAGATGACATAACAAATGTTTAAACTGAGAAAATGTATCATTTAAAGAGAAAAATTAGGTGATTTTAAATTTCATGACAACAACACATCTCAAAAAAGTTGGGACAAGGCCATGTTTACCACTGTGAGACATCCCCTTTTCTCTTTACAACAGTCTGTAAACGTCTGGGGACTGAGGAGACAAGTTGCTCAAGTTTAGGGATAGGAATGTTAACCCATTCTTGTCTAATGTAGGATTCTAGTTGCTCAACTGTCTTAGGTCTTTTTTGTCGTATCTTCCGTTTTATGATGCGCCAAATGTTTTCTATGGGTGAAAGATCTGGACTGCAGGCTGGCCAGTTCAGTACCCGGACCCTTCTTCTATGCAGCCATGATGCTGTAATTGATGCAGTATGTGGTTTGGCATTGTCATGTTGGAAAATGCAAGGTCTTCCTTGAAAGAGACGTCATCTGGATGGGAGCATATGTTGCTCTAGAACCTGGATATACCTTTCAGCATTGATGGTGTCTTTCCAGATGTGTAAGCTGCCCATGCCACACGCACTAATGCAACCCCATACCATCAGAGATTCAGGCTTCTGAACTGAGCGCTGATAACAACTTGGGTCGTCCTTCTCCTCTTTAGTCCGAATGACACGGCGTCCCTGATTTCCATAAAGAACTTCAAATTTTGATTCGTCTGACCACAGAACAGTTTTCCACTTTGCCACAGTCCATTTTAAATGAGCCTTGGCCCAGAGAAGACATCTGCGCTTCTGGATCATGTTTAGATACGGCTTCTTCTTTGAACTATAGAGTTTTAGCTGGCAACGGCGGATGGCACGGTGGATTGTGTTCACAGATAATGTTCTCTGGAAATATTCCTGAGCCCATTTTGTGATTTCCAATACAGAAGCATGCCTGTATGTGACGCAGTGCCGTCTAAGGGCCCGAAGATCACGGGCACCCAGTATGGTTTTCCGGCCTTGACCCTTACGCACAGAGATTCTTCCAGATTCTCTGAATCTTTTGATGATATTATGCACTGTAGATGATGATATGTTCAAACTCTTTGCAATTTTACACTGTCGAACTCCTTAATGATATTGCTCCACTATTTGTCGGCGCAGAATTAGGGGGATTGGTGATCCTCTTCCCATCTTTACTTCTGAGAGCCGCTGTCACTCCAAGATGCTCTTTTTATACCCAGTCATGTTAATGACCTATTGCCAATTGACCTAATGAGTTGCAATTTGGTCCTCCAGCTGTTCCTTTTTTGTACCTTTAACTTTTCCAGCCTCTTATTGCCCCGTCCCAACTTTTTTGAGATGTGTTGCTGTCATGAAATTTCAAATGAGCCAATATTTGGCATGAAATTTCAAAATGTCTCACTTTTGACATTTGATATGTTGTCTATGTTCTATTGTGAATACAATATCAGTTTTTGAGCTTTGTAAATTATTGCATTCCATTTTTATTTACAATTTGTACTTTGTCCCAACTTTTTTGGAATCGGGGTTGTAGAATCCCTCTGCGTTGGTTGGTGTTGAGGGTGTCGAAGCAAGCATAGAACTCATTCAGCTCATCTGGTGATGTGTTGTGGTTGGCTGTGACCCTGCTGTTCTTCTGCTGGAAATTGGTGATGTGTTGCAGGCCCTGCCACATGCATCTGGAGTCTGAGGTGTTGTAATATCCTTCCAGCTTCAGTCTGTACTGCCTCTTGGCTTCCCTGATGAATCTGCGTAGGTCATATCTGGCCTTTTTATATCCATCTGCGTCACAAGAGGCAAAAGCGGTGGAGCGTGCATGTAGCATGGAGCGTACTTCACTGTTAAACCAAGGTTTTTGGTTTGGATATATTTTGCAGCGCTTGGTGGGGACAATGTCATTAATGCACGTGCTGATGTAGCTGGTGACCACAGATGCATATTCTTCTAAATCCACAGAACAGTCTTCTCTCAAAGCAGCAGTCTTAAACACATCCCAGTTTGTAGAACTGAAGCAGTCCTGGAGCACCAGATCAGTCCCTTCATTCCAAACTTTAACAGTTTTACTCACTGGGGGGGCTTGTTTGAGAAGGGCCTTGTAAGGTGGGTAGAGGAACACAGAGGTGCAGTCAGACTGTCCAAAGTGGGGGCGGGGCACAGCCTTGTAGCCATTTCTCACATTGCTGTAGACAAGGTCCAGGATGTTGTTGTCCCTTGTCAGAAAGCTCACGTGTTGATGGTACTTCGGTAGCACAGTCCTGAGGTTGCAATGATTAAAATCCCCGGCCACGATGAACACGGCATCTGGGTGTGTGGTCTCGTGTTTGCCGATGATGTCATGTACAACCCCGATTCCAAAAAAGTTGGGACAAAGTACAAATTGTAAATAAAAACGGAATGCAATGATGTGGAAGTTTCAAAATTCCATATTTTTATTCAGAATAGAACATAGATGACATATCAAATGTTTAAACTGAGAAAATGTATCATTTAAAGAGATAAATTAGGTGATTTTAAATTTCATGACAACAACACATCTCAAAAAAGTTGGGACAAGGCCATGTTTACCACTGTGAGACATCCCCTTTTCTCTTTACAACAGTCTGTAAATGTCTGGGGACTGAGGAGACAAGTTGCTCAAGTTTAGGGATAGGAATGTTAACCTATTCTTGTCTAATGTAGGATTCTAGTTGCTCAACTGTCTTAGGTCTTTTTTGTCGTATCTTCCGTTTTATGATGCGGCAAATGTTTTCTATGGGTGAAAGATCTGGACTGCAGGCTGGCCAGTTCAGTACCCGGACCCTTCTTCTACGCAGCCATGATGCTGTAATTGATGCAATATGTGGTTTGGCATTGTCATATTGGAAAATGCAAGGTCTTCCCTGAAAGAGACGTCGTCTGGATGGGAGCAGATGTTGCTCTAGAACCTGGATATACCTTTCAGCATTGATGGTGTCTTTCCAGATGTGTAAGCTGCCCATGCCACACGCACTAATGCAACCCCATACCATCAGCGATGCAGGCTTCTGAACTGAGCGCTGATAACAACTTGGGTCGTCCTTCTCCTCTTTAGTCCGAATGACACGGCGTCCCTGATTTCCATAAAGAACTTCAAATTTTGATTCGTCTGACCACAGAACAGTTTTCCACCTTGCCACAGTCCATTTTAAATGAGCCTTGGCCCAGAGAAGACGTCTGCGCTTCTGGATCATGTTTATATACTGCTTCTTCTTTGAACTATAGAGTTTTAGCTGGCAACGGCGGATGGCACGGTGAATTGTGTTCACAGGTAATGTTCTCTGGAAATATTCCTGAGCCCATTTTGTGATTTCCAATACAGAAGCATGCCTGTATGTGATGCAGTGCCGTCTAAGGGCCTGAAGATCACGGGCACCCAGTATGGTTTTCTGGCCTTGACCCTTACGCACAGAGATTCTTCCAGATTCTCTGAATCTTTTGATGATATTATGCACTGTAGATGATATGTTCAAACTCTTTGCAATTTTACACTGTCGAACTCCTTAATGATATTGCTCCACTATTTGTCGGCACAGAATTAGGGGGATTGGTGATCCTCTTCCCATCTTTACTTCTGAGAGCCGCTGCCACTCCAAGATGCTCTTTTTATACCCAGTCATGTTAATGACCTATTGCCAATTAACCTAATGAGTTGCAATTTGGTCCTCCAGCTGTTCCTTTTTTGTACCTTTAACTTTTCCAGCCTCTTATTGCCCCTGTCCCAACTTTTTTGAGATGTGTTGCTGTCATGAAATTTCAAATGAGCCAATATTTGGCATGAAATTTCAAAATGTCTCACTTTCGACATTTGATATGTTGTCTATGTTCTATTGTGAATACAATATCAGTTTTTGAGATTTGTAAATTACTGCATTCCGTTTTTATTTACAATTTGTACTTTGTCCCAACTTTTTTGGAATTGGGGTTGTAGTAGTCCTAGCGCTGTAGTGCGGTCGGCCCGCGGCGGGATGTAAACAGCCAGCATAAACACAGCACTGAACTCCCTCGGTAGACAAAAGGGTCTGCACTTCATCATCAGCACTTCAATGTCCGCACTACAGTGTTTTTCAACCACCTGTACGTCCGTACACCATCTGTTGTTAACATAAACACACACACACCCACCTTTGTTTTTACCCGAAGAAGATGTGCAGTCTCCGCAGTGCATGAAGTGGGTCTGTAGTTCAATGGCCGGGTATGGCAGGCTTGCAGTAGTCCAGGTTTCCGTAAAAATCAGGACACAACACTCTCTGATCTCACGTTGAAATGTTATCCTGGTTCTCAGCTCATCCATCTTATTCTTGAGCGAGCGAACGTTAGCTAGCAGAAGGCTAGGTAGCGGTGGTCTTGTAGCTCTAGCCTTTAGCCTAGCATGTAGCCCACCTCTCTTACCGCGCCTCCGTTTTGGGTGCGTGGATCGTTGGCCATTTCGCCTACTCGAGTCTGGTGATGATGATGCGGCCTGCCGGATGGTGTCAGTGTGGCTCTGGTCGGTGTCAGTGAGGAGAAGAAAGCTACAGTCCAGAAGGACTGGACTGGGCCTGTGGTGAATTTTGCCAATGTCCAGAAGTGTGTCTTTGCTGTAGGTGATCCTAGTGTACAAGCACTGAGCATTTGTCACAATCAAAAGTACTAAAATAAACAATAAAGACAAGCAGTGTCGGGAGCGCATCGCAAACACGTTCGACACGGGGGGCGCCATGATTGAACTGAACATTGCTCAATTACCTGCAGTACATCCAAAACTCAGCAGCTAGAGTCCTCACACTCACCAAGCCCACTGCTCACATCACTCCTGTTTTACAGCAACTGCATTAGTTGCCAGTTATCTCTCAGATTAAATACAAAATCTTGCTTCTAACCTATAAAGGTCTTCATGGTCTTGCCCCTTCCTATCTCTGTGAGCTAATTTATTTGTACTGTCCTTCCTGCTCCCTCAGATCTTCTGTTTCTGGACTTTTGACTGCCCCACATTTTAAACTGGCATCTATGGGTGGCAGATCATTCAGTGTTGCTGCTCCTAAACTTTGGAATTCATTACCACAATCGCTTTGTGACTGTTCCACTCTCTCTTCCTTCAAAGCTAACCTGAAAACTTTCCTCTTTACCTTGCGCTACTCTTCCTAGTGTGTGTGTGTGCACGTGTGTGTAACTCCTGTGTAAAGCGTTCTTGGGTTTGTGAAAGGCGCTATATAAATTGAAATTATTATTATTATTAAAACCGGGCGGCACGGTGGTGTAGTGGTTAGCGCTGTCGCCTCACAGCAAGAAGGTCCGGGTTCAAGCCCCGTGGCCAGGGAGGGCCTTTCTGTGCAGAGTTTGCATGTTCTGTCCGTGTAGGTTTCCTCCGGGTGCTCCGGTTTCCCCCACAGTCCAAAGACATGCAGGTTAGGTTAACTGGTGACTCTAAATTGACTGTGAGTGTGAATGGTTGTCTATGTGTCAGCCCTGTGATGACCTGGTGACTTGTCCAGGGTGTACCCCGCCTTTTGCCCGTAGTCAGCTGGGATAGGCTCCAGCTTGCCTGCGACCCTGTAGAACAGGATAAAGCAGCTAGAGATGATGAGATGAGATTATTAAAACCCATTTCTCTCTCTCACACACACACAAACACTAGGTGTCAGTGCTGTTGCACACCTGAACCTGACAGTGTTTTGGGAGTCATTTTGGGATTCTCTGTGCGTTTTGGGATTTGGACTCAGTCATGATATCACACTGATCCTGCAGTTGAGCTTTAACTACTGTTTTTTTCCTCTCTCTCTCTCTCTCTCTCTCTCTCTCTCTTAAATTTGTGCAGGCTTTATATCATTGTATAGATCATATATCATTACAACCCACCTCTCTTTGGACTGTGTGTGTGTGATTTACCTTGAGGGAGGCAAAACTGTGGTACCACATGAAGCCATTTAGTAATGATGACTGGAATGTGCTGGGTGCTGTGTTAATAAGCGAGATCTCTCTCTCTCTCTCTCTCTCTCTCTCTCTCTCTCACACACACACACACACACGGCTAAATGAAAAGCAGAATTCCTCAGAACAGAGCTCCTGAGGAGAAAAGTTATCAGGTTGCTTAATGTTTTGTCTTCACAGTGTTTTCTCGACTTAAAACTTTATTAAAACATTATTACATACTTTATATTTGTTTTATTGATTTAATTTTTTCCACCACATTTTTGTGGTGTTTTTTTGTCTTCATAACATTTACTTTGTCATTTTGTTGCATTTATATAGTTTTTAAAATGACCCTAAAGTATCCTTTAAAAATGTGAATTGATGACTTCTTTAAGAATTAACTCAACACTGCATCTTCTGAAAAAGCCTGCTACGCTGACTTGATGGATAGCCACCTTTAGCCAGATCCCTCGTTGAGCCATATTTTTTATATTATTTTAATTCATGTAATGACGCTCTACTGGATGCTCAAATTTTGGTATATCATTGCCCTGGACTTGGATAGCTCCTTGGTCTTCATGATGCTGTTGGCTTAAGGATGTTCTCTAAACTCCATGGTCTTCCAGGAACAGGTAAAGTAAAACCCCAATTCCAAAAAAGTTGGAATACTGTATAAAATGTAAATAAAAACAGAATGTGGTGACTTGTAAATCATGGAAACCCTATAATTCTTTGAAAATGGTAGAAAGGCAACATAGCAAATGTTGAAACTGAGAAATTTTACTGTTTTTTGAAGAATTTATGCTCATTTTGAATTTAGTGCCAGCAAACATGATTCGAAAAAGTTGGGACAGGGGCAACAAAAGACAGGAAAAGTTGTGTAATGTTTTTTAAAAAAATAATTAGGTTAATTGTCAATAGATCAGTAACATGATTGGGTATAAAAAGAGAATCCCAGGGAGGCTGAGTGTCTCAGATGTAGAGATGGGGAGGGGTTCACCGCTCTCTGAATGGACAAACATGGACAAACAGCGCAACAATTTAAGAATCTTCTCTTATTTATTGTTCTGCCTGATAGCAGGTCTACTCTAACAGCTTCAGCCATCAAAGTTTCTAGGGAAGAATTACAGCAGCAGTTTCCTGTTGCCTTCTGCTGGATTATTATAGAGGTTTTCTCCTCTCAACCACTGGCACACACGTTCACACCTATTGGCCATTTAGGTGGGGTTTACATTAGACCGTATCAGCGGATCATCAGATTAACGTTTTTAAAACGATTAGCGTGCACACAGCAACACCAATACACGATTCGCGTGCACACAGCAACACCAATACACGGATACGCTCGGCTCCGCAGGCATCCTGCGCTCCAAATCACTCCGCCCTGAACAGCGAGTGCCCTCTGGAGGCTGCGCACTCCGGCCCTGTGCAGCTCACAGAGCTTGCAAGTATAGCGCACGAGCAGTGATTCGGGACTGAGCCGCTGTGTGTGTGATCCCAGCGCATATCACTTGCCACTTGCAAGTGGAAGGATGGCAAGCCTAAAGACAATCATAACTACACAATGGGCAGTATTTGCATCAGTATTTGCAGTATTTTCATACTTTTATACTCTTTAATGAAAGGTGATACAAGGCGGAAGTCCGCGCCGTTTTTCAGCAGTCGCGTCACATGACCAACGCCAGCGAATCAGGAAGGTGGATGTCACAGTGACGTTGTCCAATGACGACGCCAGCTAGAGCTCAGCACAGCGTATCCACGTATTCTCAATGTTTACACAGCACCGGACCAGACACGATCTGGATTGAATACATGGACCCTGGCGGATTCCCGTTTCCCGGCGTTTCCAGGCGTTTTAATGTAAATGGACAGTGCATCCGTGAAGAAAATGAGACAGATACGGTCTAATGTAAACTTGGCCTTAGAGTAGCCAGTTAACCTAACTGTACATCTTTGGACTGTGGGGGGAAACCAGAGCACCTGGAGGAAACCCACGCAGACACGCGGAGAACATGCGAACTCCACACAGAAAGGCTCCAGTTGGCCACTGGGCTCGAACCCAGAATCTTCTTGCTGTGAAACAACAGTACTAACCACTACACCACTGTGCCACCCAATTTAAGAATAACATCCCTCAATGTAAAATTGCAAAGAATTTGGGGACCACATAATCTATGGCACATAATATCATTAAAGGATTCAGAGAATCTGGAGAAATCTCTGTATGCATAGGACAAGGATGAAAGCCAACACTGGATGCCCCATGATCTTCAGGCCCTCAAGCAACACTGCATTAAAAAGAGACATGATCCTGTAATGGAAATTGCTGCATGGGCTCAGGAACACTTCTGAAAACCATCGTCTGTGAACACCTTTCATTACTGCATCCACAAATGCAAGTTAAAACCATATATAAACAATATCCAGAAACACCACCACCTTCTCTGGACCCAAGCTCTTTTACAATGGACTGAGGTGAAGAGGAAAATTGTCCCAAGGTCTGACAAATTGAAATCTGAAATTCTTTTTGGAAATCATGGGCACACATCCTCCAGGCTAAAAAGGAGAGGGACCATCTAGCTTGTTATCAGTGCACAGTTCAAAACCCAGCATCTGTGATGGTATGAGGGTGCATTAGTGCACATGACATGGGTAGCCTGGATGTCTGGGAAGCAGGGCTTTGAACCGGTTCAAGGAACGAAAACGAAAACCGGGAACTTTTTCTATTTCACATGGAACAGAAACGAAACCAGAAACTTTATTTATTATTTTTTATGTTCCGGAACAGAAACGCTTATTAAAAATAATGGTAACCGGTTAATACCGGTTTTTATTTCGTTCCTCAAAGTTTCCGTAGCCTACAAATTAAAAAGCCATTCTTCTCCTGCGCAAGTTTCTATGACCCGCTGGGGTTCACTTCCTGTGTGACGTTCGCTGACTGAATGGAGAGAGCGGGAAGGTGGACTGCTATCACGTCTCCATGTGATAAGTGCATTACTGAGTGTTTGAGCAAAGAAGAGCCTGAACGATGCAACCTCCCTATTGGCTGTTTGTAAAAATGTATCAGTTGTTGCCCTTCCCACGGGAATCATCGCGGGCTCGAGAGATGAGACCTGACGAGTTAGTTCGTTGGTAGCAGAACAAAATGTCTGGACACAAATCGGGTTTTCAGAAAAGGAAAGAAAATAAACGGAGGGTTGAAAATACAAAAAAGGAGGCAGAAAATGCAAAACGAGTTTTAAGGTAGGACAAATGGTTACTTTTCTGAGGCAGCCCGCCGTGGCTGCCTGCAGGCTTATTTATTATAGCCCATTTAGTTAAAATAGTTGATATAAAATGTTTATAGTTATAGTTATGTGATGGTTGTCCTGATTTAGACTGGTGTTTTTTTTTTTTTTGGGGGGGGGGGGGGGGGGTTGTGCGATGTTGCACCCGGGTCCAGATTAGGGCAGAACTGGCCCTGGCTACATTTCAGGTGTAGTTTGTTTTATGTATGTATGTACTTGCATAGATGTGTACTTGGTCTTCCAATTTGGCGCCTAACAAAATCTCGCGGCGCGGTGACGTCATGCGGTAGCGCTCTATAGGGCCTGACTAGCCTTTGGTAACACACTAAACGAATTATCTTTCATTTTTGGCACTTTTTCTGTTTGTGTAGATGGGAAGACATACTGAGAATCCAAATTGCCAACATTTGAAATAATAATTGTTTTGAATTATTTCTTGTCTTATTTAATGAAGGTTGTAATAGAATTAGCCTACATTTGGCTTAAGCTGGATGAGACAGAGACATAATTTTATAGCCATTTGTTAAACAGCTGACAGGGAACGTAATTAACCGTTCCGGGAACTAAATTTTTTTGTTCTAACCGGTTCGGGAACGTCTATTTAATGGTGGAACCCAAAACTGGAAACGTTAAAATTCCGTTTCTGTTCGGAACGAACCAATAGGAAAAAAATTCTGGTTCAAAGCCCTGCTGGGAAGGCTCCATTACCCCCTCTGGGGTCTGAGGGTATTTTCTGGCACTAATGAGTTCAGCATACTCTGATTTTGTTGTCAATTTCAACAAATCTAAGCAGTATTTTCAAAGTCATATGACATTTTTGTATTCAGCACAAGTTCAGCTACAATAATATATATGTAGTATGTATATCATGATTGTACTTTTTAAAAAATAACAGATAAATGAAAATATTGTAAAAAGCAAATTTAAAACTGTGTTGGAATGTGTGAAAAAAACATTACCTTACCCATTGTGATGAACCGTTTTGGTCACTTGAGGTGATTCTGTTCGGTCTTAGGAATGTATCAAGCACAAAAACTTAAATCTGCTCCAGTGATTTGAACAATTAACTGGCCATCAGAAAAAAATTATGTCCTATTGTTTTAGGATAAAGGGTTGGCAGTGGGAGGGGTATTCAATGAGAAGAGTAAAAAAATTCAATTCCATTCAATGAGAAGAGTGAATACCCCTCCCATTGCCAACTCTTAATCCCATTAGGTCAAATGACCAAAATGGTTCATCAAAGACCCACAGTTATGGAACAGCCTTCCAAGTAGTGGTTGGGGCTCAGATACAGTTGCAGTGTTAAGTCTAGGTTGAAAACATATCTTTTTATTCAAGCCTTTTGTTAATAGTTTTTTATTAGGTAAAGGAGTAGATCTGGATGGTCCTCAGGCATAGAATGTTTTGGTAAATTGGAATATAAGGATACTGCACCCCCCACCCTCACACGTTTACTCAGGTTTGTTGACAGTGGAATAGCTGCTACTTTACAGTTAGGTCCATATATATTTGGACACTGACATAAATTTTGTTTTTTTACCTGTTTACTGAAACATATTCAAGTTATAGTTATATAATGGACATGGACATAAAGTCCAGACTTTCAGCTTTCATTTGAGGGTATCCACATTAAAATTGGATGAAGGGTTTAGGAGTTTCAGCTCCTTAACATGTGCAACCCTGTTTTTAAAGGGACCAAAAGTAATTGGACAATTGACTCAAAGACTATTTCATGGGCAGGTGTGGGCAATTCCTTCGTTATGTCATTCTCAATTAAACAGATAAAAGGCCTGGAGTTGATTTGAGGTGTGGTGCTTGCATTTGGAAGATTTTGCTGTGAAAAAAAACATGCGGTCAAAGGAGCTCTCCATGCAGGTGAAACAAGCCATCCTTAAGCTGCAAAAACAGAAAAAAACCCATCCAAGAAATTGCTACAATATTAGGAGTGGCAAAATCTACAGTTTGGTACATCCTGAGAAAGAAAGAAAGAAAGCACTGGTGAACTCATCAATGCAAAAAGACCTGGACGCCCACAGAAGACAACAGTGGTGGATGATCGCAGAATAATTTCCATGGTAAAGAGAAACCCCTTCACAACAGCCAACCAAGTGAACAACACTCTCCAGGAGGTAGGCGTATCAATATCCAAATCTACCATAAAGAAAATACTGTATGAAAATAAATACAGAGGGTTCACTGCACGGTGCGAGCCACTCATAAGCCTCAAGAATAAAAAGGCTAGATTGGACTTTGCTAAAAAACATCTAAAAAAGCCAGCACAGTTCTGGAAGAACATTCTTTGGACAGATGAAACCAAGATCAACCTCTAGCAGAATGATGGAAAGAAAAAAGTATGGTGAAGGCAGCTCATGATCCAAAGCATACCACATCATCTGTAAAACACGGCGGAGGCAGTGTGATGGCTTGGGCATGCATGGCTGCCAGTGGCACTGGGTCACTAATGCTTATTGATGATGTGACACAGGACAGAAGCAGCCGGATGAATTCTGAGGTATTCAGAGACATACTGTGTGCTCAAATCCAGCCAAACCAATTGGTCGGCGTTTCATAATACAGATGGACAATGACCCAAAACATAAAGCCAAAGCAACCCAGGAGTTTATAAAAGCAAAGAAGTGGAATATTCTTGAATGGCCAAGTCAGTCACCTGATCTCAACCCAATTGAGCATGCATTTCACTTGTTAAAGACTAAACTTCAGACAGAAAGGCCCACAAACAAACAGCAACTGAAAACCGCTGCAGTAAAGGCCTGGCAGAGCATTAATAAGGAGGAAACACAGCATCTGGTGATGTCCATGAGTTCAAGACTTCAGGCAGTCATTGCCAACAAAGGGTTTTCAACCAAGTATTAGAAATGAACATTTTATTTACAGTTATTTAATTTGTCCAATTACTTTTGAGCCCCTGAAATGAAGGGATTGTGTTTAAAAAATGCTTTAGTTCCTCACATTTTTATGCAATCATTTTGTTCAACCCACTGAATTAAAGCTGAAAGTCTGAACTTCAACTGCATCTGAATTGTTTTGTTCAAAATTCATTGTGGTAATGTACAGAACCAAAATTAGAAAAATGTTGTCTCTGTCCAAAAATTTATGGACCTAACTGTATGTCCCAGGGCTCTGCCCCCTCATGTAGCCTTCACTATATGAGGTACCAACAAGTAGCCTGTACCTTTTGATCTAAGTAGGTGTGGCAGGTCATAAAGGACCAGAAGTTTGCTCAGGTACTGTGGCGCGAGACCATTCAGTGCTTTAAAGTTCAATAATACTATTTTATAATCAATGTGAAATTTCATTGTGAGCCACTGCAATGTGGATAAGATAGGGGTGATGGGGTCATATCTTCTAGTTCTAGTAAGGGCTATTGCTGCATTTTGAACTAACTGGAGCTTTTTTATGCACTTATTGGAACATTCAGACAGTAAGGCATTGCAATAATCCAACCTAGAATTAACAAAGGCATGAACCAATTTTTCTGCATCATGTAGTGACATTATATTTCTTATCTTAGCAATATTTTTGAGATAAAAGAAAGCCATCCTCGTAATATTATGACTAGGTCAAGGGCAAGGCCAAGGCTTTTTTTATTGTCATTTCAACCACATACAGTTGGTACAGTACACAGCTAAAATGAAACATTGTTTCTCCAAGACCATGGTGCTACATTAAGCATCACAGGATGGCAGATCTATATATAACAACATAAATTGCATGAGTGCAGCACGTGCAAATATTGCAGACTATAAACTACACAAATAACCTAAAGTGCAAACAACAAGGACAGTGCAAAAACGATAACTAACACAAACTAGCCACAACTAACACAACTAGCCAATGAGTACCTGTTACTGATAATGTACAGAAGGTTTGACTGTGCATTTTGAAGTAGCTATGTGTAAAAAAAAATAAATAAATGGAAACATTTTGTATGTGATAAGCATTGTAAACATTGTAAAAAGTGATAGAGTATTGTTATTCACTGTGCTAATTATCCACGAGTTAAGCAGCTTATGGTATTCAAAGTTAAAGGATTATATAAGCTGTAGTTTGCATTTGTGACATATCTGTTGAATGGTAAATTATTATTATCCATGAGAATTTATGTCAGACTAAATTAATGATTTGTGTATTTCATTTATCTAGTTCTCACGGCATGTTGATGACATGGATATGCAAAATAAATGCCTGTAACCAGAAGAACGGCTTGTGTTCGTGATTTAACTGGAGGGAGTAATAGTATGGGTGAAATATTTTGTCATGTAAAGGAGCAGATGACAGATGTAATCGCTGGAAGAACTTTTATTTAAAATACAGGCAGGCAAACAGTACCAAAAAATTCGACAAAGATAGAGTCAATAAACAGGCAATGGCCAAGTGAGGCACAAACAGAGTGTCAGGGTAAGGCAAAAAGCAGGGTCCAAATATACAAAACAAAGTCAAGAACCAGAGTAGCTAAACACAGAGATACAAAGCTGAATAACATGACACACTGGGTACTGTGCATATACTTTGCTAAGTCTGTGTGTGTTTGGAGTACTTTCAGGCACACTGTGATTGTGCAAAAAAAACCGGAAAAGGTGGATCATTGTGGCATACACTGCTCATGTACGTGAGTGACAGTTTGAGGCATGCCAAGTGCGAACACGCATGGACATGACAGCGTACAGCTAATATGACAAGACAACTTGAAAGCGAGATCCAATCAGTGCTTATCTATGATTCATCATGAGAAAGCAGGCTAGTCTGACACAGCACAAACATTATTACACATGGAATGTGGTAGCACACAAGAACACCTTTTACTGCAAAATTTTTCTATCTATCTATCTATCTATCTATCTATCTATCTATCTATCTATCTATCTACACACACACACACTGGATATAAAATTCCTCACTTGCCTGTCCTTTGGGTGGTCTTTTTTCCCCTCAAGCTCAAGTCCTCTACATACCAGAGGCCTGGGAGTTTGAGGGTCCTGCATGGTATCTTAGCTGTTTCTAGGACTGCACTTTTCTGGACAGAGATCTCAGTTGTTGTTCCTGGGATCTGTTGGAGCCACTGTCCCAGTTTGGGGGTCACTGCACTGAGGGCTCCTATCACCATGGGGACCGCTGTTGTCTTCATCTTCCACATCTTTTCCAGCTCTTCTTTCAGCCCTTGATACTTTGTGAGCTTCTCAAGTTCCTTATTCCTGATGTAATTGTCACTTGGCATTGCTACATCTATCACCACAGCCTTGTTCTCCTATTTGTCCACCATTACCATGTCTGGCTGGTTAGCCATTACCAGTTTGTCTGTATCTGGAAATCCCACAGGATCTTAGCTTTGTCATTATCAACCACCTTCGGCGGTGTGTCCCACTTTGACCTTTGGACTTCCAGTCCATACTTGGCACAGATGTTTCTGTACACTATGCCAGCCACTTGGTTATGGCCTTCCAGGTATGGTCTTCCTGCTGGCATCTTACACCCTGCTGTTATGTGCTGGATTATCTCGTGGGCATCTTTGCACAGTCTGCACCTGGGGGTCCTGCCTTGTGTGGTAGACCCTGGCCTCTATAGACCTCTTGCAGTCACGTGACCGAATCCTGGCTGGAATGTAAACAGCCGCCATCTTGTCGGTCAACAACACAGCTGAATATAACCGACGGACTACACGGCTCATTTTTCTAATGAACAGATAACTAGATATATGTCTAAAATAAATGACCTACAGATTAGTGACCCTTATCGATTACCGGACGTAGTTTTCACGACCGTGTCAGTGGATATTGAACTGCCAGAGGTGGAATACCCAGATGTGTATAATTACCTCATTAACTTTCCCTCGCTGTTCAGTGGTGAAGCACTGCATGCTCATAAATCTCTGGACAGTTATCTTTACAGAAATTCAGGATTTGTCAGCCCCCCTCAGATGTGGCATCTTGTAAACAAGAAAATAACAATCCTCATTGGACGGGTAAGTCACTTAAGTATTGAGTACTAGTACTGATACTAGATATATCAGTAGTATCTAGTATAGCACTGACCAGCCGATTATAGAATAGAATAAGGTAATTCCAGCTGTAATTCCAAATCGTCCGTCTTGTTTACCATGGATCTGGCGTTGGAGAGGTAGAGGCTTGGCAGTGGAGGTTTGAGTGGCTGTTTTCTGAGCTTAGTCAACAGGCTGGCTCTGCAGCCTCGCTTTTGCTTCCTCTCCCGACGCCGCCTCCTTCGCCTGCCAGACCCGATAACAATCCACGGAGACCCCGCTGGTCTCGCTATCTCGTCCGGAATGTTGTGCATGCGATGGAAATTGCTACAAACCATCATTTTCTGCTGGAAACCAATGTCCAGTAAGTCCATACGGTTGTAGTGGATATTGAAGTCCGGTACAGACGAACAACATGCAAAAATACACACAAAAAACATAAAAAACGTGCACAGGTAGGGAGAGCTTGTAGCCGCAGCATCCCCATCATGCGCCGCCATATCCACTATTATGGTTGAATATTTTATATTATCAGTTAGATCAAGTATCAGTAGTCTATCACTATTACTATATATATATATATGGTATACCTGATAGCAGCAATCCATTTTGCATGCCTGTCAGGGTCCCGTGGCAGCCTACTGTCAAGTGTATGTGAGCATCATGGGTTTCCCACACTTGAAAGGGAAGGACTCGGACACAGGATTCCACTCGTCTTATGTTTTATTGATTTTCAGTGGAGTTGACATTGTAGTAGAATTGTATATAGTAGGGTTTTCCAGAAGAAAAGGTAGAAGTAGAAGTAGAAGGCAGAAATATGGCGTTTGACCGACAAGATGGCATCTGTTTACAATCTGGATCGGCTGTGACGTCACATGCAAGTGGTCTATTGAGTTTGTGCTTAGGGCCTGTTCCTGTGCAGCTATGATTCATTGATTAGTGCCTCTTTGCTGTTTTCCAGTCCAGCTTTATCCAGCCACTGGTAGGATTTTTCAGTATCAGCAATGTCTTCTAGCTGCTGGTGGTACATCCTGTGCAGAGGTTTGTCTTTCCATTTTATATACAGTGGTGCTTGAAGTTTGTGAACCCTTTAGAATTTTCTATATTTCTGCATAAATATGACCTAAAACATCAGCAGGTTTTCACACAAGTCCTAAAAATAGATAAAAAGAACCCAGTTAAACAAATGAGACAAAAATATTTTACTTGGTCATTTATTTACTGAGGAAAATGATCCAATATTACATACAGTATCTGAGTGGCAAACGTATGTGAACCTTTGCTTTCAGTGTCTGGTGTGACCCCCTTGTACAGCAATAGCTGCAACTAAACCTTTCTGGTAACTGTTGATCAGTCCTGCACACTGGCTTGGAGGAATTTTATCCCATTCCTCTGTACAGAACAGCTTCAACTCTGGGATGTTGGTGGGTTTCCTTGCATGAACTGCTCACTTCAGGTCCTTCCACAGCATTTCGATTGGATTAAGGTCAGGACTTTGACTTGGCCATTCCAGAACATTAACTTTATTCTTCTTTAACCATCCTTTGGTAGAACGACTTGTGTGCTTCGGGTTGTTGTCTTGCTGCATGACCCACCTTCTCTTGAGATTCAGTTCATGGACAGATGTCCTGACATTTTCCTTTAGAATTCACTGGTAAAATTCAGAATTCATTGTTCCGTCAATGATAGCAAGCCGTCCTGACCCAGATGCAGCAAAACAGGCCCAACCCATGATACTACCACCAACTTGTTTCACAGATGGGATAAGGATAATGCTGGAATGCAGTGTTTTCCTTTCTCCAAACATAACGCTTCTCATTTAACAAAAAAGTTCTATTTTGGTCTCATCCATCCACAAAACATTTTTTCAACAGCCTTCTGGCTTGTCCACATGATCTTTAGCAAACTGCAGATGAGCAGCAATGTTCTTTTTGGAGAGCAGTGGCTTTCTCCTTGCAACCCTGCCATGCACACCATTGTTGTTCAGTGTTCTCCTGATGGTGGACTCATGAACATTAGCCAATGTGAGAGAGGCCTTCAGTTGCTTAGAAGTTACCCTGGGGTCCTTTGTGACCTTGCTGACTATTACATGCCTTGCTCTTGGAGTGACCTTTGTTGGTCGACCACTCCTGGGGAGGGTAACAATGGTCTTGAATTTCCTCCATTTGTACACAATCTGTCTGACTGTGGATTGGTGGAGTCCAAACTCTTTAGAGATGGTTTTGTAACCTTTTCCAGCCTGATGAGCATCAACAACACTTTTTCTGAGGTCCTCAGAAATCTCCTTTGTTCGTGCCATGATACACTTCCACAAACATACGTTGTGAAGCTCAGACTTTGATAGATCCCTGTTCTTTAAATAAAACAGGGTGCCCACTCACAACCTGATTGTCATCCCATTGATTGAAAACATCTGACTCTAATTTCACCTTCAAATTAAATGCTAATCCTAGAGGTTCACATACCGGTACTTTTGCCACTCACAGATATTTAATATTGGATTGTTTTCTCAATAAATAAATAACCAAGTAAAATATTTTTGTCTCATTTGTTTAACTGGGTTCTCTTTATTTACTTTTAGGACTTGCGTGAAAATCTGATGATGTTTTAGATCATATTTATGCAGAAATATAGAAAATTCTAAAGGGTTCACAAACTTTCAAGCACCACTACACACACACACACACACACACACACACACACACACACACACACACACACACACACACAGCTGTGGTCAGAAGTTTACATACAGTGACATGACTGTTATCTTGGATATGAATGTCATGGCAATATTTGGGCTTTCAGTAATTTCTTTGAACTGCTCTTTTTCTGTGGCCGAATGATTGTACATCATGCATCTTTCATTAAAAAAAATTAGAATTTGGTGCATAAGTTTTAATTTTCTTCAGGTTTTCTGAAATCAACACAGGGTCCAAATTATACCTACAGGGTCAAAATATATACATACAGCACACCTAATATTTGGGTAAAATGTCTCTTCACAAGATTCACCTTGACCAAACATTTTTGTTTACCATGAACAAGCTTCTGGCAGAATTCTGGTTGGATATTTCACGACTCTTCATGGTAGAACTGATAGAATTCAATTAAATTGTTTTTTTTTTTCTTGGCATGGACTCGACTTTTAAGCACAGTCTATATATTTTCAATAGGGTTGAAGTCAGAACTTGTTTTAAGCTTAATGTTAGCCACACACACACATTTTAATACTTTTATTTGGATCATCACACAGGGAAGGATTGCAGATCCAAACATTATTGGAAATACTCTGTAGATTGGCAAGTGTGATCATAAAAAAATGAATCTAACAATGTCTATGGATAAATATGACATCTCCGTCTCCAGATGGACACACACACACACACACACACACACACACACACACACACACACACACACACACACACTTCCTCTACACCCATCTCTGATATAACACCTTCTCCACACAGTCGTGATCATGGCTGCCGCGGATGTGGATGTGTTTTCTTCCTGGGCATGACTCTAAACTGCATCCAATGGCAAGGCTCCACCTTGGGAAAGAAGGAGCTGTAGGGAGAGTGGAGTGACCCTTTAGTTGCCTTCACTCCTAGAAGTCTGAAACTGGCAGAGAGGGCAGAGGAAACCAACCGTGGTTCAACGGCCTTGACGGCGGGGACAGCAAAGTGCTGTGGTGAACACCGCAAAGATGAACACCGAGGACATCTTGATCATCTACTGCGCCTGGCTCCATTTCCAGTTGTCTTGGCTGTGCCTTGCCACTCGGCCCAGATGGAACATGGGAAGACAGAGTGAGGCCGACGACGTGCAACTCCCCCTCACTTTAATCAAAGTTCAGAGCAAGTCAAGACATCATCATCATCATCATCATCATCACCATAATCTCATCATCATCATCATCATCATCATCTGCTAAGACCTGTGGCAACAGGGAGTGGTGACGCTGGCAGGTGTGGATACACTGGGAGCTGGTAGTCACAAACCTGCATGCAGGTGGCCCAGGGCATAGGGTCACTCCTGACTGGAACTGAAGCAGCAGTCAAGTTCAGCAGCCCCCTGGGTGTCTCAGCAGTCCTTTTTTAGGATTCACTCTGCTCACCTCCATGGCCTGAGGAAGGATCTAGAAAAGGTGATCCAAACATATCCTGCTTCACCCCCTCAACCTGGCCTGTATACTACGGCAGGAGGGTATCCCAATCTTGCAGTCAACAGAAGCAAAGCAAAAAGATGGTGGCACCAATTACTATTGGTGCATGGAACATCGGCACACTAATGGACAATCAGAACTCCAATAGACCTGAGCACAGAACTGCACTAGTTACTAGAGAACTCAGAAGGTATGGCATCCAAATTGCTGCCCTCAGTGAGATCAGACTCCCAAACCAAGGCCAATTGGTCGAAGAGAAAGCAGGATACACTTTCTTCTGGAGTGGAAAGAGTGCTGACAAGTGACGTGAAGCTGGAGTGGAATTTGCTATTGCTAGCAATCTTGTCAAGAAACTTTCCAGTCTTCCTGAAGGAAAGAGTGACAGACTCATGAGCCTCAGACTTCCACTCTATAAGAAGAAGCATGCCTCAGTCATCAGTGCATATGCCCCAACCATGGCAAATACTGAAGAAGTCAAGGAAGCTTTCTATGAAGACCTTGAACAGCTCATTGCTGCAAGTACCCAAGGATGACAAGCTCATAATACTAGGCGACTTCAACGCAAGGGTAGGAGCAAATCATGAGACCTGGGAAGGTGCGTTGGGCAGACATGGAATTGGGAAGTGTAACAGCAATGGCCTCCTCTTGTTGCAGATGTGCAGCACACACAACCTCCTTATAACAAACACTGTCTTCTGGCTTCCTACCAGGAACAAAGCCACCTGGATGCATCCACGAAGCAAACACTGGCACATGATTGACTATGTAATCTACTCCGACTCAGAAGATGACTTCAAGATAAGATCCAGAAGTGATGGCGGAGTATTCAATCTAAGATGACTCCAGGCAAAGACAAAAGTGAGAATAGACCTAGTCTGTGAACTTCTCTTCGCAGATGATTGTGCTCTAAGTGCATCCTCAGAAGTGCTGATGCAAGAAAGCATGGACTCCTTTGCCTCTGTTTGTGACAACTTTGGATTAACCATAAGCACGAAGAAGACAGAAGTCCTTTACCAGCCCTCTCCAGTAGATCAGTACGAAGAGCCCAACATCACAGTTAACAGAGAATCCCTGAAAAACACAGAGAGAGTCACATACCTTGGCAGTACCATCAACCGCCTAGCGAACATCGATGATGAAGTCGATCTGAGAATCTTGGAAGCCAGCACTGCCTTTAGGTGCCTGAGAAACTCACTCTGAGAGAGACGCAGCATCAAGCTAGACACCAAGCTAAGAGTCTACAATGCAGTAGTACTGACATCACTCCTGTATACATGTGAAACATGGACCACCTATGAACATCATGCACACAAACTGAATCGCTTCCACCTCAATTGTCTCCAAAAGCTCCTCAGAATCACCTGGCAGGACAAAATACCTGACACAGAAGTCTTGGGTCAAACAAATTCCATCAGCATGCACACCATGCTCAAGAAAGCACAACTTCGGTGGGCTGGCCACCTAACATGCATGGATGAGCATCATCTGCCCAAGAAACTCTTCTATGGTGAGTTGTTCAGAGGCAAAAGAATGCGCAGAGAACCAAAAAAGTGCTTCAAGGACAGCTTGAAAGTGTCACTCAAAGTCAAGTCAAGTTTATTTGTATAGTGCTTTTAACAATAAACATTGTCGCAAAGCAGCTTTACAGAATTTGAACGACTTAAAACATGAGCTAATTTTGTCCCTAATCTATCCCCAATGAGCAAGCCTGTGGTGACAGTGGCAAGGAAAAACTCCCTCAGACGACATGAGGAAGAAACCTCTAGAGGAACCAGACTCAAAAGGGAACCCATCCTCATTTGGGCAACAACAGACAGCATGACTATAACATTAACAGTTTTAACATGACAGTTTTGTTGATGTTATAAACTCTTCATTGATGGAAACTTGAGTGCAAAACTGTTCATGACAACTGCAGTCCTAAAGTTAGCAAGTCAACTGTAGTCCTCAGCCATAAAAGCATTACTGTAAGAGTCCAGAGCATCCTTCAGGTATAACCCTCAACTGTCCTCATGGGGCCGTCCTTCACAGGAGCGATGCGATAAAACTCCGACCAGACACAGGGCACCAGGATGGATCAAGCAGGTCCGAGGGGCAGAAGAGGCTAGCATCTCAATCCCAGGACCAACATGTAACTCAGAGGGACAGATGGGGGGGGGGGGGGGGGGAGAGAAAACACATGTTGTTAGGTATGCCCTAAAAATGACACAAGTATTAAATCTGTGTGGTAGGCTCGCAGAGAAGAGAGTCTTGACATAAGGCATAATACACAACAATGGCATGTTAATATGGTTAAAAAATATCATGACCTGCTCTGGCTGGATGCTTGATTGGGTGATGGAAGCACACTCCTCAGCAATGATGAGATGCAGATGGGACCCTTAGGGCTGGCCAAGACAATTCAGTTACATTTCACCGGGTCTGGGACATGCGACAGAATGTCTGACGGCCAATTCCCTGCAGGCTACGATAGCCAGTCGAGGTCTCCACCCTCTCCACCAAAAGATTTCCTGTTGACTCCATGTAACTCAGAGGGACAGATTTGGGGTGGGGGGGAGAGAAAGAAAAACACAGGTGGTTAGGTATGCCCAATGTCACCTGAATAAATAGGAACAGTATACATATTGCACTGAGTACAAGCAGGGACTCTGGCAACTAACTATGACAGCATAACTAAAAGGGGAGAGCCAGAAGGTAACACAGGCATGAGGGAGCCCCGAGACATAAAGCAGCCAGCCACTACACCGTCAACAAACTCGAGTGAGCAAGCGAGTGGGGACTGACAGCATCCATACATCCCAGTTTACCAAAACACTCTGTCTGAGGACCCTCAAGATCTACACCTTTACCTCATAAATACCATTAACAAAAGGCTTGACTAAACAGATATGTTTTCAGCCTAGACTTAAATGCTGAGACTGTGTCTGATTCCCGAACATTACTTGGAAGGCTGTTCCATAAATGTGGAGCTTTGTAAGAAAAGGCTCCGCCCCCTGATGTAGCCTTCACTATACAAGGTACCAGCAGATAGCCTGCACCTTTTGATCTAAGTAGGCATGGTGGGTCATAGAGGAGCAAAAGTTCACTCAGGTACTGTGGTGCGAGACCATTTAGTGCTTTAAAGGTCAATAGTAGTATTTTATAATCAATACAAAATTTGATTGGGAGCCAATGCAGTGTGGATAAGACAGGCGTGATGTGGTCATATTTTCTAGTTCTAGTAAGGACTCTTGCTGCTGCATTTTGAACTAACTGGAGCTTGTTTATGCACTTATTGGAACATCCAGACAGTAAGGTGTAATGGAAATTTCTAATAAACACTTCAGAGCTCTTAACAGTTGTCTTTTCAGTCATTTATTATAGTAGATCATATAAAGATATATAAAATAGGAAAGGAAAGAGAAAAATAGAAGAAGACACCACTTCTGATGATGCCGAGAGTACGCGCACTCTGAGTTGTGTTTTAGTGGCTGTTATCTATTATACTCTGAAAGCATTCGCTCACTGCTTGTGTCTTCACATGATTGGCTCAAGATTTTCTATGAAGCTTTGTTAGAGCGTGCACCTGGCGTGCGGGCGGATGCGTAGTTATGAGAACTCAGGCACCCTGCTTATCACCACCAAGGTCAGGAAAGGTGGTTACATCATGAGAAGATGCAAGCTAGGATGAACTCAAGCACCCTGCTCATTACCACCAAGGCCACAGAAAAGCGAGTACAAAATAGGAAAAAACATCTTTCTCAGTATAGGCCACTTGAGCTCAACACACAGAAACACAGAGAATAATAATGTTCATCCATTAAAAATTCCCTCACATTCTCCCCTTTTTATCCTACAGGATAAATTGCTAAAAGGAAAGAAAAGAAAAGAACTGTACACAGTTTCAGTGATAAGAGTTCTCAGAGAGATTCGACTTACGTCATTGAGTGTACAGGGATAATGCTAAGGCTGTTTTTATAAGACATAGACATCTTAAATGAATGCTAGCAAGCCATATACAGTATATAGATCAGGAATAATAGAACAGGAAACAATCATAATGAAAGTGTTTTAAGTTAGGGCTAATTTCATGTCAACTGTGCTGATGTCATGGAACGGTGGGTTATAGTCTTCGTGTGGGTTTGGAGGCCAGTCAGGCAAGTCATCGGAGTCTATTTTCACCATCTGGTAACCGATATTTGTCAGCTGCCTCTGAAACACAGACATACAACATTGACAGGAAACAGGGAGCAAACATAGCATCACAATCACTAAGCCCAGGACCAGTATGGTGGATAGAATCAGAGTCTTCCATCCACTGAACCAATGCCACCAGCTGTCTTTGTCTCCTCCATGTTCGTCTGCTCGTAATTGTTCAGCAACCTTGCACATCTTGTTCAGTGCCTCAGTAATGTTACCGAGTTAACCCTTGCCCTTCTTGACGTGTATTGGTGCTCAGAGGGCGGGCACGCCCTATCAGCCCTCGTCCCACCTCACCGGGACTTGGAGGAAACTCGAAACCCTAAGACTTGTCTATCAGCTAGACACTGAAATACTCTTCCCTATTGAGGGTGCGTGCGTGATTGATGTGATACTCGCACTGTTCCATGCAGTGATGCTTTTCTTCCTCACGAGCTTTAGTCAGCGTCTGGGTCACTTAGGCCTTCTTTTCCCTCCTGCTTAGCCGGTTCAGGAACCCTCCTGCAGTGGCTAGCGTGGATCCACGTCACTCTGCCTGTGACCTTCACTGCCATTGGGGTCGTGAGCAGGACCTGGAATGGGCTATTCCACCGTGGCTTGTTCCACTTGGTTTGTCGGAAGTCCTTTACCACGATCCAATCCCCTGGTTGTAGATCATGCAGAGGTCCCTCAGCGGGTTTGGGAAGTGCTTCTTTACCTGTTTGTGGATAGATTTCAAAGCAGAGGACAGCATTGCACAGTAATTCAACATTGCATCATCACACAGTGTGGTGTCCGGCAGTGTTCCTTGAGCTGGCCCTATCCCCGTGTTGGGTACTCATCCAAACAGAATTTCGAATGGGCTTAACCCATGTTTAGGCCTAGTTTGCATCCTCATTTGTGTGAGTGCTACAGGGAGGACCTTTGTCCATCCTAGCCCTGTTTCTCCACAAGCTTTGCTTAGTTTATTTTTAAGTGACCCATTTTCCCTCTCTAAGTGTCAGTTCAATGAAGTCCATTTGGAGGTGATCAAATGGTTTGTCTGGTATTGGGTGTGCTGCTTGAGTTAGTTTGATACCTTGATCTGCATTATATTGTGCACATATCAAGCATTGCTTGCAAAATTTCGCAGCATAATTTGAAAACCCCTTTCTGAACCATCTCTTTGTTACTTCTGCTACCATCCCCCCTTTTGACACATGGGTGAGCCCATGTGCCAATTTTGCATAGAAAGGGAACATGTATTTTGGTAGACAGGGACCGCCCGAGGGACAAACCCAGACTGAGTTTGCAAGGATACAGCCTGCCTGTTTCCCGACTCGTCTCTCGTCCTAGGTGTCAGTGCTCTGAAGATCCGCTAGCTGTAAACAAGGGGTAGAAACCTGAGGAAAGGCAAGGTTAGAGGGTGAACTGGAAGCCGAGGCTGCACACTTAGCTGCCGCGTCCGCCCTGACATTCCCTTGAGACACAAGATCAGTATTGTTAGTATGGGCAGCACACTTACACACAGCAGTGGCTCTAGGGAGTAGAACAGCATCCAACAACTCAAAGACCAGTTTATGATGTGCAATGGGAGATCCTGTGCTAGTGAGAAAATTTCTGTGTTTCCAAATAGTGACAAAATTGTGCACAACGCCAAACGTGTACCTACTGTCCGTAAAAATATTGACAGATCACCCTGCAGCCAATTTGCATGTCTCGATAAGGGCACAGAGCTCTGCGGCCTGTGCCGACAGGTTTGAGGGCAGACACGACGCCTTGAGGACCTCGTGATCTGAGACTATGGCAAAACCTACTTTGTTCTTTCCCATCTCTGGAGGCTGAACCATCCACATAGAGGATCATGTCTGGATTTTCCAAAGGGTCACTCTTTAAGTCTGCCCTGGGGGAACAAAAATCATTAGTGAGAGCAACACAGTCATGTGGTTCTCCATCGTCCTCTGTAGGGAGAAGAGAGGCAGGATTCAGAACAGAACAATGTTTCACAATGATGTTAGGCATATCAAGTATGACAGTGTTATACTTCAACCATCTCTGTGCTGACAAATGTGACGTCTTTTCTCCAACAGAAGCAGGGAGACAGCATGTGGGACCAAAAGGGTGAGGTTAGAGTACCCCACAATATTTCTGGAAGCAGTTACCGCCTTTTCAGCTGCAGCAACTGCATGCAGGCAAACAGGAAGTCCAGCCGCCACTGGATCCAGCCTGCTGGAGAAGTAAGCTACAGGTCTCAATCTATCCCCATGTTTCTGCAAAAGAACAGAGGTCATAAAACCCTTCTTTTCATCTACAGTTTGAACAAATGGTTTATTGGGGTCAGGCAGTCCCAGAGTGGGTGTGGTCTGCAGAGCGCTCTTTAGGGACGTCAGGCGCGCGCGGGACAGCCGCAGCATTGACTGCTTGCAGATCTTGGACAAACCTCCACTCATCGGGCTGGGATGGTTTTCTTGCCTTCTTAACTGGAAAAAATAGGAGTGTGCACTGGAGAGTCCTGGCAAGGGACAATTACATCTGCCTTCAGCAACGAATCAAAGGCCGGTCTTATACCTGCGATTGCTTCTGGTTTGAGTGGATACTGGGTCTGTTTAGGACTGAAATCTGATTTGGGGGTGATCACCACTGGTTCAGCATTCTTTATTAGGTCTACATCATGTTTACCCTTTGCCCAAACGGAATTTGGAACTCCCGCCAATTTGGGGTGCACCTCTGCTGGAGTTATGCCTGTGGAAACAGAGACAAACAGGCCACTATGGCTGGGGTCCCCAGGACCCTGGTCATCAGTGGCTAATATTACGCTGCGCTTAACATACACACACATAGCATGACTTTGTTTGTAGACCCCAAGCCTTTGACAAAACAACACACTAGGGTCCTCTGTTTGGGACCATTCATTGCCATTGACTGCACACTTCTTGAACCATTTCCCCACGTCTTTCCAATGGGCGGCTCGTGGCCTTGGTAATGAGACATGGGATATAGAATTAATGATGTCAAAGAAATCATGTTGGCAGCAGCCGACCTCAGAGTCCTCTGACACGAGGCTGCGTATAACATGTTTGAGAACACTGCGATGAACATTGATGCAGCTGTTTGGACAACGAGTAAAATGGACCTGCACAGCGCAATAATGTTTAGACCAATATATAGTTTTGAGGGTCAATCTTTCACGTGCATGGGGGTCTGCAAACCAAGTCTTTTCAAACTCTACATCTTGACCTTGGTGAACATGTGCTGTACAATACAAATCTTCCTCTTTCATATAATCTGTGTCAACTGATGAGGTGTTCAAGCGTGCGAGCTGTACAAGGTGTTTTGGAGTTTGTGTGAGTTGATCTGAGCAGAGCTGCCAGACATACACATACAGAGGGCTTCCAAACCCATACTGCACACTGCACATTTCACTTACTTCAATAGTTAGTCCATCTGGAGTGGATGTGAGATTTACTTCTAATTTGCACATTAAATCATGTGCTAACAAGTTTACTGGACATGTATGTGAGATGAGGAATGAGTGGGACGTAACTATTCCTCCCTCGCTTTCACATGGGAGGTTGACTGAGAAAGTTTTGGTTACAGGTCGTCCTGAGATGCCCACTGTCTGAATAGAATTTGAGCTGAGCAGTGGGTCTACTGGAAGTACCCCATGTTGTATCACTGAGTGTCCTGCTCCAGAATCTACTAAACAGGTTAACACATGCCCACACACAGTGAGGGGCATACAAGGGAGTTTAGAAAAGGGAGTAGTTGTGTATTTTAACAAACTTAATGCAACTTCAGGTGTATCTATTTGGACTGGTGTATCGGGCATTTCTGTGTAGTCTTGCTGTTGCATGCAGGTGCTGCTACTAATGTGTTTAATGTTATGTGAATGCTCCTGTCTATGTGTATGTGTATCATCAGGTGTGTGTGTTACCTCCCCTTTTCTCTGTGTGGGGCCCGTTCCCGGAGTCCGCCCATCAGTCTGCTTTGCTGTACTCCTCACGGGGCTTCTGCCTGTTACTGTGGAGACAATTTCGAGCAATGTGTCCCTTCTGATTGCAGTTGTAGCAGGTTGCACCTTTTATCCAGGACGAGTCACTCCAGGTTGTCCTGTCTCGGCCCCTACTTCGACCTCTTCCTCCTCTTGTTCCTTTTTCTCCAGGCTGAACAGTCTGGAAAAGAGTGAGAGTGGCGGCGTGTAGATCTTGGTCTCTTTGTGTCAACTTTGTCTTCTCCTTCTCTTTCAGCAGCTTTTCTGCATGCACAGCGTACTGCTCGATCTTGGTGAGACTGGTGGTTTCCCACAGGAGACAGAGCTGCTTTACTAACTTGGCCGCTGCTGGATCCATACCGCTCATGAAACTGTTCCGCAGGTGTGCTTCCCAGACCTCAGGAGTGCCTTCCACTCCAGCCAGGGTCGCGGGTCTGGTCAGGCCACTATGTTTCTCATGCACGGCAGTGAGACGGGTGAGAAATGCTGACACCCCTTCTCCATCTTCTTGCTTACACATACTGATCTTAGTCATGTCTATGTTCAAAGGAAAAGCACTGTCCAGACGAGCACAGAGAGCAGTGATGGTATCTCTATACTCACCATTGCCAGCCACGCTCCAGTCTGGTGTAGTCATTCGCTGGTCAGCTTCCGGCCACTCTTTGGAAACTTTGTTCCAATCTATACCCATCTTGGTCATGATTAGGCAGCGAAGTTCATGGGTGGTTGGTCGGAATTCTCTGCAAAATATCAACAGTTCATTACCAAATCTCTTTCCTCCTACCTCTCTCACGTTGGGAAGAGAAGCCATGCTTTCCTTGATATCAGCTGTCATCCA
Source organism: Neoarius graeffei (assembly GCF_027579695.1). NCBI lineage: Eukaryota > Metazoa > Chordata > Actinopteri > Siluriformes > Ariidae > Neoarius > Neoarius graeffei. The sequence goes on from NC_083581.1 coordinate 12,785,505, forward strand.
GGGTCTGTGGACTAAAAGCACGCCATCAGCTCCAGCCACTTCCATCATTGGAAGATGAAGGACTTCAGACTTTAGATTATGGCCTTGTGGACCCACTGGTGAGCACGTGGTCAGGTCCAGGAGGGTGTCTTTTCCATCACCATATGCAAGACCGGATCTCGTGTGTGACGGAGAAGCGCTGAGAGGCGCTGATGCTGGAGGCGGCTGGTAGGCTGGGAGAGATTCCAGAGGCTCAGTTTTTGTTTTTTTTTTCTTTTTTTTTTCTTTGTCTTGACTTCTCCCCTTTTCTGTGGGTGAAGCGCTTGTGGGAGTGATGTTCCGCCTTGCTGAGGAGGCAGTGTGTGTTGGGGTGGTGGGGCAGACTCCAGGTCAGGGTCCAACTGAAATTTCAAACACTGAGAAGAGGGTGAGAGCCCTGCCTGTCGTTTCTCTCTTTTGTACTCTCTCTTAAGTGTTTCTTCTTTCCATGCAGAAAATGCCCTCCAGTCCCCTAAGAACTTAACATTATCTGCAGACTCTTCTTTTTCCTTCTGTTTCAACTTTTCTTCTAACTGTCCTATCTGCCTGGGACTAAAACTGCCCTTTCCAGGGAATCCTAAGTCCTTTACCCATATATCAAACTGTGCCAAATAATCCTCGCCATACGAGGTTTTCATAAACTGGATGTTTGGGCTGTCATAGGAACATCCAATTCTTATTATAGCACATGTAGCTTCACACTTACTTGCTTTTTCTTTTCTTTCCCTAACTTACTGTTTCTGTTCCTCATTGTACACTGTTATATCAATAGGTTATGACAACAATGCCTGAGTTTTTATTAGGATCACAAGAAGAGCAGGTTGGACTATGTCCAAAAATGCGACACAATAATCTTTTAGGTGTGTTCTTATTAGTAAACAATTTATCTGACATTTGCCTTAAACCAAAGTAGGTATCATTTAACACAACAACCTCAAAGACAACTCACGCATGTGTACAAAAGCTGTTTCTCTGTTTCAGAATTTGGAGGAGGACAGTACGCTGTTAATTCATCAATATTTTGCGTGCACACCAGTGTGTCTTTGCGACTTCGTGATCGAACCTCTCTATCCCGTTCCTCTGACGGGCCAGTTGTTCACACAGAACAAAGGGAGTAAGATTCAATTCTTTCCCAGTTACGAATCGCTGAACGTGAGTCCGTCGAGACACGCACCCATACTTCCTTCGCTCAAGTAGGTGAGCCGTTACCCAGTCGTCACTTGGGCGGATAATTTTCTTACACAACCCAATAAACTACTCGCAGTTTATTGTCTCAAAATTGTGTTTATCCGTTTCAGCAAACATATTGATGGTACCACAGCTTAGCAGTCCTCCTGGGCTTGGACAAACTTCTGTCCCTCTCTTATATCAGTCTTCCTTGACTGGGACAATCTCTGTCCATCTCTTATATCATTCTTTAAATACTAGGACAAATCTCTGTCCATTTCTTGTATCATTCTTTAAATACTGTTTCCACTAATTTCTTCACACAAGAATGCAAAGTTATCACTTACTGGTTCGGTGAGCCCTGACAGTCTGGTCTCTCGTCCGAGTTCTCAGCTCCGCACCGTAGCCTTGGGAGTGTTCCGTCGTCCGAGGATCAGACGCATAGGGCCCACCCAGGGGACGCCAAATTGTAATGGAAATTTCTAATAAACACTTCAGAGCGCTTAACAGTTGTCTTTTCAGTCATTTATTATAGTAGATCATATAAAGATATATAAAATAGGAAAGGAAAGAGAAGAATAGAAGAAGACACCACTTCTGATGATGCCGAGAGTACGCGCACTCTGAGTTGTGTTTTAGTGGCTGTTATCTATTATACTCTGAAAGCATTCGCTCACTGCTTGTGTCTTCACGTGATTGGCTCAAGATTTTCTATGAAGCTTTGTTAGAGCGTGCACCTGGCGTGCGGGCGGATGCGTAGTTATGAGAACTCAGGCACCCTGCTTATCACCACCAAGGTCAGGAAAGGTGGTTACATCATGAGAAGATGCAAGCTAGGATGAACTCAAGCACCCTGCTCATTACCACCAAGGCCACAGAAAAGCGATTACAAAATAGGAAAAAACATTTTTCTCAGTATAGGCCACTTGAGCTCAACACACAGAAACACAGAGAATAATAATGTTCATCCATTAAAAATTCCCTCACAAAGGCATTACAATAATCCAACCTGGAGGTAACGAAAGCATGGACTAGTTTTTCCGCATCATGTAATGACATTAAATTTCTTATCTTTGCAATATTTCTGAGATGAAAGAAAGCTATCCGGGTGATGTTATCAATGTGAGTTTCGAATGAAAGACTGGGGTCAATAATCACTCCGAGGTCTTTTACTGCTGCACGTGAAGATACAGAAAGGCCATCCAGAGTCACTGTGTAATCAGAAAACTTACTTCTAGCTGTATGTGGTCCTAGTACAAGTACTTCAGTCTTGTCAGAGTTAAGCAGAAGGAAGTTAATAAGCATCCAGTGTCTAATGTCCTTAACACATTCCTCAATTCTATAAAGCTGGTGTCTCTCATCAGGTTTTGCAGAGACATACAACTGTGTGTCATCAGCATAACAGTGGAAACTAATACAATGTTTACGAATAATATCACCCAGAGGTAACATATATAGAGAAAAAAGCAGTGGACCCAAGACAGAACCTTGTGGAACACCAAACTTTACCTCAGTACATCTAGAAATATCACCATTTATATCAACATACTGATAACGATCAGTTAAATAAGACCTGAGCCAGGAGAGGGCCGTTCCCTTAACTCCCACAACATTTTCTAGTCTATCCAGAAGAATGGAATGATCAATGGTATCAAATGCTGCACTAAGGTCAAGCAGCACAAGTAGCGAGATACAGCCCTGATCAGATGCCAACAGTAGGTCGTTTACTACTTTAACCAGTGCTGTCTCTGTGCTATGATGAGGTCTAAATCCTGACTGATACATTTCATGGATGTTATTCCTATGTAAATATGAGCATAACTGCTGTGCCACAGCTTTTTCAAGGATCTTGGAGATAAAGGGGAGGTTTGATATTGGCCGATAATTGGACAGCTGACAGGGATCAAGGTCAGGTTTTTTAATCAGGGGTTTGATAACTGCTAGTTTAAAGGATTTGGGTACATAGCCAATCGTAAGAGAATAATTTATTATTTTTAGAAGCGGTTCAATTCCTTCAGGTATTATCTGTTTGAATAGACGTGTAGGTAAGGGCTCTAGTACGCAAGTTGAGGCTTTTGATGCAGAGATTAATGAAAGTAATTCAGTTTCTTTAAGGGGAGTAAAACATTCTAACTGATGATCTGATACAGTTATATAGTTAACTATAAGGTAATTTTCATTGTCTGACCTTAAATTAGTAGTTTGAATTTTTTGTCGGATATTCTCAATTTTGTCATTAAAAAATTCATGAAGTTGTTGCTACTACATACTGCAGGTGTGCATGTGTCGATAATGGACTTATTCCTGGTTAATTTTGCTACAGTATTAAATAGGAATCTAGAATTATTTTTGTTATCTTCTATTAAGGAGGAGAGATATGTTGATCTCGCAGCACTAAGAGCTTTTCTATACTTCAGGAAGCTCTCCTTCCATGCTAATTTGAACACTACCAATTTTGTTTGACGCCATTTATGTTCCAATTTTCAAGTGGTCTGTTTTAATGTGCAAGTGTCATCATTATACCAGGGTGCTAATTTTTTGTCTCTGACCATTTTCCTTTTTAGAGGAGCTACATTATCTAAGGTATGGCGGAATGTTGACTCTAAGCATTCAGTTGCCTGATCAAGTTCTGCAGGGGCTGACAGTGACCCAATCAGAGTTGATAACTCTGGGAGATCATTTATAAAGCTCTGTGCAGTAGTTGACTTGAATGTACATTTAATACAATAGCGTGTGGTGAGGTGCATATATTATTACTCAGACATAGTTTGAATGAGATGAGATAATGATCTGAGATAACTTCAGACTGTGGAAGTATGACTATATTATCTACATTTAATCTGAATGTTAGTATTAGATCAAGGGTGTGTCCACCATTATGGGTCAGTCCTATGACATTCTGATTAATCCCTACTGAATCTAAGATGGACACAAACGCTGTTTTTAAAGGGTCTTCTGGGTTATCAAAGTGAATATTAAAATCTCCGACAACTAAAGCTTTGTCTAAGGAAATAACCAGATCTGAGATAAAATCTGCAAATTCAGAAAGAAACTCAGAATATGGCCCCGGGGGCCTGTAGATAATAAGCAATGGAATTAACTGGGTAGACTTATTTTTCGAGGCTACATACATTATATGAGTATGAAGAACTTCAAATGTCTTAAATTTATAACCAGGTTTTTGTGTTACACCTAGATAATCATTATAAATAACCGCAACGCCTCCTCCTCTGCCAGTTTGACGAGGCTGGTGTATATAACTGTATCCAGGAGGACTCGCTTCATTTAATGCTATATATTCATTTGGCTTAAACCATGTTTCAGTTAAACAAAGTACATTAAACTCTTGATCAGTAATGAGTTCATTAACCATTAGCGCTTTAGATGTAAGAGATCTAATATTTAATAGCCCCACCTTTCGATCAAAGGTGCTGGCAGCAGCTGTACAGTCAGTATGATCTAATTTTATATTGATTAGGTTACTGGAACAAACCCTCTGAAAATTTCTACCTTTTTGTTGAGCTCGGTGAACAGACACAGTCTCAATGTAGTGGACCCTGAGTGACGACTCTGTGCAGCTAGCAGACAGTCAGTTTAGCCTGTTCGTCTGCTCCCTGGCCTTGGCTCTGGATTGTCAGAAATTAACTAGGCCTGTTCTGAGACTATGACCTATGCTGCAGGAAATGAGAGCAGCACCTTCCCGAGTAGGATGGATACCGTACCGCCCTAACAGGCCAGCAGTGCCCTCAAAATTAGTCCAATTATCTATAAAGCCCACACTGTTTTCAGAGCACCACCTGGACAACCAGCAGTTCAGCGACCATAACCTGCTGTAAGCTACATCGCCACGCCGCATTGGGATGGGGCCAGAGCATACTACAGCATCGGACATCGCCTTCACTAATTTAAACACCTCTACAAAGTTACTCTTAGTAACCTCAGATTGACAAAGCCATACATCATTAGCTCCTGCATGGATAACTATCTTTGAGAACCTGTGCTTGCCTAGGACCCTAAGATTACCTGCTATGTCCGGCACCCTGGCTCCCAGTATACACCTGACTAAAGCTGCTGGTGCCCCTAAAGGCTGAGCTAATTTCACATGCCGTATGATAGAGTCCCCTATAACCAGAGCTCTTTCAGGTTTCTCAGTGGGTGCATCACTAAGGAGAGCAAACCTGTTCGGCACGTGACGCGGAGAGGAGTGGTGCTCCTGTGGGCGAGCCTCAGCGGTAGCTTTGGCTCTACGCTTATGCCACCGAGTCATCACCCATTCACCCTGCTGTGAGGGCTCTAATGCCGGAGTTGGGGGATTACTAACTCCACCTAGGGCATCCAGACTTTCCCCTACAGAAACTACACTGTTCTCATGCTCACTAACCTTCTCTAAAGCCTGGACACGCGCTTCTAGCACTGTAATCTTCTCTGTCAGAGAGCTAACTAATCTGCACTTATCACAAATAAAGCTAATAAAGCTATCACTTGTGACGGAGGAAGAATGACTAAACATCCTGCACTCAGCACACTGAACAGGCTGAAGGTGTGCCATGATGAAAAGATTCACGTACCTTAATCAAAGATCTGTTTATATTAAAGCAGATCCGATGTGGATGGCCTCCGCTTGTAGTCTTTACAAAGGAGGATAGAAAAAGAAAGCTTCCGGTCTCTGCGTTCTTCCGAGAAAAAAAAAACGGAAAAAGGAAAGCGAAACTGAAAAGTACAAAAGGAAAGCGACAGTACAATAAAAATGAAGAGGATACTGGAAAATTATTTGTAGAAAAAAGTTAAAAAAGGATTAGTAATTAACGCCTGCACTCATGGGAAAAAAGGATTCGGCGCAAACAACTCAGGAACCAGGAAGTGCGTAGCCAACCAGAAAGTCCTCAGGAAGTCACAAGAGTGTGATCAAAGACATGGGAATAAAGCTACGATACGGTGGCTTTATTTCCATGGCTTTATTCCCATGGCTTTATTCCCATGTACATAGCTTACGATACGGTGAACCATAGGTCATTGCTCATGAAGTTAGCCAAGACAGTAAGCAACATCCCAACTGTCCGAATCATAGTGTCTTTGTTGACAAACAGAAGATTCTTTGTTGAAATGGATGAAAGGAAGAGCCGCTGGAGGAGCCAAAAGAACGGCCTACCACAGGGCTCTGTCCTATCCCCGATATTATTTAATATTTACATGAACGATCAGCCAGTCTTCAACAATGTCAGAAGATTTCTGTATGCTGACGATTTGTGTCTAGCGACACAATCTGATAGTTTCAAGACTATTCAACAAAGGCTAACTGAAGCACTTGAGGCACTGACCAAATACTATACAAAATGGTCCCTGAATGCAAACCCAGGAAGGACTCAAGTTTGCACTTTCCACCTGAATAACAAGGAATCCAAGACCACCCTGGATATCAGATGGAATGGCAAGCTGCTTAAGAACACCAAGCACCCTGTTTACTTAGGAGTGACCTTGGACAGGACACTGTCATTCAAGGAACACATCCTTAAGTTAAAGAAGGAGATCTCCAGCAAAAACAACTTGCTGGCCAAACTGGGAAACTCTAATTGGGAAGCTGACGCCAACGCCATCTGAACAACAGCTTTAGCACTGTGCTATTCAGTTGCTGAATACTGTGCTCCTGTTTGGGCTAGGTCTGCACACGCCAACAAAGTAGACCCCTCACTGAATAGTGCATGCTGCACTATAACAGGAACCATGCATGCGACCCCACTGCCAAGCTTGTATAGGCTGTCGGGCATTGCACCGCCCAATGTATGACGAGAAGCTCTGTCTCGTGCAGAGCGGTTCAAGCAAGCCAACGATGAGCGACATCCACTTCACCAGCACCAGGAAGTACCTCGCCGTCTTGCCTCGCACAAGAGCTTCATCACCATTGAACCTCTCGATCCTGCTCAGACATCAAATTTCCGTCTTGAAAGATGGAAAGACCTAGACGATGCCGATCTCAACGCAGCACTTCCCAAACATCAAGAGCAGTTGCCAACAGGAAGCTCTCTCAGTCACAAGGACTGGGTGACATTGAACCAGGCAAGGAGTAAAGTGGGTAAAACGAAGAAGAACCTGGCACGTTGGGGTATTGCAACAGATGCAAGATGTCCCTGCGGTGAAGAACAGACGATGGACCACATCTTACGGGACTGTCCACTAGGTCCTCACTGCTCTGATGTGGATCTAAGAGAAGTCACCAACACTGCCATCTCCTGGCTAAAGCACTTTCGTGACAAGATATGATGATGATGGGAATAAATCCTGACAACTGGGAGCAGGTTGCTCAACAACGCTCGTCATGGCATTCTGCAATCCACCAAGGCTGTCTGCCTTATGAAATTAGAAGAATCCGAGATGCGCAGCTGAAGAGACAAGCCAGGAAGAGTAGATCATCCAACCTTTCACAGCCAGCTTACTCCAACTTTGTGTGCCTGATCTGTCAAAGGAAGTTCCGTGCTCGTATTGGTCTCATCAGCCATCAAAGAACCCACTGCACTTCCACATCAATTCATCAGTAAATTATTCACATCCTCTTGCCTGTCACAAATGATGCACTTGGTCATCATCGCAAACGACAGACGGCCTGCTTTATCCTCCACAACCAGCTCTGATGGATATTTTGGTTCATTGTCCTGTTGTAACTCCCAAGTCCCAAGTCATGTTCAAGTTTCTGATGGTTTATGCTGAAGAATTCTGAGGTAGTCCTCCTTCTTCATTATTCCATCCACTTTGTGCAATGAACCAGTTCCACTGGCAGCAAAACAGCCCCAGAGCATGATGATCCTACCACCATCACCAGCTGGTACAGTGTCGCTCTGTACATGGTGGTCAATGTGGCCAAACAACTCAATCTTTCTCTCATTTGACCATACAGCTATCCTCCAGAAGGCTTTTTCTTTGTCCATGTGGTCAGCTTCAAACTTTAGTTAAGCTTGAAGGTGTCAATTTTGGAGCAGGGGGTTATTTCTTGGATAGCAGCCTCTTAGTCCATGGTGATGTAAAACTCACTGAACTGTAGACAGTGATCCATCAGCTTCCAGTTCATGGCAGGGCTGTGCCATGGTGGTTCCCAGGTTGTTCCTGACCATCCAAACCAATTTCCTTTCAGCTGAGGGTCACAGTTTGGGTTTTCCTGAAGCAAAGTGGCTTGGCAAAGTGACTACACCTCACAATAACTTGCATACAATTGTTTGAACTGATCTTGGAATTTGCAGTTGTTTAGAAATGGCTCCAAGAGACATTCTGGAGTTGTGTACATCTGCGATCCTCTTTCTCAGATCTGCACTGAGCTCCTTGGACTTTCCCATTGTATTGTGTGTTGGTCAATCCAATGAGTGCTGTAAACAAACCCTTTTTATGAAGGCACAGAGAAGCTACCAGCTGTAGTCAATCATGATCACTAACAGGAAGTTAAGAGACCTCAGCCGTAGCAAGATAAAAGACATTTTGGGAGTTTCAGCACCTATGAATTAATAATCTAAGTGAGTGTGTGTAAATTTTTGACCCTGTATGTATAATTTTGACCCTGTGTTGATTTCAGAAAACCCAAAGAAAATTAAAACTTGTGCACCAAATTCAGTGTTTTTTATTAAAGATGTGTGCTGTACAATCATTCTGCCACAGAAAAAGAACAGTTCAAAGAAATGACTGAAAACCCAAATATTGCCATGACATTCATATCCAAGATGACATTCATGTATGCAAACTTCAGACCACAACTCTGTGTGTGTATATATATATATATATATATATATATATATATATATATATATATATATATATATATATATGAGTGATTCCACGCTTATGGGTACTGAAATGGGGACATGAACTTATTTTTAAAAATTCACCTAAAACCATTTCTTTTTTTTACCATCAGGTCACAAAACATGTAATCTTTAATGAATGATATGTTAAAAGATAACTTTAATTTTCTGAGATGTAATAAAAACATATTTATATGCCAAAGTCAGAACGTAACAGAAGTGTTGTGGACATATATATTCTCAATTTTAACAATGTAGAATTACTTTTTGAAACATAGGAAGGTGATGTTTTAGCAAATATAATTAATAAACATGTGTAGTAGAATAAACATACACATTCTTTCAATAAGATTAACATGGTATATAGCTAGATTGTAATTAATTTGTAACAGACGCGAGATGGACAATTGTAACAGAACTAATGTAACAGACATCATTTTGGAACTCATAGGCTTGACTTTGGCATATAAATATGTTTTTATTACATCTCAGAAAATGAAAGTTATCTTTTAACATATTCATTAAAGATTACATGTTTTGTGACCTGATGGTAAAAAAAGAAATGGTTTTAGGTGAATAAGTTCATGTCCCCATTTCAGTACCCATAAGCGTGGAATCACTCTCATATATATATATATATATATATATATATATATATATATATATATATATACACACACACACACACTGTATAATCTCTGATTTCTAAGAAATGCATCAGAAGGTTTGATATGAAATGTCGTATACTGTATGTAATCTCCTAATGTCTATAACGTCACATACATACATACATACATACATACATACATACATACATACATACATACATACATGTCTGTATGTCTACTGCAGTGGCATGAGCAGTAACAGATAAGATCCTAAAGAATTCCTTATTAAACTGCTGTGGCAGTGGGGGAATGGTCGAGCGCTGGTTATGAACTGTGAGGAGGCAGGCTGAGCCAGTAGGTAGCATGCGATGAGGTGCACCTGTGTCTAATTACTGGCTGTCTATTAACCTGTGTCTCTGAGTCTTTCAGACAGCCAGGAGTGAGATAGAGAGAGCTGTGTCACCCTATGTGTGAGTTTATGTTTCCATGTTAGTTGTCACTGAAAAATGAAAAATAAAAAGAAAACACCTGTTCTGAAGCTTATTTTCAGTTCCTCTGTTTCCCACAAGTTAATGAATTGTTACACTGGTGCTGAAACCCGGGACTGGGGAACAAACACCACCATGGAGTCCGAACCGGTCGGAGAGCTCCTCCAAATGCTCACCAATGATCTCCATCACAAGCAGCTTGCCCTCATTGCATTGTCAGTAGACCGGGGTGACGCTTCCAGGCTCTGCTCAAAGCCCAAGCAGAAGACCGGCAGGTGATCCAGAGCTGGATCCCGTCCAAGGGTGCCCCAGCGGTCATCTCTGTGGCCAGTGTGCCCATTCAGCTGGTCAAGATGGGGCTGTAGGATGACCCCAATGCCTTCCTCGAGCTGTTCAAGCATGTTGCGGACACGAGCTCATAGCCAACCTCTTAGTGAACGGCTCGCCTAATGCTGCTCCTGGTGGAAGAAGCCCAGCTCACGGCTCAGCAGCTCCCAGCCATTTCCCCAGGCATTTGCCCCAGGCATTTGGGGCAGCATAAAGCACTAAATTGTCTCATGGCCCAGTTCTATTGGCCAAGGATTCGCACCGATGTCTGCAGGTGGTGTGCCGCATGTCACGAATGTCAGCTGGTGAATCCAGCGGCCACATCAAAAGCGCCATTGCGCCCCTCCCATTAATTGAGATCCCCTTTGAAATAATTGGCATGGATCTCATTGGGCCATTAGATCAATCTGCACGCAGGTATCGCTTTGTGTTAGTCATAGTGGATTATGCAAAACAATATCTGGAAGCAGTGCCTCTTTGCAATATCTCAGCTCGCAGTGTTGTGGAGGCACTCTTCTGCATAATCTCCCAAGTCAGGATTCTGAAAGAAATCCTGACTGATCAAGGCATTACTTTTATGTCACACACACTATGCAAATAGTACAAATTATTGGGGATTAAATCGATTTTTTGTTTATCATCCACAAATGGACAGGCTGGTCGAATGATTTAAACAAACTCTTAAAAATATGATTCGGAAGTTTGCTTGTGGGGTTGCTAAAACCTGGGACAGGTGGCTAGACCCTCTGTTGTTTGCAGTGCACAAGGTCCTACAAGCCTCCACCAGGTTTGCCCCGTTTGAATTACTGTATGGGCGCAAGCCCCGTGGTGTCTTAGACATCATTAGAGAAAATTGGGAGGAGGGCCTTCTCAAAGCATGGTCGTAAACCTTTTCCAAATCTACAAAGCACATGTAGACTGGCTGGTCATACTCCCATGAACCCCCCAGCAACCCTGCCAGGGTAAAGAGCTGGTCCACCCTTCCATGGTCAGGATGGAATCTGCATTGCTCCTCCTGAATCTGAGGTTCGACAATCGGTTGGAGCCTCCTTTCTGGCACCCAGGAATAAACTTTCATGGGGAGGCTGAGCAGCATGATATTGCTATAATTGGAGCACGCTCTCCAGTCCCCCTTTTTGAAAAGAGGAACCACCACCCCAGTGTGCCATTCCCAGTTCACCCTCACTACACACTTGGGTTTGCCAAGTCTGTCTGGCATCCTCCTCCGCCATCTGATCCAACTCACCACCAGGTGGTGATCAGTTGACAGTTCTGCTCCTCTCTTCACCTGAGTGTCCAAGACATATAGCCACAGATCCGATACAACCGCAAAGTCAATCATTGATCTTTGGCCCAAGGTCTTCTGGTACCAGGTACACTTATGAACCACCTTGTGATTTTTCCATTTCCGGTTGAGAGTATGCCGTGCGCATTCTGGCTGCTGCTTCTCACCAGAGCTTTTTTTTTTTTTTTTGTGTGTGTGTGTGTGTGTTTTTGTGTAGTTTGATGTTTGTTTTTGTTTGAGTGTTTTGCCCGCTAGTTGTGGTGTAGCTCCAGACCCAGTTTTGGGCATCGGTTCCCTCCAGGCCTTGGTTTACTGTGGGTGATTCCTGTGCTCCTAGCTATGGGCTGCAGGGAGCTCATTGCTCATTTTAACATTGTGGCTGTTCAGCGCTCTGTGCAGCAGTGCTTTAGTGCTTGGTGTGATGTTCCAAGCGAAGTTGCTTGGTGGCATTGCAGTGGCTGTGCAGGCAGTTTGGGACTTGTTTTCATGTACCTTTTGGTGGGACTGTGACTGCTACACCATTGGAATGACATTCTGACCTTTATTTGGTGGACTTTTTTCCCTATTATTGTAAAGTGACCTTGGGTTTTGAAAAAGGTGCTATATAGGCAAGGCAAGGCAAGTTTATTTATATAGCACATTTCATACACAATGGCAGTTCAATGTGCTTTACAGAAGTAAAAGCAAAACAGTAAACAATAGAAAATAAAATTACATAAAATAAATGGGGAAGAAAATGAATAAGAATTAAACAATAGTAGAAATAAAATAATAAAATGAGAAAAGTTTAATAAAAAAAACAGCAGAATAAAATAGAATAAAAGTTAAGTAAAATTTAAAACATGGAGAGACTGTAAAAGTAAAGAGTTTAAAACGTAGAGATGGCAATATTAATAATTTAGCAGAAAGCATCTGAAAACAGCTTGGTCTTTAGTCTAGATTTGAAGCTGCCAACAGCAGGAGCATTTTTGATGTCCTCTGGCAGTTGGTTCCATAGCTGTACTGCATAGTAGCTAAAAGCTGCTTCACCACACTTTGTTTTAACAACAGGTTTTAACAGTAAATTTTTCTGCTGCGATCTGGTAGATCTGATTTGGGTTAGGCCGCTGCAACATATCAGAGAGGTAATTGGGCCCTGTACCATTTAGAGATTTGTACACCATCAGCAATGCTTTAAAGTCAATTCTGTAGCTTACTGGAAGCCAGTGAAGGGACCTTAGAATTGGAGTAATGTGCTCTCTTCTTTTTGTTCGTGTGAGAACCCTAGCTGCTGCATTTTGAACCAGCTGAAGTAGTTTGACGGGTTTTTTTGGCAGGCCTGTGAAAAAGCCATTGCAGTAATCAACCCTACTAGAGATGAAGGCATGTATTAGTTTTTCCAGATAATTTTTTGACATAAGTCCTCTTAGTTTGGAAATGTTTTTTAGGTGATAAAATGTCATTTTAGTGATTGCTTTCATGTGCCTGTCAAAGTTTAGCTCGCTGTCAATGAAAACACCAAGATTTTTAACCATTTCTTTTGTTTTAATCCCCTTTGTGTCAAGAATAGTGGTAATCCTGAGTCTTTCATCTTTTTTCCAAATAGAATTACTTCTGTTTTATCTGTGTTCAGCTGAAGAAAATTTTGTGACATCCAGTTGTTGATTTGATCGATACACTGGTAGAGACATTCAAGGGGGGCATAATCATTAGGTGATAGAGCAAGATAAATTTGGGTATCATCTGCATAGCAGTGATATAAAATTGAATTGTTCTTGATAATTTGCCCAAGTGGGAGCATATAAAGGTTGAATAGTAATGGTCCAAGAATCGACCCCTGGGGGACACCACAGGTCAAGGACATTGATGCTGAGGTACAATTTCCCATGGTAACAAAGAAGCTTCTATCTTTTAAGTATGATTTTAACCAATTGATAACTTTACCAGTCAACCCAACCCAATGTTCAAGTCAATATATAAATTGAACTTATTATTATTTTTATTATTGTGCTTGAACATGGTGTTGCAGGGTCTCTTGTGGGGGGGGGGGGGGGCACTGTGGGAGTATAAGTTATCGAGGCCATTGTTATGAGCTATCCAGTCCTTGTACAACCAAAGTGTGAGCTGTGTCTGAATTATTGGCACAAAGTCAAACACGTTCCCGGTGGGTGTTGGACTCTGCCAAGGCTGCCCTTTATCACCGATCTTGTTTGTGATATTCATGGATGGAATCTCAAGGCACAGCCGAGGTGAGGAGGGTGTCCAGTTTGGGAACCTCAGAATTGCATCTCTGCTCTTTGCAGATGATGTGGTTCTGTTGGCTTCTTCAAAGCGTGACCTTCAGCAAGCACTGGGATGGTTTTCAGGTGAGTGTGAAGTGACTGGGATGAGAGTCAGCACCTCCAAATCTGAGGCCATGGTTCTCTGCCGGAAAATGGTGGAGTGCTCCCTCCAGGTTGGGAGTGAGTTGCTGCCCCAAGTAAAAGAGTTCAAGTATCTTGGGGTCTTTTTCACAAGTGATGGTAAAATGGAGCATGAGACAGACAGGCAGATTGAGGTGGCATCAGCAGTACTGTGGGCATTGTCTGTCATGGTGAAGAGGGAGCTGAGCCAGAAGGGAAAGCTCTCAATTTTCCAATCAATCTACATTCCAACCCTCACCTATGGTCATGAGCTTTGGGTAGTGACTGAAAGGATGAGATCACGAATACAAGTGGCTGAAATGAGCTTTCTCTGTAGGGTGCTGGGCTCACCCTTACAGATAGGGTGAGGAGCCCAGACGTCCGGAGGGATCTCAGAGTAGAGCCGCTGCTCAATTCATGTTGAAAGGAGTCAGCTGAGGTGGTTCAGGCATCTGATTAGGATGCCTCCTGGGTGCCTTCCTTTGGAGGTTGTCCAGGCATGTCCAACTAGAAGGAGACCTCAGGGTAGACCCAGAACACACAGGAGAGATTATATATATCTCATCTGGCCTGGGAGCACCTTGGGATCTCCCAGGAGGAACTGGAAAGTGTTGCTGGGGAGAGGGACACCTGGAATACCCTCCTTAGCCTGTTGCCACCGCAACCCAACTTCAGATAAATGGAAGAAAATGGATGGATGGTTGGATGGATGGCCTTCTCAAAGCAAAAATGAAATTCAATACATTCTTAACCTGAGAGCAAAACTCCATGCACTGAGTCACATAACTCAGAATTTGCTACAGGCCCAGGAACATCAAGCTTGCCTGTACAACAGAGGCACTTGGCTAAGGATATATGTACCAGAACATAAAGTCCTCTTTTTACTGCCCACCTCAAGTTCAAAATTGCTCTCCAAGTGGCAAGGGCCCTTTGAGGTCACATAGTGAATTAGGGAGGTTGACTATGAGGTCAAACGGCCAGATGGGGGAACACGTCAAATTTATCACCTCAATTTCCTGAAACCGTGGAGAGAGGAGGCTTCTGTGGCTCTGGTGACAGTAGTTCTGGAGAGGGCGGAGCTTGGACTGGAGGTAAGTCTAAAAGGTGGGGCCCAATTCACTCTGGTCCCATGTGGAGACCATCTCTCACCTTCCCAGAAAGCACAGATGATTAGGTTGCAGGAGGAATTCTGTGATGTGTTCTTGCTCCTCCCTGGTCACACTGACCTCATAGAACACCACACTGAGACTCCCACAGGGGTGGTGGTGTGCAGGGGTGGTGGTGTGCAGTTGCCTGTATCAGCTCCCCACACACAAGAAAAATCAAATCAAATCAAGTTTATTTATATAGCGCTTTTAACAATAAACATTGTCGCAAAGCAGCTTTACAGAATTTGAACGACTTAAAACATGAGCTAATTTTATCCCTAATCTATCCCCAATGAGCAAGCCTGTGGTGACGGTGGCAAGGAAAAACTCCCTCAGACGACATGAGGAAGAAACCTCGAGAGGAACCAGACTCAAAAGGGAACCCATCCTCATTTGGGCAACAACAGACAGCCTGACTATAATATTAACAGTTTTAACAGGTATAAGCCTCAACTTTCCTCATGGGGCCGTCCTTCACAGGAGCGGTGCAATAAAACTCCGACCAGACACAGGGCACCAGGATGGATCAAGCAGGTCCGAGGGGCAGAAGAGGCCAGCATCTCAATCCCAGGATCAACATGTAACTCAGAGGTACAGATTGGGTTTGAAACCCAAAAACCAAAAATGTGTTTCTTTCGATTACGTTCATTATGTCTTATATTAAATATAGTTAGTTTTTTTTTTTCTTTTTTATCAGACATCTAATTTTTGGGTTTGTTTACCTGACATGTTTCGACGTACAACTTCCGTCTTCCTCAGAGTGTCACCGGATGTTAATTGGTGACGCATCTTTTATCAGCTGCTGTTTCTGAAGGCGTGGCCTTCCTGTCTGGTTTGACAGGTCGGTCACGCCTTATACTGAGTGACATCTTGCAGGGGACGAACAGACAGTATAAGGCGTGACCGACCTGTCAAACCAGACAGGAAGGCCACGCCTTCAGAAACAGCAGCTGATAAAAGATGCGTCACCAATTAACATCCGGTGACACTCTGAGGAAGATGGAAGATGTACGTCGAAACATGTCAGGTAAACAAACCCAAAAATTAGATGTCTGATAAAAAAGAAAAAAAAAAACTAACTATAACCAAAAATGTGGTTTGGGATGAACTCCAGGCTATGCTTAATATGGGAGTAATTCAGGAGTCGCACAGTGACTGGAGCAGCCTGGTGGTCTTGGTTCCCAAGACCGATGGGTCAGTCCGGTTCTGTGTGGACTATAGAAAAGTCAACGTAGTGTCACAATTTGATGCATATCTGATGCCCTGCATTGATGAACTGCTCAATTTGTTAGGTGCAGCTCACTTTTACTCGACACTGGATTTAACAAAGGGATTGTCATGCTCCCGGGCTCACCTAACACTCTGGACTCCACTTCCCACAATCCCACTCACACACCTGACACTACCACGTGCACTCCATCAGCCAACCTGGAGCCACTTCCTAGGAGTGGCTCCCCTGAGTTCTAATTGTCATCACCTGTACCTTTTTGCTTATGTCTGTATTTATACCCCTGTTTGTTTTGTTCATTGCACAGTATTGCCTCCACATTTCCATGAGCCTACTGAATGTTTATATTTCTGATTCCGTTTCTGTGTATGACCCGTTTTGCCTTCTGGTTTCTTCCCGTTTTGCCTAGCCCTTGTGTTTATCTGCTTGTTTCTCTCGCTTCCTGGTTTCTCGAGCTTCGCCTGTTTCTCAACTCCAATTTGCCTAGCCCTTGTGTTTATCTTGCCTGTGTTTTCCTGATTTCCAGTTCTTGGACTATTGCCTGTTTCATGACCTCGATTTGTCTAGCCCTCAGTACTTTGTTGAATTTCCCAGTATTGACCTGGTCTGGTTATTGTACATTGTCTTCTCTGTGTCTATTAAAACCTTGAGTTTATTCTTAATCCGTGAGCATCTGGTTTGTCACAGCCGCATTACAGAGATATTGGCAGATCCCCTTGACTTCATTCCTTGACTCCATTATCCCAAAAGAAAATGGCCTTTTCCACTCCATTTGGCTTTCACCATTTTGTCACCCTTCATTTCAGGTTGTTTGGGGCTCCATCATCATTTCAGCATCTCATGGACCAAATTCTCCATCCCCACAGTGCATATGCAGTGGCCTACTTAGATGACAGTCATTTATAGTCATGACTAGGAGCGGCATTTACAGCATCTTAAGATGGTCCTGAGGTTACTGAGGCGTGCTGGACTCACAGCAAACCTGAAGAAGTGCACAATTAGATGGGTGGAAATACAGTATCTGGGCTTCCACTTGGATCATGGGCAGGGGCGTCCCCAAATTGATAAGACTGCAGCAATTGCGGACTGCCTGAGACCTAAGACCAAAAAGGGGGTGAGGCAGTTCTTGGGGCTGGCTGGCTGGCTATTATAGGTGGTTTGTGCCTAACTTTTAGGATGTCATCAGCCTGTTGACTGACCTCACTAAAAATGGGGCACCAGATCTGGTCCATTGGATGGAGCCATATGAATGGGCTTTTGCACAAATACAAGTGGTTTTGTGTGGGGGCCTGCTGTTGCATTCTCCTGACTTTTCTCTCCCTTTTGTTTTACAGACTGATGCATCAAACACAGGGCTGGGGGCTGTTTTGTCCCAGGTGGTGGAGGGGGAGGAGCATCCAGTGCTGTACATCAGCTGCAAGCTCTCCATGTGAGAGTCAAAGTACAGCACAGTAAAAGAGTGCCTGGCCATCAAGTGGGTGGTCCTCACTCTCCAGTACTACCTGCTAGGATGCCCATTCACCCGCTGTTCTGACCATGCCCCACTCCATTGGCTCCACCACATGAAGGATGCCAATGCACAGATCACTTGTTGGTATCTGGCCTTTCAGTCCTTTAAATTTGAGTTGGTCCACAGGCCGGGGGCACAGATGGTGGTGGTGGATTACCTCTCCTACTGGGGGGAGGGGGTCAGCTGCAGGCCAGATGGCTCCCCAGCTTGAGTTGGGCGGTGGGGGTATGTGGCAGTGTGAGCATGGTTGAGTATCAGCTGTGAATGGTGAGGAGACAGGTTGAACCAGTAGGTAACATGTGATGAGGTGTATCTGTGTCAAATTACTGGCTGTCTATTACCCTGTGTCTCTTTCAGACAGCCAGGAACGAGAGAGAGAGCTGTGACACACCACTTGTGTGTTTATGTGTTAGTTGTTGCTGAAAAGTGAAAAATAAAAAGAACACACCTGTTCTGAAGCCTGCTTCCAGTTCCTCTGTTTCCCACAAGTTAGAGGTGTTACAACTTCTTAATTCTGTTAAATGATTTTCCCTCACCAAGTGTTTTGTAAATTTCCCCACCAAGGGATGAATAAAGTATATCTTCTCTTATTAATTGCCTGCTCTTTATCCACACTTCTCCTGGCCTGTTTGTATGAGTCTGTGTCCATTGTAGCCCCAAATTTCTGTCCTAAGCTGAACAAGTGGAACCTGTATTTTGCTGTTGGAACCCATTCACCTCAAGGTTCTACATGTTCTGAGATGCTTTTCAGCTCACCACAGAGCAATAATCTGAGTTATTGTATCCTTCCTGCCAACCTGACGCAATCTGGCCATTCTCCTCTGACCTGCACAGATCACTTGTTGGTATCTGGCCTTTCAGTCCTTTAAATTTGAGTTGGTCCACAGGCCGGGGGCACAGATGGTGGTGGTGGATTACCTCTCCTACTGGGGGGAGGGGGTCAGCTGCAGGCCAGATGGCTCCCCAGCTTGAGTTGGGCGGTGGGGGTATGTGGCAGTGTGAGCATGGTTGAGTATCAGCTGTGAATGGTGAGGAGACAGGTTGAACCAGTAGGTAACATGTGATGAGGTGCATCTGTGTCAAATTACTGGCTGTCTATTACCCTGTGTCTCTTTCAGACAGCCAGGAACGAGAGAGAGAGCTGTGACACACCACTTGTGTGTTTATGTGTTAGTTGTTGCTGAAAAGTGAAAAATAAAAAGAACACACCTGTTCTGAAGCCTGCTTCCAGTTCCTCTGTTTCCCACAAGTTAGAGGTGTTACAACTTCTTAATTCTGTTAAATGATTTTCCCTCACCAAGTGTTTTGTAAATTTCCCCACCAAGGGATGAATAAAGTTTATCTTCTCTTATTAATTGCCTGCTCTTTATCCACACTTCTCCTGGCCTGTTTGTATGAGTCTGTGTCCATTGTAGCACATCAACAGCCAGTGCTAAACTACACTACAATATAACAGTGTTGCACATGAACATGCTAAATGAGCACCATTCATTGAACATGCTCATATTTTTGGTAACTAGTGAACTGAATGAATCAGTCAGATTACTTTGCCAGTCCCATGGATGCAGCAGGAGAATAAAGCAGGCAGGCTGCCATATCAGCTCAAGGGAGATGTTTGGGAGAACAGCAGCAGCACTTGGGTGAGCTCAATGCAATGATTACTCAACTCATCAACCCAGTTTCTTATGTGCTCTTAATTCACTCTGTCATAACTGCCAGCTCACTCATGTCCAAAGGTGGACAAAGTACCCAAATTCATTACTTAAGTCAAAGTACAGATCCCACTGGTCAAATGTTACTCCGATACAAGTGAAAGTTGTACAGTCAAAATTTTTACTCAAGTTAAAGTACTGAAGTATTTGCTTTTAAAAAATACTTAAGTATTAAAAGTACATTTTCTGTCAATGCATTGTTGTATTATTGCCACAGTGCTTACAAAACATAATGACTCTGAAGCAACCTACTGGATTTACTGACTAGTTTGTAGAACCTGCAGAAAAAATACCTGGTGGAATGTTGCTAAATGAAACACAACTGAATTGAGGAAAAAAGAGCCATTATCATTTTCTTTCTTTTTTTAATTTTAACACTCCTACCTATCCCCACAAAGCAGCATGGTAGTGTTCTGACCCAGCTCTGGCAGTGTGTGCACGCATGTATGTGTATGTTCATCAGGAAGACAGTGGAATGCAGCTTGCTCAGAAAATAAAAATGACAATCCAACCTGCTTAAAACCCAGGTCACATATCTAGCTTAATAACTACCCAACAGCAACACTGCTTTAAGCAAGACAAAAAAAAAAAAGTAAGACCATCATCTGACATCAAACCAAAACTAACCATGTGTTAATGTTAGCCATAGACAAGGCTCTGGAAACTTGGCAGGCAAATCCATAGAAAGTCATTTGATGAACCAGACTGCATAGCTATTGTAATGTTATCACTAGCTCTAAAAGCACAGACAACTTCATTGCAAGTTTTCTCTTGGAAAAAAAAAACAAAAACATTTACAGACCTCAATATGCTTCTGCAGGTTGGACGGCAAGTTTTTGTAGGCCGTGATGTGGTTCATTTTAGGCAAACAAAATAAACAATTAAAACAAAATGCATCTTTATTCCTTTCAGAAAACTGAAACATGGGTTCTATGGCCATGGGTGTGTACATTCCCCAGAAGAACCACCTCCTTCCATTTTGTCCTCAACTAATCGTGCTCAAATAACGCTCCTGAGAAATCACTGAACTTGATTTTATACAGTCTATGGATGTGACATGACCCTAGTGATTACTGATAGGTTGTTTCAGTGTCAACTGTGAAAAAACCATCATGTTTTCCAAAAGAAAAGAAAAAAATATCCACTGTCAAAACTGCTTCATAGTAACGAGTAATGAGGACTTTGATAGAAATGTAGTGGAGTAAAAAGTATGATATTTGTCTTTCAAATGTAGTGAAGTTAAAGTCACAATTTTCCAAAAAAAAAAAAATACTCAAGTAAAGTACAGATACTCAAAAAGTGTACTTAAGTACAGTACTCAAGTAAATGTACTTCATTACTGTCCACCTCTGCTCATGTCTCATCTCAACAAGTTTGCTGGTGAGACTTCCCAAAAAAGTGGCTTTGTGACAGTGCTCCCTGTTTTTCATTGGTCAGGTGAGAATCACAGATCAACAAAAGACTGCACTGTTTCTCAACCTATTCACCAACACAGCTCTGAAATGCTTGACAGCAGTGTGGGAAGAAGGTGGCAATTCTCTGTCCTCCAATGACAGATTCATTGAACTGTTTCATATAGTCTTCAAACACAGTCCTGAAGGAAAGGTAGTTAGGGAGCAGCTGTTCTCTATAAAGCTGCTGGAAGCGGGTGGAATGAGCCAGTCCTTAAAGCTGCATTCTGCCAAGGTCAGAATGCTGAGGTGCTCATGGAGTTGGTATGCCACGACAATTAAGTCTCCCTTGACTTGGTAAATGACCTGGCAATTTGCTGAGATAACTTCAGAACTGACCATTCCAGGCAGCAGCCACCCTCTCAAGTGTTGTGGAACACCCTGAACCCATGCAGATCTCCCATGCAAAGCTGAGCCTCACTGAAAGTGAACACAGGCAAAAGAAGTTATGTTTCTACTGTAGAGTCTTGAATCACTTTGTGTTGCAGTGCCCCAGTCAACAGTAGAACCCCACTCCACCTCCCTCAGCTGAGAGAACTTCCAAATGCCCCCTTGGTGAGTCTATCTAAATTCTTATCTTACCAATCATTCATGCTTGAGCTTCAGATAAGGCACTCAGGATCTGGCTTTGTTCTCTCAGCCCTGACTGACTCTGGGGCTGCTGGCAACTTCATTATCTGTGACATTGTGCTGAAACTCCAGCTTCCCACACAATTGCTCCAGCATCCCCTGAAAATCAAGGCCATTGTTAGAAGACTCATTGGAATTGCCATTGTCATGCTGTGCATCAAGCCCCTCATACTCCAAGTCAGTGCTTTGCACTACAAGTCTATCTCCTTCTTGGTCAGTCACTACCAAGCAGCCAATAATCCTAAGGTTTCCTTGGATGCACCAATATGACTCCCAAATCATGTTGACAGCAAGACAGAGAGATCACAAAATGGTCCAAGCTATGTTTACAGCACTGCAGCCACCATGATGGAGTGTCTTAACCTTTCTCTCACTACAGTTATCCCAGGGGTCTACCATGACTTCACTCAGGTTTTCAGTAAGATCAACACTAGCAGTCTGCCACCCCATAAACCATATGATTGTGCCATTGATCTCCTCCCAAGCACCTCTCTCCCACACAGTCACCTTATATTTAAAAAAATTGTATCTTGCTGACCAGAGCTCAGGAACCATGAGTTATTGGCTATTAAATTAGCTCTGGAAGAATGGTGCCATTGGCTGGAGAGAGCAGTTAATCCATTCACCATCTCCACTGACCATAAAAATCTAGAGTAAATAAAGACAGCCAAATGCCTGAACTCATGCCAAATCACCCAACTCACTCTGACTCAGCCAACCAAGATCATGAGTCCAATCTCCCTCCCACTGCTTTATACAAGCCATAACATGGGAATTTGACAGAGAGATAGCAAGCTCTACACACTGGATACCCTTTGTCTGTCCACCCAACCTAACCTTTGTTCCAAGGAACTTTCAAGGCAAACTCACTGCATGGACCCACACTGCTCCAGCCATGGGTCACCCTGG
The DNA here is from genome assembly GCF_027579695.1 of Neoarius graeffei. Classification (NCBI taxonomy): domain Eukaryota; kingdom Metazoa; phylum Chordata; class Actinopteri; order Siluriformes; family Ariidae; genus Neoarius; species Neoarius graeffei. Next base: position 12,808,148 of record NC_083581.1, read on the forward strand.
CAGCCAATACACATTTAACCTGCTCAAAACCAAGTACTGGCAGCCAAACATGTTGACAGACATTAACCAGTACATCTCCTTGTATACTGTGTGTGCCCAAGTAAAGTGCCCTGTACTCTCCTGGCCAGTAAAATCATGCCACTTCCCTCCCCCAACCACCATGGTCCCACATTAACATTGATTTCATCATTGATCTCCCCATATACAAAGGGAACACTGTCATCATGATGGTTATCAACAGGTTCTCCAAGTCATTATGCCTTATTGCCCTCCCTGGGCTCCCCACAGCTTTTGAAACCTCTGAACTGATTTCAACCATGTATTCAGATATTTTGGGATACCCAAGGACATTGTCAATGACCATGGCACCCAGTTCACATCACAAGTATGGTCTAGCTTCATGGAGAAACTTGGGGTCTCTGTTGGCCTCACATCAGGTTATCACCCACAAACCACAGTAGATGAATGGTTTAAGTGGAGTAAGCAAGTGTGGGAGAGCACCCACCAACATCTGGAACAAGTGGCCTAATGGACCAAACACTTTACTGACCATCACCAAGGAGAAACTCCTTAGTATAACCCAGATTATAGAGTTTGGTTGTCCACTAACGACATCAGGTACATGCAGAGATGCAGAAAGCTCAACACCAGATATATTGGCCCCTACAAGATTCTCCAACATATAAATGAGGTAACCTACAAGCTAGACCTGCCACACCAATGTCAACTCTCCCACACATTTCATGTATCATGCCTAAAACCTGTAATTTCTGGACCACTAACCACAAATGTCCCCTCCCACCACCACACCAGCACCCCTTGATATTGATAGATAACCAGTTTATACTGTAATAACAATCCTCAACTCACATTATAAGGAGAGCAAACTGGAGTATCTCATGGACTAGGAGGGTTATGGCCCAGAGGAGCAATGCTGGGTCTCAGCATGTGACATCCTAGATCCCCTATTATGCTAAGAATTTCATGCTAAGTATCCTGAAAAACCAGGCCATCATCCCCAGGGCCATCCAAGAAAGATTTTAGCTCCTGCACTGAGCTCCTTAGGAGGAGGTTCTTTCATGCATTCAGCAGAATCCACCCAGAATTCTGCTCCCCAGAATGCACCACAGCCTTCAAATATGGCCACCATACACTCTGACTCCAAACACACTTGCATGCTCACAGTTGCCTGGCTATTGATTACATGCACCTGTTTCCAATTATGCTCAAACCCTTTAGAAGCAGACTCCAGACAGAGACACTTTGCAAAGTAGCACTCATTGTGGCTTTATCTGATTTAATAGCCCTTTATATTTTGTGATTGAGATTCTGGTTTTTGCTTTTGCTTTCCTTCCTGGATTTTGGATTTTGCTTGGTTCATGCTGTTTGCCAGTTGCCTGATTTTCACCTGTTTTTTCTCATTGTTTCTGCCTCATGTTTTTGACTTGTCTGCCTGCATTTTAATAAAACTACAAGTGCATCTGCTTATTGTCTGCATTCATGACAAAACTGAAATTTGAGCTAGCTATTGTTAAGTATGAACTTGCATAACACTGCACTATACCATATTATATCCCTCATCAAAAAATTCCTGTGCAGGGATTGGCCAATGATGGCTCATGTGACATAAAATAGTTCCGCAATTGATTAAGTAATGTATCTCATGATGTCCAAAATTTAAAAAAAAAGGATACGGTGTGAGTAGCCCTGTGATAACCTGGCGACTTTTCCAGGGTGTACCCTGCCTTTTGCCCGTAGTCAGCTGGGATAGGCTCCAGCTTGCCTACGACCCTGTAGAACAGGATAAAGCGGCTAGAGATAATGAGATGAGATGGTGTGAGTCATTCATGGTATATCCTGGATATACCATGAACTGACATCACAATTTCAAGCTATCCAGCTGACTTGAGTCACAGCTGTGGCTCTGCAAGCATTTCTGTGTGTAGATCTACATATCATGATCATGCCTAGCGAGGCAGGCAAAAGCATGGTATGTTGCACATGCACAGGTTGAAGGTCGCTCTGACATAAACAATAAACATGACTGCCTCCAATGAGTTTATCCCAAGATTCAATCTGAACACTTTTAGTTTGGATTTTTTTGATGAGGGACATAAATCAATATACCATAAAATGAGAGGCACCAGTTGAAATTATGGATTCTCTTCAGTGACTGGCATAATACTATTTTTTTCAGGGCTGTGCCTCTCACAAAATAGTCCTATGCCAACCACCTCACGAAATCCATAATTTCAACCAGAGCCTCTCAGTGCATGGTGTATTTGATTACTATACTACACTGCACTGTAATAAACTACACAATGCCATACTATACTACACTGCACTATACTATACTGGACTAAACAACACTATATCACACCATACTATAGTGTACTATACTCTACTAAATTATACTACACTGTACTACACTACACTATAGTATACTACACTACACTGAACTAAATTAGTATAGTGTAGTGTGCCATAAAAAATATTATACCACACTACACTTTACTGTAGTAAACTACACGACACTTTACACAACCCCAAATCATAAAAGTTGGGATGGTTTGTGGAAATTTAAAAGTTCTGACTGCAAAATTGAATTCTGGGCAAAGTGTTCTATGTCTATAGCTGTTGGAGTTTCGAGATGTTGTGATGCTGCACACACCATGTACCTTATGTGTCACTGTTTTGCCAAGATAAAATGTGTCCCTCATTTTGCAATTCTGAAAATTTCCAAAGCAAGGAAGCAGCAATATCACGTGACCACCTTGGGGCTTTTGACCTAATTTTAACCAAAACAAGTCAGCATGGGCAAACATGGCGGACTCCAGTCTCCTGCAAACTAAAAGCCAGCAGGAAAAGAAAGTCTGCCTAGTGAATGCAATTGCAAGATCAAGCAAGGTTAGATGACATCATTTTTTCTGGGCAGATAACTAAATCATTCTAGCTAGTGCTTAGCTATCTTAGCCGTAGAATGCATGGGCTCAACTCAACAGTAATGAGTATGGAGTTATAGGAGCCTATCCCATGACATCATCATAATTGTGGATTTGTTTTTCTGGCCAAGCTTTGTGTTTGAGAACAACTGGCACAAGTGTACATGAGTGATTGCAAGCCCAATTCAATATATCTGCAGATAAACTTGTAGAAGTTCATCTAAAAGAATAATGCCACAGAAGTGTAGTGCTTTTGGATGTAATAACAGATGTGAAGATAAGCCTGGTTTAACTTTTCACTGCTTCATGGCAAACCCAGAAAGAGGAGAAAAATGGCAAGCTGCAGTTAAATGGGAAGACTGGATGCCAACAAAATATTCCTGTGTGTTCCTGTGTGTAGAGAACATTTTATATCAGGTTAGTGTGAAAGCTCTGTGCAATGTTAAAATGTATATCTGGATGTGGGCTTTGGACGTGATATATTTTATGAGACCTAATGCTTGGTGAGACAAGCAACATGTTTATTATGTAGTGATAATGTAGACTAGGTTAAACACCATATATATATATATATATATATATATATATATATATATATACAGTAAATCCTCTAATACTGGCCTGTATTCCATTACTGGCCGGGACTCTAATATTGGCTGGTCTCGCTGTCGGAGGAGGTAAATAATGGCCGGACTCTAATACAGGCCGGGGCTATAACCAACTATGTTTCTGAGATCATAGTGGCCTTACACAATCGTTCCGATCTGAAAGACAATTGTGATCAGTGGCGCCGCCAGGCGTATGGCCGTACGCACTAGGCGTACCTTGGGGAGAGAGATTTTTTTTTTAATTATAATTGTTACCTGAATGCTTTGGCAATGCAACATAATTTGAGAAAGAGAGAGAGAGACGTGTGTGTGCCGGCGCATTTGTGTGCTTCAGGAGTGGGCGGGGTGTGCGTGACCAAGAAAGCTCATTGGTCAATGCAGATATACTTTTCTTGCACCACTGAGATTCTCTCCAGTTTTGAGAAACGGAGACAGACAAAAGTCAGTAGTCAGAGCTTGTGCGAGAATTTATTGAGAATCGAGTCAAAAATGAGTAAACGAACCCTGAAACAAACGAGCTTGTTTCAGACTTTTACGAAAAAGTCCAAAAGCAGTGATCCAGGGGTGTCATCTGCTTGCCAGTCCTCTCCAGTATCAGCTAGTAACACGGCACCGGCAGCTTCCACTCCTCCACAACCTAGCAGCAGTACGCTGCAGCTGGATGCTAGCTCAGTTCCTTTGAGGGAATTGCCTTCATCTACCTCTGAGTTTGAAACTAGCCATACATCCAGTGAATTTCATATAAGAACACCTACATCTCCCCATGTCCCTTACGATCAGAAGTAGATGGTTGCTCCACCTTGCTGACAAATGAGCCATCAGATAGCTTTACTAATGAGCCACGAGTCAGCCCACTATCACTGACATCAGATTTATCAGACATAGGTAAACTTCAACCAGATGCCTTAAAATGTGCACCGGACTCTGTAAAGCTCAATGTCCTACAGAACCGCTTCAAACCAGACAGAGGGTGGGTGGCTCCTTCTACTCTGATTTTCGGTAAACTCAGAAAAATACCCGAGGAGTTTTTCAACGAGTCTATGTACCCCACGTTGCGCTACAGTGTGTGTCAGAGTCGTGCGTGCGGTAGTGCTGAGCAAGTTCACTAGATTCTAATCGAGGCTATAAATAGTTTATTGTTTATTGTCGTGTGTAGTTCACATATGTTGTTCAAATATCAGCCTGTGTTCATGGAAGGCTATTGTTCAATTTCAAGTTAAAGTTCTATTGTTGTTTTGTGTATAAGCCTATAGATCGACTCTTCATAGAAACTGCAGCACACAAGCTTTTTTTTTGGGGGGGGGGGGGGGGATTACACCGCTAGTGCGTACCTTACAGTTCAACCCTGCTGGAAAGGATGTCTGAATTACCGGTATTTGTTGATAATGTTCTGTATACCGTTATGGTAACTGTACTTTTTCAATAAATGAACCTATTTTATAGGTTCAAATAGACACAAAATCTCGTTTTTATTCATTCCACTGGTAGTCTGTTTTGCTCAAATAGAAATAGAGGCCTGCCTCTAATTCTGGCCTCCTTCCAATAATGGCCTGGACCAAGATGCACTTGAGTGAAATAAAGGCCCCGGCCTATATTAGAGGATTTACGGTATATATGTATGTGTGTGTATGTATGTGTGTGTGTATGTGTGTGTGTGTGTGTGTATGTGTGTGTGTGTGTGTGTGTGTATATATATATATATATATATATATATATATATATATATATATATATATGTGTGTGTGTGTGTGTGTGTATATGTATGTGTGTGTATATATATATATATATATATATATATATATATATATATATATATATGTGTGTGTGTGTGTGTGTGTGTGTGTATATATATATATATATATATATATATATATATATATATATATATATATATACACATTAGTGCTGTCAAGTGATTAAAATATTTAATCGCGATTAATGTCGCGACTGTCATAGTTAACTCGCAATTAATCGCAATTTAATCGCACATTTTTGTCACATGAAAAAACCATTGTAAATTCTCTTATCAGCATAAAAAAGTGAATGGGCTTGCTCACCGTTCGAACTACGGGGGTACTCGGGGGATCGGAGATCCCCTGAAACAGACATGAGATCCCTTGAAAACATGATTTGGGAAATGTTGGGGGGTCTCTAAAATATTGGCAAAATGATGTTTATTGACATAGCAATCATGTGTAACGGGAAGCATTTGCATATCAGAAGTGAACGCGCAATGGAGATCTGCGCTCTGAGACAAGCGCAAGCACCCCCCCAAGGGAAAAAAAAGGGACCCCCCGAAAATATCGGCATAGTTCGAACACTGGTTGTACCAATGTGTTTTTTTTTTTTATTGCAGAGCATAACACGTCTTATCACAGCCACTGCAAAATGGGGCTGGAGCCGCCGATGGGAAAACGAAACCTAAACCGAGCACCGTGGCTCTTCAGGGGAGGGCAGAGGACTCTGGCTGTGCGGGGCGTGGCATCATGTCACAGAGCGTTAATCTCGCGATAAAAAAATTATCGCAGTTAAAATTGAGTCAAGTTAACGCGTTAATAAAGCGACATTTTTGACAGCACTTATATATATACACACACACACACACACACACAGTGGTGCTTGAAAGTTTGTGAACCCTTTAGAATTTTCTATATTTCTGCATAAATATGACCTAAAACAACATCAGATTTTCACACAAATCCTAAAAGTAGATAGAGAGAACCCAGTTAAACAAATGAGACAAAAATATTATATGTGGTCATTTATTTATTGAGGAAATGATCCAATATTACATATCTGTGAGTGGCAAATGTATGTGAACCTCTAGGATTAGCAGTTACTTTGAAGGTGAAATTAGAGTCAGGTGTTTTCAACAAATGGGATGACAATCAGGTGTGAGTGGGCACCCTGTTTTATTTAAAGAACAGGGACCTATCAAAGTCTGATCTTCACAACACATGTTTGTGGAAGTGTATCATGGCAAGAACAAAGGAGATTTCTGAGAACCTCAGAAAAAGCGTTGTTGATGCTCATCAGGCAGGAAAAGGTTACAAAACCATCTCTAAAGAGTATGGACTCCACCAATCCACAGTCAGACAGATTGTGCATAAATGGAGGAATTTCAAGACCATTGTTACCCTCCCCAGGAGTGGTCGACCAACAAAGATCACTCCAAGAGCAAGGCGTATAATAGTCGGCAAGGTCACAAAGAACCCCAGGGTAACTTCTAAGCAACTGAAGGCCTCTCTCACATTGCCTAATGTTCATGAGTCCACCATCAGGAGAACACTGAACAACAATGGTGTGCATAGCAGGGCTGCAAGGAGAAAGCCACAGCTCTCCAAAAAGAACATTGCTGTTCATCTGCAGTTTGCTAAAGATCACATGGACAAGCCAGAAGACTATTGGAAAAATATTTTGTGGATGGATGAGACCAAAATAGAACTTTTTGGTTTAAATGAGAAGTGTAATGTTTGGAGAAAGGAAAACACTGCATTCCAGCATTATCCTTATCCCATCTGTGAAACAAGTTGGTGGTAGTATCATGGTTTGGGCCTGTTTTGCTGCATCTGGGTCAGGACGGCTTGCCATCATTGATGGAACAATGAATTCTGAATTATATCAGCAAATTCTAAAGGAAAACGTCAGGACATCTGTCCATGAACTGAATCTCAAGAGAAGGTGGGTCATGCAAGAAGACAACGACCCTAATCACACAAGTCGTTCTACCAAAGAATGGTTAAAGAAGAATCAAGTTAATGTTTTGGAATGGCCAAGTCAAAGTCCTGACCTTAATCCAATCGAAATGTTGTGGAAGGACCTGAAGTGAGCAGTTCATGTGAGGAAACCCACCAACATCCCAGAGTTGAAGCTGTTTTGTATGGGAGAATGGGCTAAAATTTCTCCAAGCCACTGTGCAGGACTGATCAACAGTTACCAGAAACGTTTAGTTGCAGTTATTGCTGCACAAGGGGGTCACACCAGATCCTGAAAGCAAAGGTTCACATACTTTTGCCACTCACAGATATGTAATATTGGATCATTTCTCTGAATAAATAAATGACCAAGTATAATATTTTTGTTTCATTTGTTTAACTGGGTTCTCTTTATCTAATTTTAGGACTTTTGTGAAAGTCTGATGATGTTTTAGGTTATATTTATGCAGAAATATAGAAAATTCTAAAGGGTTCATTAACTTTCAAGCAGCACTGTATATATAGACACAGAGAGAGAGAGAGCATAATAAATAAATACATTTGTGGGTAAATTATATGGATCTGTGATGTTTGCAGGTTTTAGATGTAAAGATGGTGGTATAATATAAATTTTAATTGTCACAATGTTTTCTGTGTGTCATCATCTTGGTGTGATGCAGTTCCATAGTTATGCTCCTCGCATTTTGCTGTTTCCATAGGGCCATACTACCTCAAGAGGTAGGAAAATGGTCCCAAAATGGAAAAAAGTGACCCTCAGGGCATCAAAATGATCACATCTTGTCTGCATGATATAGTTCTTGCAAGACATAGGAAAATGGCATGCAGAATAAAAAAAAAATTAAATTTCAGATGACTTTGCATTCAGCAACTTTAAATTATAACTGAAAACAATGATTTGTAAATAATCTTTGACCTGTGTTGCAATAGAACAGCCCATCAGGGAGAAGGTACTATTGACCGTGCTACTGCACCTCTTCTTATGTCCATAGATGGGAGATCCAATTTAACCTTATTCAGTCTCCCAAGTTCCCCATAGTGCTTGATTTTCCCTGGTTGTTGCACCATAGTCCCCACATCAATTGGTCTTCAGGAACTGTGGTTGAATGGGGACCCACTTGCCAAGCTCTTTGTCTCCTCTCTAGAGTCTCTGCTTTCATCCCTGAGTCTCCTATTCCTCTCAAGTTGTCCCAAGTCCCTTCTGAGTACCATGACCTGAATGAGGTTTTCAGTAAAAAAGAGCCACATCACTGCCTCCTCACAGGCCTTACGATTGTGCCACTGACCTTCTTCCAGGAAATTTTCCTCCACATGGTAGAATTTTTTCTTTCTCACCTACTGAAACCAAAGCTATGGAGGAGTATATCAGGGACTCCCTAGATGCTGGAATCATCTGTCCTTCATCCTCTCCTACTGGAGCGGGGTTCTTTTTTGTTGGCAAAAAAGTTGGTGGTCTTCTACCCTGTACTACTACTGTGGGCTGAAAACGATCACTGTGAGAAACTGTTATCATTTGACCCTTATGTCTCCAGCCTTTGAGTTGCTCCAGGGAGCAACAGTGTTCACCAAGTTCGACATTCACAATGCCTACCACCTGGTCTGGATCCAGGAGGGAGATGAGTGGAAGACTTGGCATTATGACTACTTGGTTATGCCATTTGGGTTAACCAATGCCCCAGCTATCATCCAGGTGCTCATCAACAACGTCCCAAGGGATATGTTGAACTGGTCCATCTTTGTCTATCTGGATGATATTCTGGTATTCTCAAAGTCCCTTCATGAGCATGTTCATCATGTCAGAGCCATTCTCCAGCACCTTCTTGGCAACCATCTTTTCGTGAAACCCAAGAAGGGTGAATTTCATGTTTCCAAGGTTTCCTTTTTGGGGTTTATCTTGTCCAAGGGGACCCTTTGCATGGATCCCAAGAAGACTCAATTGGTCCACAACTGGCCTCAGCCCACCTCTATCAAGGAAGTTAACACTTCCATGGTTTTGCAAATTTTTATCAGAAATTCATTAGAAATTTCAGCTCAGTGGCTGCACCTCTGTTTAATCTAATCAAGAAACAATCTGATCCTTTCCTCTGGTTTCCAGAGGCTGAGAAGGCCTTTCAAGATCTTAAGGTGAGGTTTACTTCAGCCCCTATCCTCACCTTACCTGACCCATCCCTCCCTTTTCTCATTAAAGTAGATGCCTCAGATTTGGCAGTGGGTGCTGCTCTCTCCCAGTGTCCTGCAGACAGCAAGCTCTACCCTTGCACCTTTTTCTCCTCCCGTATGTCTCCTGCTGAAAGAAATTATGATGTGGGTGATAGAGAACTTCTGGCAATCAAACTGGCCTTGCAGGAGCGGCAGCATTGGCTTGAAGGGGCCCAGCATCCTTTCCTGGTGTGGACAGACCACAAAAAATTTGGAGTATGTGCAGAAAGCCAAATGTCTCAACCCTCGGCAGGCAAGGTGGGCCCATTTCTTTAATCGGTTTGATTTTGTGTTGCCTTATTGCCCTGACTCTAAGAATCAGAAATCAGACGCTCTGTACAAGCTTTTTCAGAACTCTGACTGCAAAAACATACAGGTGACCATTCTTCCTGAGTCCAAGATTGTGGCTCCTGTTTGTTGGGGAATTGAGACGGTGGTGCAACAAGCCCAGAGAGGGAGCCAGATCCTGGTAACGGGCCTTCAGGATGACTCTTTGTCCCAACCTCAGTGCATTCCCAGGTCCTACAATTGGGGCATTCCTCATGGCTGACAAACCATCCCGGCACAAGTAGGATATTAGAGTTTGTGAAGAGGCAGTTCTGGTGGCCTGGGATGAATGGTGATGTCCTTTGTTGCTGCTTGCCCTGTTTGTACCCAAAACAAGACCCCCACACCCTTCCCCATGGTCTACTTCACCTCCTACCTATACCCAAATAACCCTGGTCCCACATCTCCATGGACCTCATTACAGGTCTGACCCCCCAATAATACTGTCATTTTGGTTATTGTGGACTATTTTTCCCAAGGCCTGCTGTTTTGTTCCTTTCCCAAACTCCCCTCCACTCATGAGACTGCTGAGATTGTTTGTCACCAAGTATTCAGAATCTTTGGTCTTCCTCTGGATATAGTTTCTATATAGTTCTGGATATAGTTTCATGGGCCCCAATTCACATCACAGTTCTGGAAAGCCTTCTGCAAGCTGATTGGGGCCACTGTCAGCCTCTCCTCTGGCTTCCACCCAGAATCTAATGGACAGACAGTTTAACCAAGACCTGGAGACCACCTCCAATGCTTGGCCTCCACTAACCCTTCATCTTGGAGCAGGTATGTCATCTGGGTGGAATATGCTCATAACACTCTGTATTGCTCTTCTACAGGTCTCTCACCTTTTGAGTGTCAGTTCAGGTTTCAACCTCCACTATTCCCAGACCAAGAGCTAGACATTGGGGTGCTTTCAGCCCAGAGGTTCATCAAACAGTGCAGGCACATCTGGCATAAGGTCCAGTCAGCTCTTCAAAGGTCTGCATGATGATACCAGCTCCAGTCCAACCACTGTCGCAGACCTGCTCCATCATTATGTCCTGGACAAAGAGTCTGGCTGTCGAGATGAGACCTTCTCCTGCGGGTGGAGTCCCACAAGCTGGCTCCATGATTCGTGGGACCCTTCAAGGTCTTGAGGAGGATTAATCCGATCTCTTATCATCTTCAACTTCCCCAGGCCATGTGTATTAATCCCCTCTTCCACTTCTCCTGTCTATGACCTGTTGCCACCAGCCCACTGGCTCCTGCAATCAGACCCCCACCACCCCCAATAATCATTGATGGTGAGCCCATTTACACAGGTAACCGTCTCCTGGATTCCTTGAGCTCCATGTTCACCTCAGCCTGGTTAATGTGCCTATTTAAGCCCCCCATTTTCCTGAATTCTTTGCTCAGTCATGGGTCGAGGTTCTGTTCAAACCCAGTGACCAAGCCTGGTCCCGAGTTATGCTCTGAGTTTCCTGTTTGTTTTCCTGTTGTTGACCCTTGCCTGCCTCATGGACTTTGTTTTTATAATAGAATAGACTTTTATTGTCATTGCACAGTGGAGTACAACAAAATTGTGGGAGCTCTACTCAAAACAGTGTACAGAAACAAATAATAGAATAAAAACAATAATAAGAAGGAGTAAAACATATAAAAGGTGGCATTTTCAATGTGCAATACAAGTTAAAACTTTCAAAATAAGTCCTTAAAATAGTGCAATGGTCCTTGAAGCAGGTGTGTGTGTGTGTGTGTGTGTGTGTGTGTGTGTGTGTGTGTGTGTGTGCACGTATGCATATATGTGTGAGTGAACTGAATTAAATTAAATTGGAGGGGAAGTGTCAGTGATTGTTTATGGTACATATGGTCCAGGGGAAGAAACTGTTAGAAAATCTAGTGGTGTGGGATTTGATGGTCCTGTAGTGTTCCCCAGAGGGCAACAGGTTAAACAGGTGATGGGCTGGATGTGAGGGGTCTGAGATTATTGGGTCAACCCTTCTGAGGCAGCAGGACCTTGAGATATTTTCCAAGGAGGCCAGAGAGCAGCCGATGATTTTTTTGTGCCATATCTATCACTCTCTGTAGGGCTTCCCTGCCCTTTGCTATGCGGCCTGCATACCACACACATAAACATTACATGAGCACAATCTTCACAGAGGAGCAGTAGAAAGCCAGCAGCTTCATTTCCAGATTGTTTTTCCTAAGCACACGCAAGAAGTACAGCTGCTGCTGTGCCTTCTTCATGACAGCTGTGGTGTTAATAATCCAGGAAAGGTTGGCGGAGATGTGGATGCCCAGGCACTTGAATGAGCTTACCATTTCCACACATTCTCCACTGATGAAGAGAGGGGCAGAGTCTGTTCTGCTCTTCTTGAAGTCAATGATGAGTTCCTTTGTTTTACTGGTGTTCAATAAAAGGTTGTTTCCTGAGCACCAGGCGGTCAATTTTTCCACTTCATCTCTGTATGCAGTCTCATCTCCATGAAAGTCTCTGATGTGTTGTGAGACCAGCCTCTCAAAGCATTTCATGACTACAGATGTGAGAGCTATGGGTCTGTAGTCACAGAAATTGTCGATGGCTGTTTTCTTGGGTACGAGGATGATGGTGGCAGACTTCAGGCAGGATGGGATGGTAGCATGTGTCAGGGAAAGACTGAAGATCTTGGTGAGGATTCCTGACAGCTGGTCTGCACATGCTTTGAGCACCTTTCCCAGAACGCCATCAGGTCCAGCAGCTTTCCTTGGGTTGACTATCCTCAGTACACATCTCACTTCATGTTCCTGAAGGGAGATCATGTGGGTGTTTGGGTTGGAGGGAGGCAGTGTGTTTGCATGTCTGTGAACCTCAAAGCGGGCAAAGAAGCTGTTCAGCTCCTCCTCCAGCTTGGCGCTGCTACTGTCAGTCACTGAGATGTGGCCTTTGTAATTGGTGATGGCCTAGATGCCCTGCCACATCTGCTGTGGGTTGTTGTTTGTGAGATGGTCCTCAATCTTCTTCCTATAGGCATCTTTGGCGTGTTGTATATTCGAATATGGCGTGTTAGATATTCCTGTCCTGACATCAAGTAAAAACCCTTCATCTGCATATCCTCAACTCTGTCTCTGCATCTGGGTCTTATAACACTACCTTTTGGCACAGGGGTAGAGCTTTGGCCTATTACACCCGAGACCCTGGTTCAATCCTAGGTGAACCTGGCATATGAATTGACATCACAATTTCAAGTTATATGGCAGACTTGTGTCACAGCTGTGGCTCCGTGAGCATTTCTGTGTGTAGAGCATGCCTACCAATTTGACTTTTAGATTTATTTTTAATTCTTCGGAGTTAACACTTTTATTTTGGAATTTTTTTGATGCGGGATATAAATCAAATATACGATGCACTGAGAGGCACCAGGAATTATGGATTCTCTTTGGTGACTGGCACAGTACTATTTTCTAAAGGGCTATGCCCTTCAGAGAATAGTACTATGCCAGTCACCTCAGAGGATCCATATTTTCAACCGGAGCTTCTCAGTGCATAGTATATTTGATTACTATACTATACTATACTATACTATACTATACTATACTATACTATACTATACTATACTATACTATACTATATGCATTCATACCAATATCTGATTCACCCATTTTCATTTTATGGACACTTTAATGGCAGCTCACATGAAGTTCGTTAAATGGTCATTAGGTGAGGTACTAGGTTGATGTGACTGTTTTGAAGACCCCATGATAACAGATAATAGCTTGCATATGTACAAATGCACTCCCAGTTAAATTATTTAACCCTCCTTATTTTCAGCTGAATTGTTAAATGTTGGTGACGTCATTGATCAACTTCATGACATAGGTTATGTACAAACTACTTCCAGATACTTGCATGACAGACCTTAGATTGTAAATTAAAATTCAGGGTTACAATCCAGTACTGTTTTTTACCCCCTACTTGCCCTCTACACTGCCTTTTTTTTAAAGACTGCATGAAGTTTTTTTAATGATGGATCAAACTGACAAGCGGTCCACCACTCCAGTAGAGTAACAAGCATCCACAGAAGAGTTGCATAAATGATTGCTGGTTTTTAAATATCTTTGAAATAACAAACTGAATTAAATCATGATTTTTAAAGCAAATGCTTTTATGTTAGTCCCCCCCCCCCCACACACACACACACATTTCGTCATTTGACAGGGTAAATCTGTTCAGTTTCCTGTTTGTTGTTCATTTAACTGAACTACGTGTCTTGGAAAATAGCCAAGACACGTAGTTTGTTATCTCAAAATATTGTGGCCCCAAACTCATTGCCTCATTATTAATTGGTGACCACACTTTTAGATAAATAAATAAACACTATATTAACTGTGTAAAAGTTGCCTATTCCTGAGTTTGGATTTTGAGGAGTGGGGCACAGTGTCACTATTGGCTCCTGTGGAAAATAGCCAAGTTTTACACCCTATCTTCCAGTTTCAAAAGGAAATTAATATGCATAATTCAATAACTAGCAAACTGTTAATTTTATTATTATAATATTATTATTATTAAGTGGGACATCACTAAAGGTGCTATAAACCAGCTATGGAACATAAGCACAAAGTTTTTTACTAGGCACAAGTCAATAAGGGCATTTAACTAATTTTAAATGTCAATCAGTAATCAAGCTAATGTACATGTATTATATGAACTATTATTTCTGACAAAACATTACTCAATACATTATTCATTAGATACATTTTCCAGCTTGGATTTTGAGCTCTGAATGCAGTAATGAAACAGACATAGTGCTGCTGATTGATGTTTCCTTTAAATGTTAAATATTCATGAGTGTGCATGACTCCAGGCAGCACCTGCTTCTGATTAAACATGTTAGTAACCCCTTCCCCTTTCATCTGTCCATCCATCTTCCCCTTTCCATGTGCTCCGTCTCAACCCAGGCAAAGCGGGAGAGGCTTGATGTCTCTCGGTCACATCTTGATTGCACAGGAAACTGTCAAAATCAGCGAAAATGGATGGTTTTGTAAGATTTTAGAACAAATGGAGCACCTTCTCAAGCCAAATGGGAAAAGATTAAAGCATCAAATCCAAACAATTGGCTCAAATGATTTCTTGGACCAGTCCTACGGCATGTGAAGTTCAACATTTCAGACATGCCCACAAGTGACTTGCTAGCTCTTGCTATTGTGAATATAGGTTTAACCATGTGAGAGTGTCATAGTTGTGCAAGTTTGGCTACAATCTATGCTAGTTATTACAGGTTTGTAAATAGCTAGCTAACTACTCTTTGTGAAAACCTTAACTAGCTAAATTACTAAACCAGCAAGCCAGCTGTTTGTTTGGGAAAACATTGACACTAGAAATCTTTTACAAGTTTTTATTAAACCATATGATTTATGAGAGGAAAACACTGCCTTGGTGCTTGCTAATATAATTTACAATGACACCTTTCCTAATTCCCTATTGGCTTGCTAACAAACAAATGCTGTCATATAATAAATTCCAGGTCACAGTTTTTAGAGAACGCACTAGGATATAACGTAGGACATTCAATTTAATTCAGTTTTACCTTCATAGTGCATTTAATAATGGACATTGCCACAAAGCAGCTGTACACAATTTTGGATATAAATTTTACAATTATATGAATTTATTCTTAATAAGCAAGCCAGAAGGCAAGGGTGGCAAGAAAAATCTCACTGGGATGTCATAAGGAAGAAACATTGAGAGAACCAGACTCAAAAGCGAACCCATCCTCATCTGGGTGACACCGGATAGTGCAATTATAAATAACTTGCTTCTATATTCATGTGCTATATAGTCAAAAAGTGCAATCATGTAACCAGGAAATTCATTACAGTTTAAAAGGAAATCATAGCAAAAGTGGTTCTATTATCTGTAAAGTTATTTTGTGACACTGTCTAGTGTTAAAAGCGTTATATAAATACATGTAGAGCTCTTTTCCAAAATGCTATAAATCCATTTTGATTGTTTTCAGAAAAATGACATTTACCCAGACCCATACATTTTGCAAATATTTAATTTATCCTGTTATAATAGATAGTTGGTTCAGTCTGAACATTTTCAACAATAATTGACAAATCTAACAACAATGTTATTGATTATGAATCCAAAGTTTATTTTTTTTTAAACGCTATAAATCCATTCATTTTTTTCTGTCTGTTTTTAAAACAAGAGAACATGCTGTAGATATATAATATCAGGAACTTTCATCATACAATTTATAATAAAATCAAATAAATTATATAAAACACTTAAACAACATTCATTCATTTATGTTTAATCTTAGGTTTTAAGACTGTCCACCACAGAAAACAACTAAATAACAAATGGCCAGTTAGTTCAATTCTTCAGAACCATCAAAAGTATTCACAACCACCATTTGCAAAAGTTATTTGTGCTCAAGAAGCTACACAAGCAAACAAAACTCCTTGCTTCAGGGCGCCACCATGTGGGATAGTGTAGAATACTGACCGAACTCTGATTGGTCTAGAGGAAATGTCCCACTCAGCCAAAAAACAGGTGTAGCGCCTATTGCATTTTGGAGAGAAACTACAATTTGCAGCACATAAACAAGGAAATATAGTGATTTGGCATGAAACATTAATGGAGCAGTGAATAGGCTCAGTACACAGCAGAATAGCACGATGAACTCGGTATTTTTTTAAATTTGGCGTTTATCACATTTTGGAAAAGAGCTCTTCAAATTGACTTGACTTGTTTGTATCAATTGCAGTCTCAAGCAATCTTCATGGTTTCTAAGTACATCTTTAGGCTGTTCATATGGGGTCATCCTTAGCAGGAGCAAGGTAACAAGAACTAAAAATCAGAAGTAGGGCATCAGGATGGATCAGGCAGGTCCAGAGAGCAGAAGGGGTCACTGGTATCTCAGGAGCAGCATGTGTAATGAGAAACACAGATCTTGGGGTATGCTCATTGACCTGTGATGGTTAAGAACATAGTACATTGTGTGCTAGAATATTTTTTCAGATCAGTCAAAAAAAAGATTTACACTACAGAAATGTCCAGCTTCTGAAAAGGATGTTCATTTATCCACTCAATACTTGGTGTCAGTCCTGTGCGCTTTGGCGCACACACCTGAAGGACTCTCAGGCATGCTCCGGACTGTGCGCGGGCCGAGTGGACTCTTGCATGCATGTTAATGAGACTCACCTGCATGGGATTAAGGCACATCAGCACCTGAACCCAAGCCAGCACTAATGCAGGAGCTGGAGCCTGCATCAGAACCAGAACCAGAGCCAGCACTTGAACCAGAGTTAGTTAGAATCTGTGTTAGTGTCAGCTCTGGTGCCAGAGCCAGTGCCAATGTCAGTGCCAGCGCTGGAGCCAGTGCCAGCGTCGGAGCCAGTGCCTGTGTTAGCTCCAAAATCTGAGTCAGAGTTAGCTCCAGTGCTAAAGCCAGCACCAGCGTCAAAGCCAGAGCCAGCACCAGAGTCAGCTCCAGTGCCAGAGCCAGTGCCTCTGTCAACTCCAGCATCAGAGCCAGTGCCAGAGTCAGCTCCAGTGCCAGTACCAGAGCCAGCACCAGGGTCAGAGCCAGTGCCTGTGTCAGCTCCGACATCTGAGCCAGAGCCAGCATCGGAGCCAGAGCCAACACCAGAGACAGGGCCAGTGTCAACTCCAGCGCCAGAGTCAGCTCCATTGCCAGCTCCAGAGGCAGAGCCAGTGTCAGCTCCAGCACCAGATTTGGAGCCAGTGTCAGCTCCAGAGCCAGTGCCAGAACCCGCTCCAGCATCAGAGTCAGTGCCAACAGTGCCAGAGCCAATGCCTGAGTCGGAGACAGTGCAAGAGACAATGCCAGCACAAGAGCCAGTATCAGAACCTATGCTAGAGCCAATACCAGAATCATAGCCAGTGCCAAAACCAGTACCAGTTCCAGAACTAGTGCCAGAGGACAACGGGGCAGCCTCTGCCTCAGCCAGCCATGAAGATGTCGTCATCCTGCTGCCATCTGGCTATGAAGACGTCATCGTCCTACTGCTGCCTGGCTATGAAGACATCGTCCCGCTGCCGGGTCATGACCAGAACTGAAGCAATGCGCAGACAGAGCTCGAGCCCATGCCTGAGTCCAGTCCAGAGTCTGAGTCAAGTTCAGAGCTCAATCATGCTTCCAGTCCAAGGTCTGGGTCCAGTCCAGAGCATGAGCACACTTCCAATCCAAGGTCAAGTCCAGAGCTCAAGCGCACTTCCAGCCCAGAGTCCAAGTCAAGTCCCAAGCTTGAGCTCATGTCCAGTCCAGAGCCCAAGTCAAATCCAAAGCTCAAGCTTGAGTCCAGCCCAGAGCCCAGGTCATCTCCAGAGCTCGAGTCCAGCCCCGAGTCTGAGTCATCTCCAGAGCTTGAGTCTAGTCCAGAGGCCAGGTCATCCCCAAAACTCGAGCCCACATCCAATCCAGACCCCAAGTCATCTCCAGAGCATGCGCCCACATCAAGCCCAGAATCCAAGTCCTGTCCTAAACCTGAGCCCAAACTCCCACCTGAGCCAAGTATCCGGTGCCATATCGGTTCAGAGCTGTGCACTGATGGCACGGCAGCCAATGTCAGGCTCTCATCCCTGAGCTCTTTGGGGAGGGGTTTCTGTCAATTTTGCGTGCTTTGGTGCACGCACCCGAAGGACTCTCGGGCGTGCTGTGGACTGCGCGTGCACCAAGCGGACTTTTGCACATGTGCTGTTAATGAGACTCACCTGCATGGGATTAAGGCGCATGAGCGCATCTATACTGTATAGAGACTCAGAAAACACATACTCGGTGCGAAGTATTATGCCATGTCAGTGCACATTAGTGAGCCTTATATTTCCATGATTGCTTTCCTGGTTTTATGATTCCTGTGCTTGTTCCTAAGTCCTGTTTCTCACTACCTGTGAAATTCAGTTTGTGCCTTGCATGATCTTTTGCTAGTTTTCATGTTTGAGTTTGCCTGCCGATTTTGGATTGTTTGCCTGTGTGTGTTCTTCACAACTGTTAATAAACATTTTTCTGTACTTGCATCTGTCTCCTACCACGCTTCTGAGAGTTGGGGCTCCTTTACCATGAATTACTGCATCAATGCAGCGTGGCATGGAGGTGATCAGCCTGTGGTACTACTGAGGTGTTATTGAAGCCTAGGTTGCTTTGATAGCGGCCTTCAGCTCATCTATATTTTTGGATCGGGTGTTTGTCATCTTCCTCTTAACAATAGGGGTCTTTCACCAATGTCACAGGTTTTTGTTTATCATGCAGCATCCGCCATATTGCCAGGCAAACAAAGAAACAGCCACAACAGTTAATAATGAAAATTAAGATGACTGCAGGCCTGGAATTTCGTCATTTTAGGGGCAAGGCCACTTGGCCTTTTGTGCTGTCAATTTTTTGAGGGCACGAAGGCCAAAAGCCAGGGCACCAAGGCCATAAAATAAAACAATGATTTTAAGTTCACATCTATAATGAATTTAATTTAAGGACTAATGACTCTTCTGAGGAAGATTGGAGTCTCAGTCGAAACTATCAAGCAGGTAAAGAAACATCTACACTATTATGTCTGAAGATAAGAAAATATTGAACACATCTAAACTTCTCAATCCATCACTCACTTCAAAAATTGTAAAACTTAAACCTATATCCTCCCATAATTTGTTCAACTGACACCGAATGTGCAAGAGCATCTTCAGACTGTACTACTACGCAGATTTTTGATTAATCAAAATTGAGCCTGGAGTACAGTGGGGCAAAAAAGTATTTAGTCAGTCACCAATTGTGCAAGTTCTCCCACTTAAAAAGATGAGAGGCCTGTAATTTTCATTATAAGTATACCTCAACTATGAGAGACAAAATGAGAAAAAAAATCCAGAAAATCACATTGTCTGTCTGATTTTTAAAGAATTTATTTGCAAATTATGGTGGAAAATAAGTATTTGGTCAATAACAAAAGTTCATCTCAATACTTTGTTATATACCCTTTGTTGGCAATGACAGAGGTCAGACGTTTTCTGTAAGTCTTCACAAGGTTTTCACACACTGTTGCTGGTATTTTGGCCCATTCCTCCATGCAGATCTCCTCTAAAGCAGTGATGTTTTGGGGCTGTCGCTGGGCAACACGGACTTTCAACTCCCTCCAAAGATTTTCTATGGGGTTGAGATCTGGAGACTGGCTAGGCCACTCCAGGACCTTGAAATGCTTCTTACGAAGCCACTCCTTCGTTGCCCGGGTGGTGTGTTTGGGATCATTGTCATGCTGAAAGACCCAGCCACGTTTCATCTTCAATGCCCTTGCTGATGGAAGGAGGTTTTCACTCAAAATCTCACGATACATGGCCCCATTCATTCTTTCCTTTACACGGATCAGTCGTCCTGGTCCCTTTGCAGAAAAACAGCCCCAAAGCATGATGTTTCCTCCTCCATGCTTCACAGTAGGTATGGTGTTCTTTGGATGCAACTCAGTATTCTTTCTCCTCCAAACACGACAAGTTGAGTTTTTACCAAAAAGTTCTATTTTGGTTTCATCTGACCATATGACATTCTCCCAATCCTCTTCTGGATCATCCAAATGCTCTCTAGCAAACTTCAGATGGGCCTGGACATGTACTGGCTTAAGCAGGGGGACACATCTGGCACTGCAGGATTTGAGTCCCTGGCAGCATAGTGTGTTACTGATGGTAGCCTTTGTTACTTTGGTCCCAGCTCTCTGCAAGTCATTCACTAGGTCCCCCCATGTGGTTCTGGGATTTTTGCTCACCGTTCTTGTGATCATTTTGACCCCATGGGGTGAGATCTTGCGTGGAGCCCAAGATCGAGGGAGATTATCAGTGGTCTTGTATGTCTTCCATTTTCTAATAATTGCTCCCACAGTTGATTTCTTCACACCAAGCTGCTTACCTATTGCAGATTCAGTCTTCCCAGCCTGGTGCAGGTCTACAATTTTGTTTCTGGTGTCCTTTGACAGCTCTTTGGTCTTGGCCATAGTGGAGTTTGGAGTGTGACTGTTTGAGGTTGTGGACAGGTGTCTTTTATACTGATAACGAGTTCAAACAGGTGCCATTAATACAGGTAACGAGTGGAGGACAGATGAGCCTCTTAAAGAAGAAGTTACAGGTCTGTGAGAGCCAGAAATCTTGCTTGTGTGTAGGTGACCAAATACTTATTTTACCGAGGAATTGACCAATTAATTCATTAAAAATCCTACAGTGTGATTTCCTGGATTCTTTCCTCCCATTCTGTCTCTCATAGTTGAAGTGTACCTATGATGAAAATTACAGGCCTCTCATCTTTTTAAGTGGGAGAACTTGCACAATTGGTGGCTGACTAAATACTTTTTTGCCCCACTGTACATCAAAATGTTTGACTGTAAATGGAACATATACTAGCATGCAGGCTACTGATTAACCCATAAGAGCCCAGACCGATTTCTCAATCAAGGAAAATTATTGAGGAAATAAAATGAACTAAATAGACAACAAAGAAAACATTTCTGACCTTTTATTTTTTAAAATAGCACTTATGTCTCAAGATCTGAAATATTAAATTGCAAATTTGCAGAACACTGCAACACTTACACTGTTAACCCGAAAGTTCATTCTATGCAAACAGTTTGAGTAAATGCCACTTTTAAAGATTAATTTTATTGCATTACTTAAACAGTATGAGTATATGAAGAGTATATGAGACAGTCATTGGGTGTACTCATTTTTGTAATTTAAACAAACTTAAACTATCATGTTTTACCTCAGGCCACAGTGCTGCCCTGTTGTGATTGGCTCAAAACAAGTCTGTGCTTGTCCATTGACAGCTACAGAGGAAGTTGCGCCATTTTCTAATTTACACAGAGCAATTTAAGGTATTTGCACTTTGCATGCTCCTTGGACAATATGCCTGCATTTTTCTGTTTTTAACAATGAGATAAAATCTCTTGTGATGGTGATCTCATCAAGATGGCAGCAGTTACACTTCAGTTAAACAGCAAAAAGAAACATACAATACTAGTAACAAAACAATGCTAACTGCATAGATTAAAAAAGTGGCTATGAACAGACAACAGCACATATCACGTATCATATTATGGCAGGAACAAGCAGTAGTAACATTCATGACCTTATGCTTAAAGCTCGACAAAGGAAAAACTTGACAGCAAGCTAATTAGCATTTGTTACCAGCTACAGTCGGTACTCGGCATGTTAAAAGTTGGTCAACGTTGTAACGACATAACGTTACTGTACAAGCAATGCTTATTTAACAGTAACAAACTTAAGCCCTATATGTTGAAATTCCTCATCTCATCTCATTATCTCTAGCCGCTTTATCCTTCTGCAGGGTCGCAGGCAAGCTGGAGCCTATCCCAGCTGACTACGGGCGAAAGGCGGGGTACACCCTGGACAAGTCGCCAGGTCATCACAGGGCTGACACATAGACACAGACAACCATTCACACCTACAGTCAATTTAGAGTCACCAGTTAACCTAACCTGCATGTCTTTGGACTGTGGGGGAAACCGGAGCACCCGGAGGAAACCCACGCGGACACGGGGAGAACATGCAAACTCCGCACAGAAAGGCCCTCGCCGGCCCTGGGGCTCGAACCCAGGACCTTCTTGCTGTGAGGCGACAGCGCTAACCACTACACCACCGTGCCGCCCTGTTGAAATTCCTATCTTATTCATTCGTTAATTTATCACACAGTCTTACCTCAGTCAACTTCTTCCCTCCTTCTGTGAAAATTCAACATCTCAGACCCGGACACAAGTGGGCGGGGGATGCGTTTGATTAAGTCTCCTGGTTGGCTGGTGATAGATTGGTGTCATTATAGCACGTCGGAGCGGTTCATGCCAGGCTCAAGTCCGATGCACCACTGGTGAGTTGCCCAATAAGAATCCAGAATGTCATCAAAAGACGTATTTTTTTTCTCAATAAACGCAGGTGATGTTAAAGCCTATTGGCAGTCATGAGGCAGACTACAAAACCGCAAAACCGCAGGGCATCAAGGCCACTGTGGCCTTACGGCAGATATTTTTTTCCAAGGGCACAAGGCCAAATTGAGAGGGCACGAGGGCCATGGCCCTCGTGGCCCTCATGAAATTCCTGCCCTGCTGCAGTCAATACAATCTCTCTGAAATGATTAAAAATTTAGATTATACCAGCAGATTGCATTACACCCAAAAGCTGAAACATGCAGGCATCACAGATCCATATAATTTACCCACAAATGTATTTATTCTTCCCACTGTGCTCTCTCTCTCTCTGTGTGTGCACATGCACCTGCCTGCTCACTGCTTCAGATGGGTTAAATGCAGAGAAGGAATTTTGCTGTATTTGAGTGTCAAAGTCCCTTCCATGCCAGGATTTGGTTTTCCCAGGCAGTCTCCTGTCCCAGTACTAACCAACTCTTTGAGGCATAAGGGTGCTGTGCTGCTTTCCATTTCTATTGCCCTCGGCCTCTCGCCTACAGTATACAGCTAGGGGGCTAGTCCTCTGGTAACCACAAGAGTTCGACTTCCCTACTTGCATCTGTATTGCAGCATGCCTTGCCAGTAGGTACCATTTTTATGATGGTGTTTAATATGACCCAACCGCGAGTAGAAAACACAATCTCCCGGTCAAGAGGCAGACACGCTAACCACTAGGCCAACTTGTAGTGCTTAAGTGTAGATGTGACAAAAATAAAGGCTTCTTCTTAAATTTACCGACAAATGTATTGCTGGGTTTCACGTGACATCACATCTGCCTCATTAGTTATTCAAAACTTTAGCTGGTGGTCTACCAAAGCTCAGTTGACAAAGCGTTTGTATGGAGAAGGTGCATTGCTTGCATGAAAAATGCCTTATGCTTGCACTGTTTTAGGTTGTTTGAATTGATCAAACCATGACTGATCAAAGTTTCTTCAGGGTTCCCCATGAACTAATAAAAAAGGGTGAACGAACACAGGATTTCACAAAAAGACGTCGAGAAAGGTGGCTTTTGAACCTCTCACTGAAATCAAAGGGAGCAGAGTTGAAGCATGCTCGAGTTTGCAGTGATCACTTCGTGAAAAGTTTGTATAGACCCCTTTCACTGACGTCACCTGAAACCGGAAGTAAACAGACCCTGCGCCATTTTGGAAGACCAACAAACTCGTGATTAGGGGGAAATAACGGCAGCGCTATGTGAACCCACGAGAATAAAGTGGAGTGGCAAACAACTTAAACAAACAAATCTGAGCTGTTTTATTTATGATTTATTGGCCCAACAGTAGACTTGAAAGAAACCTGTGTGAGACTTGGCAAAAAACTGTGGATATAATGGATAAGTCTGTGCATGATCTGTGGACACTTTGAGGTAAGCAAACGCAAGAAATTCAGATTTAAAACATGCTAAATTGGCCTCAAGTTGATAACTGGATGAGGAGCAAGCCTCCCAGACTTCTACAATTTAATAATAATAATAATAATTTAGGATGGTTTGGGGCTTGCTCTCCCTCCTATTATATAAATAAAACATAGTTGTTGTGTAGGCATATATCATAAATACATATGTATAATTTGGATAAATTAACCTAAATTATGGATACCTTAATAGTAACAAAAAGTATTAATTTTTCAACTGAAAAGATATATTATTAAAAGATAAATATCAACAAGATTACCTTGGCCATAACTATGTGTAGGTTATTCTTAATAACAGCTGTAATATCACGAACCAAGCCACTAACAACATAATTGTAAGCCTGTAGCCCTTTGTAGGCCTTCAAGTCATCAGCAGTATAGGCACTGGGTGTAAACAACAAATAGTTTACAATGTCTGGGTAGCAAACAGATGGCAGAATTGGTGTCCGGTCCTCCTTATGTGTCTGACACGGAGAAATAATATAAATCATGCTGCCTACCAGATTACAGTCATCTGTTTTATTGTATCAGTACTAGTATCACTTACTATACTCATCAGTCATAATTAGTCCAGTACAACATGACCAGCTTGCTTTTTTTCCATTTGACTGTCGCAAGTTTTTTCAGGCTGGTACAGTCAAAAATTGAAAAAAGTTTTGGCCTACTAAACTCGTCATCGATTCTACTAGTGTATTAATTGGAGTCGACATGAAAACGTTAGGTAAAAACTTTAAACCAGTACAATCTCTTCTTCAAAGTTTCACCAAATGGTTTTATTTATGCAATTTAAAGCTCATAATACTGTATAACTTTGGTCGAGTAAAAACACGGAGCAAAAACATGGCTGAATCCTGAATGACTCCTATTTGTTTAAATAGGGGACTACATAGGCGGCAGAATGTAGTTTCTTTTTCCCTGCCATGGAAGCGCACTTGTATACCAAGGAGGAAAGCAATTTGCATTACAGCCGTGAGGCGGCTCGGCTCGGTTTTCCCTTTCAGGCGCTCTTGTTTTCTGTTAGAATTTGGTAAAGAAAAAAATAAATAAATATTATTTACCAGCTTACCGGACCCATTAACATAAATCTGACAGCTGACAAGGTCGGGATATAAACGAACTTTTGCGTTAAACTGTGTGCTTGGATTCACATAATTTTTTCTGAGTCTTATCATATGGGTCAAACCCATCAATCACAGCCAGTTTCTCCACATACCATGCCCTTTCTGCAGCTGGTAATGTACTCATATAACCCGAATTATCATCCATCGTGTCACTTTACTCTCGCTCGTACTTTGTTTTATATTGTGAGTACATGTACTTGGTCTTCCAATATGGCGCCTAACAAAATCTCGCGGCGCAGTGACGTCATGCGGTAGCCCTCTCAGCTATGTCGTTAGTGTTTCCAAGTACTTTTCTTGCTATGTGTCATTATTTTAATGGTACATTTTATAGTCAAGAAGCGCTAAAGTCCCCACCTGTTTTTGTTTACTCCTCACAAAGTCCATATTGTAGCAATGCAATACATCTTTTTCTTTTTTCTCTACCGTTTATATTGTCACATGCATTCTAATGTCATGTCCAACCCATGTTTTAATTTGCCAATCACACTGCAACAATGCCATGCCATAGGTTTGACTCAGCATTGAGATGTAACAGGCCTGCCCCCTTTTTTTTTTCTTGGAAATGACATAATTCCATTTAAAGGAAGATGGTGCGCACTGTAAGGTGGCTGTCTGCTACTCCTCATGAGTTCCCGTTGCTGTGTGCTTACACGTTTTCTTTCTCGCAAAAATATCTGTAGTCATACGGTATGTTAAAACAAAAGGACTCTTCTATGGTCATCAACAGGAGAAAGGAACCAACAAACCCCTTGTTATTGAAATGAGGAGGAAAGAAGGTTTGCCCATTTCTCGTCGCTTGTCTGAAACTGGAAAAACTGAGTGTTACTAGCCGCTAATTTCACTGTGCTAAGGTGGATCCCCTTCTCCAGCGTCTTCGAAACTTTGTTCGGGATCACATATCCTCCTTGTTGAACACAATCATCGGCCAGTAACAAAACCAACAGAAGTGGAAAAGCATGGGGATCACTGGAGCTGTTATTGTGACAAATTCATGATTGTTTGGGAGATTGTCAGAGTTGTGAGTAGCGAAACAAAACTGACTTGACTAAACTCTTGGATATTTTGTTTAAAGGTTTCCTTTTTTGTTTACTTCTGATAAAAATCACAGGAAGAGGTTGCAAACTGGTGAACTGCATTGCTGGGTTTGAATAGAACTGAACTGCAGTGTGGGTATTCTGTGATTGGAATAATACGTGGGAACTGAACTGTGATTGTGGGTGTTGGACTGATCTAGTTGAGAACAATATATCTGTGAAACGTACAAATGACTGATTTTGTGAATTGTTATTTGGGCTCTTTTCATTGTGTGATGTGGTGGGTGCTGGTAATAATTTAATTTGTGCCTATAATTCAGTACTAAACATTCTTAAGTGTCCACTAAATTAAAAGCAAGTATACTACATTAGTTAACCATTGAAACTAAGGATTCAGGTGATACTTGAAGTTGATACATGTGTTCTTGTGCATTTTTCTCTCTTTTTTTCTTCTTTTGACTTAACCTGCATACTCCCTGGTTATTTAAATAAATGTGGCAGTGTTTTACTGCCTGGCACCCCAGCTTACTATTAGATAAGACAGAAGTGTTACAGTATGCATGAAGGTCATGACAAAATTCTTACCCAGCCATACAGTTATGATGTGCTGTGATCACTTCTCCGTCTTGTTTAACTAAGATCCAGGTCTTTAAAGGGGTTTCTGATGATCTTTGTGAATGATTTACCTGAGATAAGAGTGAACACAAGTGAGACTCAAGCAAATTGTTGTTTGTTTACACTTCAACTTGGAGCACTTTGTTGTAAAGATGAGAACAAAAAGCTTAAAAAAATACACATTTACATGGGCAAAAACAATACAGGATTCATTCGGTAGTGACTTGATACTGAGGTCCTTTACCCAGCCACATACAAAAAGGTGGTAAGCCTCCATACTCTTTCATGCCTTCATCTGTTTTGCGGTGTAGAAGGATGTCTGCAACACCAGGTAGTTCAAGATAAGATAAGAAAACCTTTATTATCCCACAATGAGGAATTATGAAGTAGATGAAAACACACTTATTGCACACATCAGGTGGTTGTAATTGCAAAAGATAAAACAGAAAAAAAAAACAATGCAACAACTATTGACAGACATATAGATGTGAGTCTACTGTTAGCAGTGCTGGCTGTACAGTCTAACAGATGCAGGAAGGAATGATCTGCAGTAACGCTCCTTCACACACTTAGGGTGGAACAACCTCCCACTGAAGGAGCTCTGCAGTCCAGTGAGTAAATCCTGTAGGGGGTGGGAGTCATTCTCCATCAGAAATGTCGGGGAACTTGACTGAAGGGTAGTTTTCAAGATCGTATAACAAGTCCTTCTTTCCCAGACTGTAGGGGTCTATTCCACTGCACATGGCAATCTTCTGAATATATCTAAAGCGAGCAGTGGCTTCTAGATTACGAGCATTCTATGATAAGTTATTGCTAATTGCTTACACTACGGTGACCTTTTAGACCACCAACTATTTCACTTCTGGTAAAACCGCTAAGAAAAGTCACGTGACTGAAATCCAGCAATTTGTGGCAGCAGGGGCATGGTCAAGGGCCAGTTTGTGAATAGAGAGCAAAGCCAGGGAAGGTGAGTGGCAAAGTGGAAGCACCTGTTGTGGATTAATGTGCTGTGTCTGTGTTTGTGTGCAGTGATGGGAAGCAGATAAAAGGGAGAGAGGAGCTAAAATCCACTGAAACACGTGTGTGTTTGAGTTGTGGTTTACAAAATAAAACCCAAAACTGAACCCGCCTGCCAGTTCATTCAGCATCCACCATAATCAGGGAAATGTTACAGTATGTATTCCACGTGCACAGAACTCACACTAACCTGATATAAAATGTTCTCCACACACATTCATCCAGTCTTCCCATTTAACTGCAGCTCACCATTTCTCATCTTTCTGGGTTCGCCAAGAAATGGTGAAAAGTTAAACCAGGCTTATCTCCATATCTGTTATTACATCCAAAAGCACTACATGTCTCTGGCATTGTTCTTTTAGATGTAACTTCTACAAGTTTGTCTGTAGATGTTTATTGAATTAAGTTTGCCATCATTCGTACATTTGTGCTGGTCATTGTCAAATACAAAACTTTCCTAGCAACATGGCCACAAACAAATCCACATCATGTGAAAAGCCCCTATAGCCCATCAATTCTCTATGGGGTTCAGGTCAGGTGAGTTGGCTGGCCAATCAAGCACAGTAATATCATGGTCAGCAAACCATTTGGTAGTAGTTTTGGCACTGTGAGCAGGTGCCGAGTCCTGCTGGAAAAGGAAATCAGCATCTCCAAAAAGCTTGTCAGCATATAGAAGCATGAAGTGCTCTAAAACCTCCTGGTAGACAGCTGCATTGACTTTGGACTTGATAAAACACAGTGGACCAACACCAGCAGATGACATGGCACCCCAAATCATCATGGACTGCGGAAACTTCATGCTGGACTTCAAACACCTTGGATTCTATGCCTCTCCACTTTTCCTCCAGACTCTCAGACCTTGGTTTCTGAATGAAATGCAAAGTTTACTTTCATCTAAAAAGAGGACTTTGGACCACTGAGCAACAGTCTAGTTCTTCCTCTCCTTAGTCCAGGTAAGATGCTTCTGACATTGTCTTTGGTTCAGGAGTGGCTTAATATGAGGAATGCAACAGTTGTAGCCCCTTTCCTGAAGACATCGGTGTGTGGTGGATCTTGATGCACGTACACCAGCCTCAGTCCCCTCCTTGAGAAGCTCTCCCAAGTTCTTGAATCAAATTTTCTTGACAATCCTCTCAAGGCTGCAGCCATCCCTGTTGCTTGTGCACCTTTTCCAGCACGGGCGATTGCTCTAAGACAACGAGAGAGGCTCAGCCTCCTCTAAAAATGCCCTTATAACTTTAATGTGTGAGTGAGTTTTTCCCCCTCGTGACAGCGTGATGCAGCGCAGCCTCAGTGAACTTCAATGGCATTTGGGAGCTCTGCGCTTTTCAATCTCAAAATGCAAGACGATTATTGGACAAATACTGTGAAAATGCCCGCCCACGGACTCCCACGGACTCCCAGCCTCAGTGGACTTCAATGGCATTTGGGAGCTCTGCGCTTTTCAATCTCAAAATGCAAGACGGTTATTGGACAAATACTGCAAAAACGCCCGCCTACGGACTCCGAGCCTCACATGGGAGGGACATGGCAGTTTCCCCGAGGAGACTGGTGATTGGTGAAAGCGGCCGGATATTTTCTTTGATTGACAGCTCGTTTCAACTATAGACAGGCAGCGATGAATCTCAGTTCAGTCCCATGCAGATTCGCAAGTGCTGTGGTGTATTGTAAGAGATCAGCTTACATTTCGATTTCATTCATTACATACGGTTTCTACCAGCTTTTTTAGTTTGCATATATTTTCATTGTAAATAAAGTGTAAATATAGTGTTGTCAAGTTTGCTATCTTAGTTCCAGAAATTTCGTTTATTTGAGTGACTGAACTTGAACTTGAGGGGGCTAGTCAGCTAGCAAGAAAGCTGCGCACGGATGCCAAGCATTGCTGATTTAATTTTGGCGAAGCCATTTGCCAGTCTTCCTTTCAAGGAAAAAATTAAAATTAAAGAGACCAATGCCTCAAATTGACTTGGTGAAAAAGGTAGGGAATAATACTCGTTCCTTTCAGCTCTCCTGGTACGAGAAAGTGAATTGGCTAACAGCAAGTGACCCACATCAACAACAGTAAATAGGCTACTTTAGTAATATGTCATGGATGGACCAAAAATATAGAATCTATTTAAAATGTTTATGCTGAGTATATTATATTGGAATATATATTTCTCTGGATATGAATTAAACACAGCTACAATTTGGAAAACATTTTTAAACAAAAACACAGCCGAGAACATTTCACACTACAGACCTGGATTAAAAGTGAAGGGTTATCAAAATTGTCAATAAAACATTTCTCAGTCAAAATAAGTAAAATATAGGGAAAGTGTCATTGAATGAAATGTGTGGCACCCAGCTCTACTGCTGAGGTTCCTGACAAAGAGCTGCTTTCAATAATGATCAATTTTTAAACAACATGCCACAATTTTAAAATATAAAATGTTAAAATATACCCCCCCCAACACCACCATCATGTATATTGGACAGTAGGCTAACGGGCCAAAACAACCTGTTATTTCACAGTTTGTGACCCTGCCAACAATCAGCCAGATCAGAGGCAAGAGTATGGGCAAAATTGATGTTTTTTCTTTTAAAATCTGGAAATATCGTAACCGACCAGCCTCCCCTGTTTGAAAGACTACCAGCCGCCACTGTTTTCCAGCCAGCCTTTTCAGCAGTGACCTTCTGTGGCTTACGCTCCTTGTGGAGGGTGTCGATGATTGTCTTCTGGACAACTGTCAAGTCAGCAGTCTTCCCCACAATTGTGGTTGTGTGTACTGAACTAGACCAAGAGATATATAGTATTCATACTGTTTTACTCAAACTCAAAATGAAATACTCTAATATTAAGGGGTTTTTTTTAATTATTTTTTGCACTGTAGGCCATAATTATTAAGATAGAAAGATACTTGAAACATTTTAGTTTACATGTAATGAGAAATGTATAAAATTTCTCACTTTCTTAAATAACTAATGGAAAATATTGAACTCTCTCAGTATTCTAGTTGTTTGAGATATAGTATATTGTAGGTGTGCTTGTTTCTGTTGTGGTCTTATTCCTAGTTAATTTTGCTACAGTATTAAATAAGAATCTAGGATTATTTTTGTTATCCTCTATTAGGGTGGACAGATATGTTGATCTAGCAGCACTAAGAGCTTTTCTATATTTCAGGAGGCTCTCCTTCCATGCTAATTGGAATACTACCAATTTTGTTTGACACCATTTATGTTCTAATTTTTGAGTGATCTCTTTTAAGGTGCGAGTGTAATTGTTATACCAGAATGCTAGTTTTTTTTCTCTCTAATCATTTTTTAATGGAACTACATTATCTAACATATAGTAAAACGTTGACTCTAAACATTCAGTTGCCTCATCGAGTACTGTGGGGTCTGATGGTGATCCAATCAAAGTTGAAAACTCTGGGAGATTATTCATAAAATAAACTCTACAGTCACTGACATATGTTATGCTCCAGCCTAGGGGAAACCTGAGTATAAAAATGACTTCCCCTTTCCCCAGGATGACCAGTGCCACAACTGATTGCAGTCCAAAACAGCTGGTTTATTTAAGCACAGGTAAAACTGGCACTGGGGTGAGCACAGCTGAAAAACAAAATAGCCATTTAAATCTCCACTAACCTACCTGGACAATACAAGAAAACAAAATAAAGGGATCCTTCCTAAGTCCCTAATATAAACAGGAGAAAGAGTAACAAAAAGGGTTTCTCACCCCTACAATTACCTGGACTGCTTTTAGGGAAATTATTTACACTGATTAAAGTACTTGAGCTGTAATCAGTTGACAACACAAGGCATGGTCCTGTTGGGGATCAGGAGAAAGTGAACTCTCCAGATAGCATTTTAAAGCAGATGCATTCAACCATGGTCCAGTCAGCTGCTGCCACAGAAACAACTGAAAGGTAGAGAGGGAGAACAGCAACAATCAATAATAGTCTACATTATGACCCAGGGTCATCACACATGAATGTACATTTGATGCAATAGCATGGTAAGGGACATATTGTCAGAAATTGCAAGTGGAGGTGAGGTGAGGACCCAAGAGCAGACTCAAACAGGCAGTGTACAGAGAAAAACTTCTTTAATGAAATAGAGGGCAGAGGTACAGTAGGGCTCAGGCAAAAATCAGTGGTCAAAGAACAGGCCAGGAGGTCAAAAACACAGGAGCAGGTAGGCACGATCAGGGACAAAAACAGGACAGAAAAATCTTCACAAAAACTGAACACAGGGACAAGGGAAATCCAGGCAGAGGAAGCAAAAACACAATCCAAAAGAACAGGCAGGTAAAACAGGGGCAAAAAAACTAGACAAAAAACAAGGAACAATTCAGATAGGGGGAATCAAGAAGACACAATACCAAAGGGCTGTGGCAAGGAAAGTCTACAAAAGACAGTCCAGCAACTGGAGTAGCTCCAAACAGTTCTTAAAAAGGCCCTGGCTGATGGGAGAGGAGTGGCAGCAGGTGTGGGAGTGCCGCTTCAGGAAAATGGCCTTCAGCAAGGCAGGACTGAATTCCTGTCCCGGATCTGGCCTGAAGCTAGCATGGAAGTCCCACAAACTCAGGCGTGGATGGGCTGGACCAGACTGTGACACATATATTATTACTAAGACACATTCATCTACTACATAAGTTCTACTACACAGTGTTTTGGTTAAAATATATAAAGTTAGCATTAAAGCCAACCAATGTCAATTGAGAAACAGCTGAGGAAAATTTCACAAGATTGGGAAATACCTTTTTGTTGAAATATGTATTTACAGGTAGTCGTCGACTTACGACTGTGTTTGGTTATGACTGAACGGTCGTAAACCGATCTGGTCGTAAGTCAGCCTATGTTAAATGAACGTAAGTATATTGTGATGTGTAATGATATTGTAATCATCTTAAAGTCTTATTTTATCAACATTTTCTTATTTCATTACCTTGCCTCATTATTTGATTTAAGTCAAACACTGCATACTACACTGCATACAGTACAATTCGTTTAATATGTGCAAAACAAAAAATACGAAATGCAGGTGTGAAAAATAGAAAACATTTTAGTTTGAAACATACCAAAATACAAATGTAAAACATAGCCAAATACAAAATTTAGTGACCGCTGGCATCACTGGTGCTTGACTGTGGGTCTTCTACGTCATCATCAGCTGTTGCAGTGCTCGGGCTGGCGGGAGCATTTGCTCGTTTCATAAACCAGGAGCTGGGGCGGAAACTGTATAACGGAGTGCACGAGGGAGCGCGAGAGAGACTGTGCGTGTGCCTGGAGCTGGGGCGGAAACTGTATGACGGAGTGCACAAGGGAGCGCAAGAGAGACTGCGTATGTGCCTGGAGCTGGGGCGAAAACTGTTGTATGCGTCGAGAGGCGCTGCCGGGAGCTGGGGTGGAAACTATCATACGCGCAGCTAGCTCAGCTGGGAAACACTTGCCAGTCATAACTAGACGGTCGTAAAGTCGATCGTCATAAGTCGCATAGGTCGTAAGTCGACGACTACCTGTATTATGATTTATAGCAAGCTTGTTTCAACTAAACTTTTTTTAAAGCCTTTTAGCACCGTTTAGCTATATTACCTACTCTGAGGTGACTAAACTCTTTAAAAAAAAGAGCGATCTTAATGAAAGCTACTGAAGCCTAGCCTGGAGAAGTTTTGTTGGTTGAATATGGCTGAATTAGTCTTGCATCTATTCCTAGTGTATAAGATAATGAAAATCAACATAGCATGACTTTACTTTGAGCTCTTCCACTGGTCGAATACATACTGTACTGCTTAAGCTCAACTCTATCCCTTTTTAAAAATCTGTCACACAATGAATTTTCTAGAAAGACAGATAAAAAGGAGGCCAATAAGAGCAGAATCATGCTTGTTTAAAAGATGAAAAACAGAAGGAGGTGAGAGAAAAAGGGAGAGAGTGAGAATAAAGAGATCCAGGCATCATGAAGAGAAAGAACTAAATGGACAGAGTGTTATTCTTGGCAGTTGAAGCTTAAAACTTTGAAAAAGTGATTGGTCACAAAAATCAGCAGAAATTCTCTGTTGCGTTTTATGTCTAAATTCCTTAGATTGGTTTACTTAATAAAATGTTTGCATTTCATATTAGCTTTATAGACATTATTGCTTCCTGGCACTGATTTGAGCCTAGCTCATTATGCTAATCACTGGGTTAACTCAACAGAGCAGGGTCACACATCTGCTCTTCGCCCTTTTCACAATGCTTTTGTTTTCTAAGTTCTTGAATGGTGGGGGAAAACCTAGTAAAATTTGCTAGTTTAATTTGATAGCAGTTCCTTCACAGTGCTTTAGCAGCAAATAGTGTGATTAGCATCTCATTACCAACACCTCTTAATTATGCTAAGTGTTAAGTATTAAGCCACTTATTTTAGGTGTAATCATATATTTGTGTTATACAAATGCCTGTTAGAAAAAAACATTTTCTTTTCACCTCACTTAATTCAAAATAACTTCTGCTATTTCTTTTCTTTCACCATTTTGTGCTTGTTTTGAGCTTTCAGCATTAAGTATTACAGGGTTTTGTGGGCATCAAAAATGAGCTGTGGAGTGAACAATTTTTTTGCACACATGAGTACATAGAAAATTAACATATTTTTTTAGCCATGAAAAACATTTCCGCACAACTCTACTTAAAGATTGATAAATAATATTATGATGAGGAGGATATGACACTTATTATTATTATTATTATTATTATTATTATTATCTCCAAACTGTTCAAGTAATATTTCTAATGTGTGTACATCCACCTCATTTATACTACCGATGAGCTACAATAGAAATCATGACAAGTGAGGATTATGCACAAAAGATTGTAGAACTCAGAAGTGCAGCTGATTATGTATTCAGTTTCAAACCAATCAGATTTGAAAATTCAACAATGCTGCGGTATTACTGTAAATAATTGCTTATGAATTGCTGGGAACATTTTCATTCATTCAACATTTTCTTGTTGAGTCAGAAACTCAATCCTCAAATGGCATTGTTTCGGTTATGACTTAAAGAGGTCAACAAGCTGGAATAACTTTCTGTTTTCAGAAAAATATGGGAAAAAATTTTTTACAGCTTAAAAAAAAAAACCTCTGACTATTTTACCCAATATCACCGGAGGATGTTTTGAAAAAGATTTGGATAATTCGGTCTCAGAGGATGCTTCATAGTTTCAACTCGGGCCCATCATTTACCTTTGACCTTTAACCCCTTGAGTGTTTCAAATGGGGCTCATCAAATTCGACACAGTGACCTTGTAGATTCAAACAAAGCTGTGCTGGGGGGAAAGCCCCAAGGCTGGATCAGCTATGCAAATTTTGTTTGCTAACTTCAAGTTTGTTGCATTTATTGAAATAAAAACTTTGGGGTTTTATTTTTTTATTCCCTAATGGTTCATCACTCATACAACAAACTCCCACATTTATTTTCAATAAAACAACTTTTATTACTTCACAGCAACCTAAAAGTGACTGAAACCTTCACATCCAGCTGCAGAGGGATAGAAATATATTGAGCAAGTTTCCATTCTTGAGTTATTTTCGTTTGTCTAATTTTCAATCCTTCGTTTGTCTAATTTTTATTTCAGTTTTTATTTATCTGTTTGATATTTTCTTGCTACTGTAACATGTGAATTTCCCCGATGTGGGATGAATAAAGTGAATCTAATCTAATTAATCTAATCTAATCTAATCTAATCTAATCTAATCTAATCTAATCATTTTGCAAAAATCTCACATCCAGCTGATATTTTCATTCAATAAATGGTCATTTCAGCACTTCAGAATATCTGACATTTTCTGAATAACCATTTAAGATAACTTAATGTGCCATAAAAAAAGAAAAAAAATCTTGGCTGTATAGTCCCTGTTTTCTGCCCAGGATCCCATAATGACCTCCTTTTTCTGGTGTTAATTATATTCCACAGAGCCAAAATGGTTGGTGATATGAACAGTTTAATTAAATGTATTTTTAAAAAGAAAAAAAAAGGAAAACTGAGTCATGATGTTGTTCTTTTTCTCAGCCTTTCCGTGTGAACAAGGTCACTGTGGTGCACGTTATTTTCTGATATACGGACATTATGAACTCCATAAACCCCATGTACTCTCTCAGTCTTTACAATAGAAATGGATCTATATGCTACACACATACTGTCTGCATTTACACTTTAACTTTATTTGCAGAAATCTGGCATAATTAAAAAGTAGCTTCATTTAAACATTTCCAAATATTCAAGAGTAAAAATGTAAATATTTTTAACTGATGAAAAAAGCTGACCACAGGTTCATCATACCCGACCCTGCATGACAAACTTGATCGCAAAGCAATCAGTCATAAGGAGAATATTCTGTTAAATCACATAAAACTAGACACTGGCTTGCTGGTTAGGTAATGTTTAATAACACTGTTACAATGTCACATTCGTAAAAAAAAAAACTTGCTAGCTAATTTAAGTAGCTAATTTATAAATCTCAACTAATTACTGTAATTTACCAAACAAACTAATTTACAAAACTTAACCAGCTACCTAATTAACAAGCTAACATACACATCTAGCTATTTAAATAGCTAGCTAATTTCAACTAATTTGCAAAACTAGCTAGCTAATGTGACTGTAGAGCTCTTTGAAGTGTGGGTGGAGCACAGAGGACGGCAGGACAATGCTTCAGATGCAAATAGGCTTTTTATTGCCAGACTTTTCAGTATAACAGCCAGTTTTAATCTGTTAGCGAAACACACACACACACACACACACACACTACGTTTACATGCACATAGAGAGAATCGAATTTCTGCCGTTGCTCGACTGAAATCGAAGTTCAAAATGCCATGTATACACCTTAATTCGGCTGAAATTGAACCGAGCTTGATTTCTCGGAATCGAGCTACACGACCTAGTTTATGCGATTTCTGCCGAGCTATTTTGCGCATGTATACCCTATCGAGCTAGTTGTCGAGCTACTTCCGGAAGTGACGAGTGACGAGACCACAAGTGGGAAACACAACAACCTCGGTCGGCATGACAACGAATCATGACAACGGCATGAATCTTTTCTTTTTGTGGCACTGTTAAAATTTAGCTCACTTACTGTATCACCAAATACATCTGTACAGCTGTTGCATAGCTGTGAATTGTGTACATAAACAAGTCATTGTATTTGTGTGTGTGTGTGTGTGTGTGTGTGTGTGTATATATGTCCAACATCTGAAGAATGTCAATAAAAACAAAACAACTGAACTTTTTGTGTGTTTATTAAGACATGAGTTAAATTGTAAGCAAAAAAAAAAAAATTTTTGTAAGCAAAAATGGACTTTAGAAAAATATTATTGTGCAAAATAAGTTGTCTTACAAAACAGTGGTCTGCGCAGGACAGTTTGTAGCCATAGTCTGTTAGAGCAAGCCTAACAGCTTGAACACGGAACTGCTAGTGTTGCCAGATTGGGTGTTTTAAGTGCATTTTAGCGGATTTGAACATGGTTTGGGCTGGGATAGTATCTGGCAACACTATGCTCTTCTTCATGACGACAACCGGAAGTGTACCAACACGATGGGGCGTATAGCGCCACGTGTGGCTCGGGTGCACAATGCACCTTGCACAATAGCCCGATTTCACTTGTGCATGTAGGATTGGATTTCTGGCACCCCTGCTGGGACCCTTTGCTCGATTACCAACAGCAGCTCAATTTGGACGTGCATGTAAACGTAGTCAGTCACTACGTTTACATGCACATAGAGAGAATCGAATTTCTGCCGTTGCTCGACTGAAATCGAAGTTCAAAATGCCATGTATACACCTTAATTCGGCTGAAATTGAACCGAACTTGATTTCTCGGAATCGAGCTACACGACCTAGTTTATGCGATTTCTGCCGAGCTATTTTGTGCATGTATACCCTATCAAGCTAGTTGTCGAGCTACTTCCGGAAGTGACGAGTGACGAGACCACAAGCGGGAAACACAACAGCCTCGGTCGGCATGACAACGAATCATGACAACGGCATGAATCTTTTCTTTTTGTGGCATTGTTTGCACTGTTAAAATTTAGCTCACTTACTGTATCACCAAATACATCTGTACAGCTGTTGCATAGCTGTGAATTGTGTACATAAACAAGTCATTGTATTTGTGTGTGTATATATGTCCAACATCTGAAGAATGTCAATAAAAACAAAACAACTGAACTTTTTGTGTGTTTATTAAGACATAAGTTAAATTGTAAGCAAAAAAAAAAATATTTTTTTGTAAGCAAAAAATGGACTTTAGAAAAATATTATTGTGCAAAATAAGTTGTCTTACAAAACAGTTTGTAGCCATAGTCTGTTAGAGCAAGCCTAACAGCTTGAACACGGAACTACTACTGTTGCCAGATTGGGTGTTTTAAGTGCATTTTAGCGGATTTGAACATGTTTTGGGCTGGGATACGTCAGCAGTATCTGGCAACACTATAGCTCTTCTTCATGACGACAACCGGAAGTGTACCAACACGATGGGGCGTGTAGCGCCACGTGTGGCTCGGGTGCACAATGCACCTTGCACAATAGCCCGATTTCACTTGTGCATGTAGGATTGGATTTCTCTGGCACCCCTGCTGGGACCCTTTGCTCGATTACCGACAGCAGCTCGATTTGGACGTGCATGTAAACGTAGTCAACGACTGTGTTCTTGTCCCGGGATGAGCTCTCCTCTGCTCTCCCTCTGCCTCCTTAAATAGGGCGCGGTTACTGGGAAAACACACAAAACACAGGTTAATTACCGTCAGGTGTAGTGATTCTGCCACTCACCTTCCCTGGCTCCACCCTCCTGTCACAGACCGGCGCTTGACCACGCCCCCGCTGCCACAGTGACCAACTAAATTACAAGCCTAAACTAGGTAACTAATTCAACTTTCTAAATTGCAAAAAGTAACTAACTAATTCACCAAAGAAAGTGAACTTACTCTACATAACAATGGAATAAAATAATAAAATGATAATGCTTTAGATTTAATGGTGTGTTCCAAAACCTAAAACTCGATATTTCGTATTTATGTTCAAACTCCAGCAAAAACACCCTTGAGGTGTATAAACAAGGCCAAGTCCCAAGTGTGAGATTGTGTGAAAAATACATGGCTGTATGTGAAGATAAACAAATTTTATGTAAAAAGCTGCTGAAAATACTATGAATGTGAAGTTGTGTAAAGGAACCAACTGTCCTGATACCTGGATTACAGCATACAGAGTGGAAGAGGACAGACTATAGAACCCTGGGGTACGGCAAATACCCTATTCGCATTGGATTATTTTATCAATGGACGTATGTAATAGATTTTTTACAGATGATAAAACTCTCACATCCACACAGCAATAAAATTCCCACAGGAGGAGCCATGAACTTTTAGCAGGTTGCATTTTTTACAAACCTGGATGTTTTGTCACATGCATCATTAGATTTGTAAGGATGTGTCAGCGCTACAGCTAGTCATTATTTATAGAGAAGTAAAGGTTGATAATGATGATATTGTGAATATGTGAATATAAAGTAATGCTTTATACCTGGAGCTGCCATTCTCATCAACAGCTTCTTTTCTTAACCACTTGATTTTCTCTTTCATCCTGAAAAAAAACAGACCACAGCCTCACCTTCTTGATTTCTATTGGCTCATGAATGAGGCTGATAAACTGACAGGCCAAAGTTCACCTCGATAAAATCAACATAAAGTAACAGTACATGTGCTTCATGTTCCTCATCCTTTCCCCTTCAGTGAATAGGGATTTTATTCACATTTGTGTGGACAAATGTCTGTAAACAATACGGAGAAGGTATCACTTTAATTTCTTCCGGCTGCTCCCATTAGGGGTCACCACAGCAGATCTGTTCCATATATTTGATTTGGCAAAGGTTTTACGCTGGACACCCTTCTTGACGCAACCCTCCCCAATCTAGCCAGGCTTGGGACTGGCACTAAGTACGCACTGGCTTGTGCAACCCCAGTGGCTGGGTATTTTACCTAATCTGCATGTCTTTGAACTGTGGGGGAAACTAAAGCACCCAGAGGAAACCCACACAGACACAGGGAGAACATACAAACTCCGCACAGAAAGGCCCCCCATCAGCTGTGAGATTCAAACCCAGAACCTTCTTGCTGTGAGGTGACAGTGCTCACCACCATGTTGCCCTGAAGATGTAGCTTTAATGTTAATGTTGATCTAATTACAAATTATAACTACAGCAGGAGTGTAAAAGGGATGTGATGATTGTTAGTGCATTGTGGACCAAAGCATCACTAAAGGACTGCTCACTGTGTCAAGGGCTGAAAGATGCAGAAAAAGGTTTGATGTGCATGTTTTTAATTTCTCTCTTAGTTCCAACTGTTAGTTTATGAGAAAGCTTCTTAAGATACCTTAAGAGAGCTGCTATGCCCAAAGCATCTCATGAAAATAGACAGAAAGTTGCTGTTTGAATTGGAGCACAGCTAAGGCAGAGGAGATAAGGCTGCACATATCCTGGTCTCGATTAGAAATGGAGGGGGGAAAAACATCAGAAGTGGTCTTTCATTTCATAGTCCCAAAGCTTAACAAGAAGCACACCAACCCTCTGGGCATCTAAATGTCCACTCAACATCTGAAAGAAAATCGATTTCATCAGTAGTTGAAAGAGTAAATGGTTCCTTTTTTAAATATCAAAAGTGGACTTAAAGGAGTCTTTTTCTCTGCTTAAACCCATTTTACATCCACATAAAATCCAACACCTGCCATCTTATTCATCAGGCAAGATTCTTTTATGAATTAAAGTGATTTATTTTAAACAGCCTGCCAAATTACTGAAAATACATTTGTTTAGCATACAGATGAAACT
This sequence comes from Neoarius graeffei, assembly GCF_027579695.1. Taxonomy (NCBI): domain Eukaryota; kingdom Metazoa; phylum Chordata; class Actinopteri; order Siluriformes; family Ariidae; genus Neoarius; species Neoarius graeffei. Next base: position 12,848,902 of record NC_083581.1, read on the forward strand.
GGTTACTGTAGCATGACATCACAGTGCTAACCAGCGAAGGACTAAGCAATAATAATAGCACCCATGTTTTAGCACCTTAGTTTCAATTTAGGAGGATTTAGAAAAGCAAAGCAAAAATGAAACCCCCAAGTTTAAAACTTAAATGTTATCAGAATACTATATACAATGATAATGAGTGGACTGAAGCATGACTCATCAGCTTTTCATAGCTTTTTATAAAGAAAAAAAGCATCATTATTAAAGATGAGCCCTATTTTAAGGCTAACTTTGAGGTTTTGGAGAGTAAATTATTTATTTAACTTCCAACCAAATTTGGTGAATAGCTATACAACAGTATTCACTGGACCAGCACAGAAAATCTCTGATTAGCAAACAGAAGCAGTAAAAGTTGAAATAAAAATATCAGTGTGGCAGCAGGGGCGTGGTCAAGTGTTGGCTGTGAACGGTGAGGAGGCAGGTTGAACCAGCAGGTAATGTGTGATGAGGTACACCTGTGTCAAATTACCGGCTGTCTATTAACCTGTGTCCCTGTGTGTCTTTCAGACAGTCAGGAACGAGAGCGAGAGCTGTGACACCCTGTCATGTGTGTGTTTAGTGTGTTTGTGTCATGAAAAGTCACAGAAAAGTGTGCCAATAAAACGAACTCGCCTGTTCTGAAGCCTGCTTCCTGTTCCTCTGTTTCCCAAATAGAGAAAGCTGTTACATTGGTGCCAAAACTCAAGCCTGAGGAACAAACACCGCCATGGGATCCGAACCAGTCCAAGATCTCCTCCAAATGCTCACCAACAACCTCCAGTGCCAGCAGCACGCCCTCGTTGTGCTGTCCGTCAACCTGGGCCAGTGTTTCCAGGCCCTACTCGAAGCCCAAGCAGAGGATCGGCAGGTGATCTGGAGCTGGGTCCAATCTGCCGGTACTCCAGCCAGCGTTCCTGCGGCCAGCATGCCCATCCAGCTAGTGAAGATGGGGCCGCAGGATGACCCCAACTAATTCAATGAGCTGTTTGAGCATATCGCGGAGGTGAGCTCATGGCCAACCTCACAGTGGGCAGCTCGCCTACTGCTGTTCCTGTCAGGGGAAGCCCACTTGCGGCTCAACAGCTCCCGGCCATCAACATGCTGGAGTACCCCCACCTGAAGCGAGCCATCTTACAGCAGGTCGGACACAGCCCAGAAGAGCAGTGCCAGAGCTTCCACGTGCTGGCTTACGGCAAAGTGGGCTGGCTGTTCTCGTTTGCCCAACAGCTCTGGGATGCCTGCCAACAGTAACTTCTGGCCAGTGAGAGTGACGTCGAAGCCATCATCAAGTGAGTGGCATTGGAGCAGTTTGTTGCTTAGCTGCCGATTGGGATGTCAGCTTGGGTCTGGTGTTACTGAACGACATCACTGGAGGAGGCAGTCCGACTGGCTGAGGATCATCTGATGATGTATCTGGAAGCAGGCTCTATTACAACTCCCTCTCTCTCTCAATCACTTTCGCTTTCTCCTTTCTCCTTTCTCTCACCTCACTCCTCCCCTATCCCAGCCCTGTGGAAATGGGGGCCAACTCCCCCAAAACCTGCTCCCCACACCCATGTCTAACCTCATGTTTCCAATTTCCCTTCTCCTTCTGTGTCTGTGCCGCCATTAACCCCCTCTGTTTCTCCACAGGTGAACTCATGCCCACCAGAACTGCGAGCAAGCCTGGGTAGGTCTATAGACATGGAGGGAAGGCAGGGAATCAGCACTTCTGCAAGGAGGTGGGGCTACTGATTCACATTCCTAATGCACCTCAGGCTTCCCCTGATCGAGTAGGGGCATAAAAGATAGCTGTGAGTATTCAAGGGCTTTGATGGATTCATGTTGTAATTAGACCTCCATACATGAAAGCCTGACTCAATGTGGGGCACTGGGAAATGCACATTAAGTGTGTGCACAGTGATACACACAAATATCTGCTGATGCCTGTCACTGTCCACTTCTGGGGAGAAAAACAGCATAGAGACCGCAGTTTGTCTGACTCTCACTCACCCACTGATCCTGGGAACCAATTGGCCAGGGTTTAAAACATTAATGAAATAAATAGTAGTGGATGAGTCCTGCAGTAGCATGTCATGGGAGGATTCCGCCGCAATGTCGGCTGGGGAGGCAATCTTGGGCATGCCTGCATCAGCTCCATGTCAGCTCTGTATCATGATGACACAGAGAGTAGGGAGAGCCCTCCTCCCTCTCTGGGGAATCCCTTAGGAGACTTCCCATTGGAGCAGGTGCGTGATGAGTCTCTGAGACATGCTTTTGACCAAGTGAAAGTAATTGATGGCCAAATCCTCCAGCTTAATGTTGTGCTTTCCTTTCTGTACTTTTCTACTATTAAGGATAGGCTATATCGAGTGACACAGGACACTCAAACGAAAGAAAAGATAGCACAGTTGTTGGTCCCAAAGAGCCACAGGGAACTTTTATTACATGCAGCTCATCATAATCCTATGACTGGGCATTTGGGGCAGGATAAAACACTAAATCATCTCATGGCCCATTTCTACTGGCCAGGGATTTGCACCAATGTCCGCAGGTGGTGTGCGGCATGTTGCCAATGCCAGCTGGTAAATCCAGCGGTCACACCAAAAGTGCCATTGTGCCCATTGCCACTGATGGAGAGCCCCTTTGAAAGAATTGGCATGGACCTCATCAGGCCATTAGATTGATCTGGACATGGAGGGAAGGAATTTTTTTTACTTGGGTATCACTTATATTAGTCATTGTGGATTATGCAACATGATATCTGGAAGCAGTGCCTCTCTGCAATATCTCAGCATGCAGTGTTGCAGAGGCACTTTTCTGCTTTATCTCCCAAGTTGAGATTCTGAAAGAAATCCTGACTGATCAAGGCACTACTTTTATGTCATGTACACTGCACGAATTATACAAATTATTGGGGATTAAATTGATTTGGACTAGTGATTATCATCCACAAATGGACTGGCTGGTCGAACGATTTAACCAAACACTTAAGAACATGATTCATAAGTTCATTCACCGGGATGCTAAAATTTTGGACAGGTGGCTCGACCCTCTGTTGTTTGCAGTGTGCGAAGTCCCACAAGCCTCCACCGGGTTTTCCCCTTTTGAATTGCTGTATGGGTGCAAGCCCTGTGGTGTCTCAGACATCATTAAAGAAAATTGGGAGGAGGGGCCTTCTCAAAGTAAAAATGAAATTCAGTATGTTCTTGACCTGAGAGCAAAACTCCATGTACTGAGTCACATAACTCAGGGGAAGAACATCAATCTTGCCTGTACAACAGAGGGGCACAGCTAAGGGAATTTGCAACAGGAGATAATGTCCCCATTTTACTGCCCACCTCAAGTTCAAAATTGCTCACCAAGTGGCAAAGGCCCTTTGAGGTCATGCGGTGAATTGGGGAGGTCGACTATGAGGTCAAATGGACGGATAGGGGTGGCACATCAAATTTACCACCTCAATCTCCTGAAACCATGGAGAGAGGAGGTTCCTGTGGCTCTGGTGATGGTAGTTCTGGAGAAAGCAGAGCTGGGACTGGAGGTAAATCCAAAAAGTGCATCCCAGTTCACCCCAGTCCCCTGTGGAGACCATCTCTCACCGTCCCAGAGAACACAGGTAATTAGGTTGCAGGAGGAATTCTCCAATGTGTTCTCACCACTCCCTGGTTGCACTAACCTCATAGAACACCACATTGAGACTCCCCTAGGGTGATGGTGCACAGCCGCCCATACTGGCTCCCCAAACACAAGAAAAATGTGGTTCAGATGAACTTCAGGCTATGCTTAAGATGGGAGTAATTGAGGAGTCACACAGCGACTGGAGCAGCCTGGCGGTCGGTCCAGTTCTGTGTGGACTATAGAAAAGTCAATGTGGTGTCTAAATTTGATACATATTCGGTGGTCCGCACTAATGAACTGCCCGATCAGTTAGGCATGGCTTGCTTTTACTCAACAATGGATTTGACAAAAGGATATTGACAGATCCCCTTGACTCCATTATCTTGCAAGAAAATGGCCTTTTCAGGTTGCTTGGGGCTCCGGTGACGTTTCAGTGTCTCATGGACCGAATTCTCCGTCCCCACAATGTGTATGTGGCAGCCTACTTAGATGATATAATCATTGACAGTAATGATTGGGAGTGGCACCTACAACATTTGAGGGTAGTTCTGAAGTCACTGAGGCATGCCAGGCCCACAGCAACCCCAAAGAAGAGTGCAATTGCATGGGTGGAAGTATGGTATCTGGGCTTCCACTTAGGTCATGGGCAGGTGCGTCCCCAAATTGATCAGACTGTAGTGATTGCGGTCTGCCCATGACCTAAGACCAAAAAGGGGGTGAGGCAGTTCCTGGGGCAGGCTGGCTATTATAGGTGGTTTGTGCCTAACTTTTTGGAAATCACCAACCAGCTGACTGACCTCACTTAAAAGGAGGCACCAGAGCCAGTCCAGTGGATGGAGCCATGCAAATGGGCTTTTGCTCAGATAAAGGTGCTTTTGTGTAGGGGCCCACTGTTGCATTGTCCTGACTTTTCTCTCCCTTTTGTTTTAGAGACCCAAGTGTCAGACAGAGGGCTGGGGGCTGTTTTGTCCCAGGTGGTGGAGGGGGAGGAGTTTCTGGTGCTGTACATCAGCTGCAAGCTCTCCATGTGAGAGTCGAAGTACAGCAAAATAGAGAAGGCGTGTCTGGCCATCAAGTGGGTGGTCCTCACTCTCTGCTACTACCTGCTAGGATGCCCATTCACCCTCTGTTCTGACCATGCCCTGCTCCAGTAACTCCACTCAGGGGCGGTCCTGGGGGCGGTCCGACCAGGCAGCTGCCCGGGGCGGCATTGCGGGGGGGGTGGCACAAGCGCGGGCGCGAAAAAAAGGTCCCCCCCCCAAAAAAAGGTCCCCAAAAAAAAACCCCGAAAAAAAAAACAAGACGGGCAGGGGGGGACATTTTGGATGGGGAAGCCCAATACCAAAGTTGCGCAGGTGATGTCATCATAACAAGAGGTGTCAATACGTGAAGTTGGTCAGTTCTTGTAGCTCAATTGTAATTAAGGGTTTGCAGCAGTGTTACACACACACAAGTGTAACATGCAGCCAAAGCCATCATGCGTCACGTTTGCTGTGGGCACAAAACCCCGTATAATTTAAATAACAAACCAAATATGGTGCCGCAATGCATAGGACACAAACTCAAGACGCCTCTCAAATGTGCAGACCACATTACATTACATTGAACAAACGCTTTTGTGTGTGCGTGTGCGCGCGAGAAAGAGGAGAGAACAGAAAAGCAGAACAATCCAAACAACTTCAAAACGGCTGTACGTTTGATTGTGTGTATGAACCAAATGAATTCCCAAGATTATTGTGGTCGTGGTGGTCAATTGGTCAAGTTGAAATGGTTCAGTCTCACCTCCCGCGTTAGGTGATCACCACTACACACTGACGGTGAGTTTGTGTTGGGGGAAGGGGGAATCATTCAGGAGGAGGTTGAATGACAAATAAACGGAGTCGTACTCAGAGATAGATCTAATGGATAGGAAAAGGTCAAAGCCATCAGGTGCCCAATTCCGGAAGAAAAGGAAAGAAGAGGAGGAGAAACGAACAAAAGAAAAAAGTATGCTTATGAATCAATTTCAGTGAGTGACATGAATTAGTGCCCTAATTAGCCTTATATTATTGATGCTTGCTAAGTCGGACGACCTGGCCTGGCCTGCCCCCCAACACGAAATTAATTTCAGCATAACGATTAGGCTTTGCAACAAAACATTTAAAGTTATTGCTGTCATTGCCTTGGGTTAACGTTGGGCTTGTATTAGCCAACAGAATGTTAACAGCTTTACATGGTCGTTTAAACATTTCTCATCGTGTGTTGTACGTCGCGGACACGGCCTGTTATAAATTTGCTGTTACCAGAATGGCAATGATCAAGTCGTAACGTATTACTTAAGACTCTGGTGGGGTTTACATTAGACCGTATCAGCGGATTATCAGATTAACGTTTTTAAAACGATTAGCGTGCACACAGCAACGCCAATACACGATTCGCGTGCACACAGCAACGCCAATACACGGATACGCTCGGCTCCGCAGGCATCCTGCGCTCCAAATCACTTCGCCCTGAACAGCGAGTGCCCTCTGGAGGGTGCGCACTCCGGCCCTGCGCAGCTCACAGAGCGCGCGAGTGAAGTGCACGAGCAGTGATTTGGGACTGAGCCGCTGTGTGTGTGATTCCAGTGCATATCGGGCATGCGCGTCACTTACCACTTGCAAGTGGAAGGATGGCAAGCCTAAAGACAATCATAACTACACAATGGGCAGTATTTGCATCAGTATTTGCAGTATTTTCATACTTTTATACTCTTTAATGAAAGGTGATACAAGGCGGAAGTCCGCGCCGTTTTTCAGCAGTCGCGTCACATGACCAACGCCAGCGAATCAGGAAGGTGGATGTCACAGTGACGTTGTCCAATGACGACGCCAGCTAGAGCTCAGCACAGTGTATCCGCGTATCCGCGTATTCTCAATGTTTACACAGCACCGGACCAGACACGATCTGGATTGAATACGTGGACCCTGGCGGATTCCCGTTTCCTGGCGTTTCCAGGCGTTTTAATGTAAACGGACAGTGCATCCACGAAGAAAACGAGACAGATACGGTCTAATGTAAACTTGGCCTCTGTGTAATGTCATAGTAGTGTAACTTGCCACTCTGCCTGTCACTGTGGCTCAGGCAGAGAGGAGCTTCTCGGAGCTAAAACTGATCAAGACTTACCTAAGGTCAACAATGTCACAGGAACGGTTCAGTGGCCTTGCTGTGATCAGCATAAACCATGCCTTAGTGGAACAAATCTCATATGAAGGCAAGGCAAGGCAAGTTTATTTATATAGCACATTTCATACACAATGGCAGTTCAATGTGCTTTCAATATGAAGACATTGTGGAAGAATTTGCATCCAGGAAGGCCAGAAAAGCCAACTTTTAGGTTGCGCTTTCACTTTTGCATCCTGAATATAATTGCCACTTAAATGTATATAGACTGTTTTCCTCTTACTTCTTTTGCACGTCTTGTTATTTATGACAAATTATAGTGGTTTGCCATTTTTGCCACTTTAAAGAGTGTTAACTTCATTTATTACTTCTTGTTATTTATGATACAAAATAGTGTTTGTTATTTCTTATGTGTACAGTAATATGTATAGGATTTACCTCTTCTCTGTCGTTAGTTCATTTATTTATGATACATGATTGCGTTTTACCATTTTTGCCACTTTAATGTATAGTATTTTTAGATCTTTTGTCACTTCATATTATTCTGTAATTGTGATTGTTTAACTGTTTAGCTTCTTTTGTTATTTATATGGTGCGACTTTAATGGAGGTTTAAGTCTTCTTGTTAATAATAATGGTGAATGGTACTCTATGATAATTCATTGTGCACTCTGTCAGTAAAACTGACTGACGTGCAATATTTTGACCATCGGGTGGTGCTGTAGTGCAGTTGTGCTTTCTTAAATAGCTGTGAATAGCTGTAATGCGAAGTCATTGAGTCTTTTTGTTTATTGTTTATCTTTTATTGTTTATCTTTGTATTTTTTATTGCACTAGTCATTAAAACTGGAAATTTGTTCTTGAAAATAGCTGTTGTGAGTTTGTGTATGGGGTCGTGTGTGTTCTGGATGAAGTTAGTGTTTTCTTAGGTGGTGGGTGGGAGGTGGTTGTCGGGTTGGACCAGGGGGGGGGGGGGGGGGGCGCCAGCAGGGGGTTTCGCCTGGGGAGTAAATCACTCTAGGATCGCCACTGACTCCACCACATGAAGGATGCCAACATGTGGATCACTTGTTGGTACCTGGCCCTTCAGCCCTTTAAATTTGAGTTGGTCCACAGGCCATGGGCAACAGATGGTGGTGGCAGATTACCTCTCCCGCCGGGGGGGGGGGTCCGCTGCAGGCTGTATGGCTCCTCGGCCTGAGTTAGGTGGTGGGGGTACATGGCAGCGGGGGCGTGGTCGAATGTCAGCTATGAATGGCCAGGAGGCAGGTTGAACCAGCAGGTAATGTGTGATGAGGTGCACCTGTGTCAAATTACTGGCTGTTTATTAATCTGTGTCTCTGTGTGCTTTTCAGACAGTCAGGAACGAGAGAGAGAGCTGTGACACCCCGTCATGTGTATGTTTAGTTTGTTTGTGTCATGAAAAGTCACTGAAAAGTGTGCCAATAAAACAAACTCGCCTGTTCTGAAGTCTGCTTCCCATTCCTCTGTTTCCCAATGTAGTGCCCTTTTTAAAATTAGCCTTTAATGTTTATTTTAGTTCACAAAGAAAAAAAGAGACAATCTTTGTACCTCCACGGTTGATCAATATAATGTTTGTGAAAGAATTGCTCTTAAAATGTAAATGTGTTCTACTGTGTTTTGGATTCCTGCCATTCAGAAAGGTGGCGCTACAGCCATGAGATTATGAATGTTTTTGTTTGTTTTTTTGAGGGGGGGGAAGGAAAAATGATGGTGGCATGTGAATAAGTAAAATTTGAGTGAACTACTAGAAAACTAAGTGTTTATTGATATATAGCCTGGGCAAGTTGATTTTCCTCGACGAGATGTGTGATGTATGCCCAAACAAGACTTTTATCCACGCATGAGCTGTTGTCGTGGGGAAGTTTGTTCGCTAAAAAGACTCTACAGGCCAGATTCAGCGGCGTGACTTGGACGTGGGCCTCTCTCAGCTGGGTCGCGGGTTTTGCGGCTGTATCTTCGCTTTGAGGCCTTGTGGACTGCAGTTCAAGGAAGCGGATAACCGGATTCCAGGCCTCTACAACTGCATGCTTACAACAGGACCCCGGATAGTCGTGAGTGAAATATTTCACAGGGCTTATTGCCATTTTGATTCAGCGAATTGATCTATGAGCTCCAACGAATGCGCGCCAACGTTCTGAATGTGCACCAACATTGCTATTGACCAGTGAGACATTTGTGGGAGTAGTTTTACAAACTGGTCATGGTTAAAGACTGTGGGTGGGTATAATTTAGGTACCAGTTAAAAGGTTAAAAGAGTAGTTACTTAATAAATTCAATCTTGTTATTCCTGATTTTATTTTGAGATTTTGTGTTTGTTTGATAAGGAGATTGGTGGTGTCAGCCATAAACATAATGAATATGGTAATTTAATGTAGGCCTATACCGGCATAAGCGGTGAAAAGGTATAAATTCGATGTGCCACTCCCCCTGGTGTTTTCCTATCCCTTAGAAAATATATAACGAGCCTGAACATAGGTGGAAGGGCTACATTTGTGTGTGTGTGTGTGTGTGTGTGTGTGTGTATGAGAGAGACCGGGGTGATGTGTTCTGTGCATTTTGTTTTCCTGCTATTTGTGCTATTGTAAGAAGGCTTTATTATTTGGGCAGTTTGCATATAATAAGGGTATAGCCTACAGAGTTGCAAATATATTTGACACTTTTTTTTGTTTTGTTTTCTCATTAGCTTGAACAGACACATAGCATCATACAGTAACATGGATACAGATAAAAATTATAGCTTGGTGCAATGAGAAACTCATTTCTTTAGAGCATTCATTTGTTCTAAGTCAGGTACCACGAGACACTCTTGAGGCAGATGTTTACAGAGTTTTAGACACAGTTAAAGGCATTGGTAGGACAAAAGTATGCAACCAATGTCGCGATGACACAGGACAACAAGAGTTCTTGCTAGTGGAAGCTTCTGGACAGCTATCTAAGATTACTGTTCCACCTAAAGTAGGAATAGTTGATGAAATAGGTCCATGGCATGTACAAGTAGTTAGCGCAATGCCCCATTCCCATGTAACTGATAAAGGAGATGATTTCCAGGCTAAGTTGATTTCCTTTCTTCAGCAAGAAGGAAGATCTCTAGCTGACATTCAGAGTGCAGCCTCCCAACCAGCCACACTCAATGCTGAGTTAGTTGGAGCTATTAACTCACTAGTGCAAAAATGTCACATTGCCCCATCAGTTGAAGCCCAGAGTTATAGGAAGCTGCGCACTTTCTCAGGTATGAGTCCCACGCCCAGTGGCGAAGATGAGTATGACGTATGGGCTGAACAGACTTCTCATATCTTGGAAGAGTGGCAGTGTTGAAGAAACACTGCCACTCATTGAAGAAACAGAAACACTGCCACTCATTGAAGAAACAGAAACTAGTTGAATGCCTAAGGGGACCTGCTTCAGATATCGTGAGGTTTGTCAAGATTGGAAATTCCTCCACTACATCTGGTGATTACCTCAGTGCTCTAGAAACTGCATTTAGCAATACAGAGAGCGCATCGGATTTGCTGGCAAGGTTCAAAAGCACTTTTCAGGAGGAGGGGGAAAAGCTCTCTGCATACATGTTGAAGCTGGACAAATTACTGCATGTGGTGCTTCACAAAAACGGTATTGAGTACTCTGACCTGAATTGCCTCAGCGTTCAACAAATCATTCGAGGAGCCCTTCCAAATGACATGGTAGCACTGCACCTAAGAATGACACATAAATAACGTGAGCTACCTTCCTTTGCTGAGCTTCTTAAAGAGGTACGAGAAGAAGAGAACATGGTTTACAACTGAAATGTAGCCAAAGCAACTGTATCCTTGTCCTCAGTACCCACTCCCAAAGCTCCACCAAGTGACACTGAAATTGAATTACTTAGGAAAGAAATTATGGGGGGCGGCACGGTGGTGTAGTGGTTAGCGCTGTCGCCTCACAGCAAGAAGGTCCGGGTTCGAGCCCCGGGGCTGGCGAGGGCCTTTCTGTGTGGAGTTTGCATGTTCTCCCCGTGTCCGCGTGGGTTTCCTCCGGGTGCTCCGGTTTCCCCCACAGTCCAAAGACATGCAGGTTAGGTTAACTGGTGACTCTAAATTGACCGTAGGTGTGAGTGTGAATGGTTGTCTGTGTCTATGTGTCAGCCCTGTGATGACCTGGCGACTTGTCCAGGGTGTACCCCGCCTTTCGCCCGTAGTCAGCTGGGATAGGCTGCAGCTTGCCTGCGACCCTGTAAAAGGATAAAGCGGCTAGAGATAATGAGATGAGATGAGATGAGAAATTATGGGGTTGAAAAGTGAAGTAACCCACCTGTCCAGAGCGGCTGCTGGTTCTGCACCCTCTGAACTTCCAAAGATGCACAGCTTGGCTGCAGCAGCTTCTCCTCCTGACAGAGGGTTGTCGGTAAAGGCAGGGGGTGGAGCCAGCTATTTCTGTTATAAATGTGGTGAAGAGGGTCATTTCCAACGTGAATGTTGCAATGAGGAGAATCTGCGAAAAGTAAACCAGCATCTCATTAAGCTGACATGGTCAAAGGGAAACCAGTCAGGGGCTCAGGGGGGGAACGGCCTGTAGCTCCGGGAAAGCCACATTCCACAAAGTGTCAAACACTAGAACAAAGCAAAACTGCCCTTCCATCAGGATTAGTAGGGCCTACTTCTGTCCTTCCTGTTCAGATAGAGGGCATCTACGCTAAAGCTTTGCTGGATAGTGGGTCACAAATTACTCTTTTGTACAGATCTTTTTATGAGAAATATCTGAAATATCTGCCATTCACTCCCATTGAGAATTTGGAGATTTGGGGGCTAAGTTCTCAGAGTTATCCATATTGTCGTTCGTTTGTCTGTAAGGCTTGAGTTTCCGGGGTCTGTGACTGGTGTAACTGAGACTATAGATGCACTAGTGTTGGTGTGCCCTGATCCCATAATGAAGGGTGAAGTGTCTATGTTGGTGGGAACACTTCAGTGGTGAAAAAGCTGTTGGAAGCATGCAAAGAAAAGGTAGGGGAAGACTTTCTTGCAACTTTGATAGTTCACCCAGTGATGAAAGATGCTTATGAGAAAGTTATGGTGACACCAAATCAGTCCACAGACAGTGAGCAAGGTTTTGTGTGGTTTTCAGGTAGTAGACCAGTAACAGTATCCCCTGGTGAGACTGCAAGGGTCACAGGAATCCCTAAATATCCACACAAGAGTTCTAGCACTATGCTTCTAATAGGTTATCCTGAAGAATCTCGTTTCCAACTACTTGTTAGGCCAGAGATGCAAGCCACCAGCATTCTACAGTCACGCAGAATCACTGTAACAGTCCGCAATGTCTCTTCCCATCCTGTTACATTGAAGAGGGACACACCCATTGCTCATCTTTTTCCAGTGGAAATGAAATCCAGTTCTGTTTTCACAGAAGAGAATGCCCCTGAAAGTCGGCTGATGGCAGAGTCGTTCAATTTTGGTGACTCACCGATATCTGTGGAGTGGAAAATGAGGCTGGTGGAGAAAATGCTGGATTGATGTGATGTTTTCTCACAACAGGAATTTGATGTGGGTTTTGCCAGGAGTACCCAGCACCAAATTAGGTTGACTGATGATAAACCATTCAAGGAAAGATTTCGGCAGCTTGCACCAGCTGACATTGAAGATGTGAGACAGCACCTTGCCAAGTTAAAGAGTGCTGGCATTATTTCAGAATCACGCAGTCCCTATGCCTCACCCATAGTGGTTGTGAGAAAAAAGAATGGGCAGATATGAATGTGCGTGGACTACAGGACTCTGACTCGATGCACAATTCCAGATCAGTACACAGTACCATGAATTGAGGATGCACTGGCTTGCCTAAGTGGGAGCAAATGGTTTAGTGTACTTGATTTAAGGAGTGGATATTATCAAGTCAAGTAAAGTTTATTTGTATAGCGCTTTTAACAATAAACATTGTCGCAAAGCAGCTTTACAGAATTTAAATGACTTAAAACATGAGCTAATTTATCCCTAATCTATCCCCAATGAGCAAGCCTGTGGCAATGGTGGCAAGGAAAAACTCCCTCAGACGACATGAGGAAGAAACCTCGAGAGGAACCAGACTCAAAAGGGAACCCCATCCTCATTTGGGCAACAACAGACAGCCTGACTATAATATTAACAGTTTTAACATGAGGACAGTTTCATTGATGTTATAACTCTTCATTGATGGAAACTTGAGTGCAAAACTGTTCATGATAACTGCAGTCCTAAAGTTAGCAAGACAACTGTAGTCCTCAGCCATAAAAGCATTACTGTAAGAGTCCAGAGCATCCTCCAGGTATAACCCTCAACTGTCCTCATGGGGCCGTCCTTCACAGGAGCGGTGTGATAAAACTCCAATCAGACACAGGGCACCAGGAAGGATCAAGCAGGTCTGAGGGGCAGAAGAGGCTAGCATCTCAATCCCAGGACCAACATGTAACTCAGAGGGACAGATTGGGGGGGGGGGAAGAGAGAGAAAGAAAGAAAACACATGTTGTTAGGTATACCCTAAAAATGACAAGTATTAAATCTGTGTGGTAGGCTCGCAGAGATGAGTGTCTTTACATCAGGCATAACACACAACAATGGCATGTTAATATGGTAAAAAATATATCATGACCTGCTCTGGCTGGATGCTTGATTGGGTGATTGGAGCACACTCCTCAGCAATGATGAGATGCAGATGGGACCCTTAGGGCTGGCCAAGACAATTCAGTGACATTTCACTGGGTCTGGGACATGCGACAGAAAGTCTGACGGCTGATTCCCTGCAGGCTACGATAGCCAGTTGAGGTCTCCACCCTCTCCACCAAAAGATTTCCTGTTGACTCCATGTAACTCAGAGGGACAGATTTGGGGTGGGGGAGGGGAGGGAAAGAAAACACAGGTTGTTAGGTATGCCCAATGTCACCTGAATAAGTAGGAGCAGTATACATATTGCACCGAGTACAAGCAGGGACTCCGGCAACTAACTATGACAGCATAACTAAAAGGAGAGAGCCAGAAGGTAACACAGGCATGAGGGAGCCCCGGGACATAAAGCAGCCAGCCACTACACCATCAACAAACTCGAGTGAGCAAGCGAGTGGGGACTGACAGCATCCATACATCCCAGTTTACCAAAACACTCTATGTCTGAGGACCCTCTAGATCTACACCTTTACCTCATAAACACCATTAACAAAAGGCTTGACTAAACAGATATGTTTTCAGCCTAGACTTAAATGTTGAGACTGTGTCTGATTCCCGAACATTACTTGGAAGGCTGTTCCATAACTGTGGGGCTTTGTAAGAAAAGGCTCTGCCCCCTGATGTAGCTTTCACTATAAGAGGTACCAGCAGATAGCCTGCACCTTTTGATCTAAGTAGGCGTGGCGGGTCATAGAGGAGCAGAAGTTCACTCAGGTACTGTGGTGCGAGACCATTTAGTGCTTTAAAGGTCAATAGTAGTATTTTATAATCAATACGAAATCTGATTGGGAGCAAATGCAGTGTGGATAAGACAGGCGTGATGTGGTCATATTTTCTAGTTCTAGTAAGGACTCTTGCTGCTGCATTTTGAATTAACTGGAGCTTGTTTATGCACTTATTGGAACATCCAGACAGTAAGGCATTACAGTAATCCAACCTGGAGGTAACGAAAGCATGGACTAGTTTTTCTGCGTCACGCAATGACATTAAATTTCTTATCTTTGCAATATGTCTGAGATGAAAGAAAGCTATCCGGGTGATGTTATCAATGTGAGTTTCGAATGAAAGACTGGGGTCAATAATCACTCCGAGGTCTTTTACTGCTGCACGTGAAGAAACAGAAAGGCCATCCAGAGTCACTGTGTAATCAGAAAACTTACTTCTAGCTGTATGTGGTCCTAGTACAAGTACTTCAGTCTTGTCAGAGTTAAGCAGAAGGAAATTAATAAGCATCCAGTGTCTAATGTCCTTAACATATTCCTCAATTCTATTAAGCTGGTGTCTCTCATCAGGTTTTGCAGAGACATACAACTGTGTGTCATCAGCATAACAGTGGAAACTAATACAATGTTTATGAATAATATCACCCAGAGGTAACATGTATAGAGAAAAAAGCAGTGGACCCAAGACAGAACCTTGTGGAACACCAAACTTTACCTCAGTATGTCTAGAAATATCACCATTTATATCAACATACTGATAACGATCAGTTAGATAAGACCTGAGCCAGGAGAGGGCCATTCCCTTAACTCCCACAACATTTTCTAGTCTATCCAGAAGAATGGAATGATTAATGATATCAAATGCTGCACTAAGGTCAAGCAACACAAGTAGCGAGACACAGCCCTGATCAGACACCAACAGTAGGTTGTTTACTACTTTAACCAGTGCTGTCTCTGTGCTATGATGAGGTCTAAATCCTGACTGATACATTTCATGGATGTTATTCCTATGTAAATATGAGCATAACTGCTGTGCCACAGCTTTTTCAAGGATCTTGGAGATAAAGGGGAGGTTTGATATTGGCCGATAATTGGACAGCTGACAGGGATCAAGGTCAGGTTTTTTAATCAGGGGTTTGATAACTGCTAGTTTAAAGGATTTCGGTACATAGCCAATCGTAAGAGAAGAATTTATTTTTTTTAGAAGCGGTTCAATTACTCCAGGCATTATCTGTTTGAATAGATGTGTAGGTAAGGGATCTAGTACGCAAGTTGAGGCTTTTGATGTAGAGATTAATGAAAGTAATTCAGTTTCTTTAAGGGGAGTAAAACATTCTAACTGATGATCTGATACAGTCATATAGTTAACTACAATGTCACTTTCATTGTCTGACCTTAAATTAGTAGTTTGAATTTTTTGTCGGATATTCTCAATTTTGTCATTAAAAAAATTCATGAAGTCGTTGCTACTACATACTGCAGGTGTGCATGTGTCGATAGTGGACTTATTCCTGGTTAATTTTGCTATAGTATTAAATAGGAATCTAGGATTATTTTTGTTATCTTCTATTAGGGAGGAGAAATATGTTGATCTCGCAGCACTAAGAGCTTTTCTATACTTCAGGAAGCTCTCCTTCCAAGCTAATTTGAACACTACCAATTTTGTTTGACGCCATTTACATTCCAATTTTTGAGTGGTCTGTTTTAATATGCGAATGTCATCACTCTGACCATTTTCCTTTTTAGAGGAGCTACATTATCTAAAGTATGGCGGAATGTTGACTCTAAGCATTCAGTTGCCTGATCAAGTTCTGCAGGGGCTGACAGTGACCCAATCAAAGTTGACAACTCTGGGAGATCATTTATAAAGCTCTGTCTAGTAGTTGACGTGAAAGTACATTTAATACAGTAGCGTGGTGAGGTGCATATATTATTACTCAGACATAGTTTGAATGAGATGAGATAATGATCTGAGATAACTTCAGACTGTGGAAGTATGACTATATTGTCTATGTTTAATCTGAATGTTAGTATTAGATCAAGGGTGTGACCACCATTATGGGTCGGTCCTATGATCAAATCCCTCTTTCTGATGATGACAAAGAAAAAACTGCTTTTATATGTCCTGTAGGTTTCTTTCAGTTTGAGAGGATGCGACAGGGGATATCTGGTGCCCCTGAGACATTCCAGCACATTATGGAAAGGACAGTAGGGGACATGAATTTATTGGAGATCTTAGTGTATCTTGATGACCTCATCATTTTTGGTAGGACCCCTGAGGAACATCAGGAGAGGCTCCTCAAGGTACTTGATCAATTGAAAGATGAGGAGTTAAAGTTGCCTTTAGACAAGTGCAAATTCTGTCAGACCTTGGTTAGTATGTGAGGCACATTGTGTCTCAAGAGGGAGTCTCTACAGATCCATCCAAAGTAGAAGCCGTAAGCTCCTGGCCCCGTAATGTAACTGAGTTACGCTCATTTTTGAGATTCTGTGGTTATTACAGAAGATTTGTAAGAGACTTTTCACAGGTGTCATTCCCCTTGAACCAGTTGCTGCAGGGTTGCTTGCCAAATAAGATGGTGGGAAAGAAAGCTAAAATGAAATCTGAAGAAAAGTTGTACTATAGTGCATCAGAACCATTTGGTGACAGATGGAATGATGCCTGTGAGGCTGCCTTTAAGGAGCTAAAAGCCAGACTCACCAAAGCTCCTGTGTTAGCTTTTGCTGATCCATGTCTTCCTTATACTCTACACATTGATGCTAGCTGTGAGGGCCTTGGAGGTGTTCTATATCAGGATCAAGGTCAGGGTTTGCAACCAGTAGCTTTTGTGAGTAGAAGTCTCACTCCTTGCAAAAAGAAGTATCCAGTGCATAAGCTGGAATTTCTAGCATGAAAGTGGGTGGTGGTCGATAAACTTCATGACTACCTCTATGGTGTCAAATTTGAGGTGCAAACAGACAACAATCCTTTAACTTACATATTGACCACAGCCAAGCTGGATGCTACAGGACACCGTTGGCTAGCTGCCTTGTCGGTTTATGACTGTAAGGATCGTTGAAGGTGGGTGGAGCACAGAAGCACGGCAGGCCAGAACTGAGTGTTACAAACAAACTTTTTATTTTAGTTTTTCTGCTTTCCCTTTCACACTCTCCCAATCTGACACGCATGCACACAAGTGTCCAGGTTGGGGAGAGCTCCCTTTCTCTGCTCTCTCTCTCCTTTTAAAGGGTGCAGTCACTGGAGGAGACACACAAACACAGGTTAATTCACGTCAGGTGCAGTGATTCTGCCACTTACCTTCCCTGACTCCACCCTCCATTCACAGACCAACGCTTGACCACGCCCCACTGCCACATACCCCCACCACCCGACTCAGGCTGGGGAGCCATCTGGCCTGCAGCTGACTCCCCCCCCCTTGATGGGAGAGGAAATCCGCCACAACCATCTGTGCCCCCGGCCTGTGGACCACCTCGAACTTAAACGTCTGGAGTGCCAGATACCAACGGGTGAACAGGCGCCGAGTCCTTTTTCCCGCGAGTGCCGGCGTTAATTACTAATCCTTTTTTAACTTTTTTTCTATAAATAAATTTCCAGTATCCTCTTCATTTTTATTATACTGTCGCTTTCATTTTTGTACTTTTCACTTTCGCTTTCCTTTTTCCGTTTTTTTCCCGGTTTTTTCTCTTTCTTTTTTCGGAAGAACGCCGAGACCGGAAGCTTTCTTTTTCTCTCCTCCTGTGTAAAGTCCACAAGCGGAGGCCATCTGATCTGCTTTAATATCGACAGATCTTCATTTAAGGGTACGTGAATCTTTTCATCATGGCACACCTTCAGCCTGTTCAGTGTGCTGAGTGCAGGATGTTTAGTCATTCTTCCTCCGTCACTAGCGATAGCTCTATTAGCTTTACTTGTGATAAGTGCAGATTAGTTAGCTCTCTGACGGAGAAGATTTCAGTGCTAGAAGCGCGTGTCCAGGCTTTAGAGCAGGTTAGTGAGCGTGAGAACAGTGTAGTTTCTGTTAGGGAAAGTCTGGACGCCCTAGGTGGAGTTAGCAATCCCCCAACTCCAGCATTAGAGCCCTTACAGCGGGGCGAATGGGTGACGGCTCGGCGGCATAAGCGTAGAGCCAAAGCTACCGCTGAGGCTCGCCCACGGGAGCACCACTCCTCTCCGCGTCACGTGTCGAACAGGTTTGCTCTCCTTAGTGATGCACCCACTGAGAAACCTGAAAGAGCTCTGGTTATAGGGGACTCTATCATACGGCACGTGAAATTAGCTCAGCCTTTAGGGGCACCAGCAGCTTTAGTCAGGTGTATACCGGGAGCCAGGGCGCCGGACATAGCAGGTAATCTTAGGGTCCTAGGCAAGCACAGGTTCTCAAAGATAGTTATCCATGCAGGAGCTAATGATATACGCCTTCGTCAGTCTGAGGTTACTAAGAGTAACTTTGTAGAGGTGTTTAAATTAGCGAAGGCGATGTCCGATGCTGTAGTATGCTCTGGCCCCATCCCAATGCGGCGTGGCGATGTACCTTACAGCAGGTTATGGTCGCTGAACTGCTGGCTGTCCAGGTGGTGCTCTGAAAACAGTGTGGGCTTTATAGATAATTGGGCTAATTTTGAGGGCACTGCTGGCCTGTTAGGGCGGGACGGTATCCATCCCACTCGGGAAGGTGCTGCTCTCATTTCCTGCAGCATAGGTCATAGTCTCAGAACAGGCCTAGTTAATTTCTGACAATCCAGAGCCAAGGCCAGGGAGCAGACGAACAGGCTAAACTGACTGTCTGCTAGCTGCACAGAGTCGTCACTCAGGGCCCACTACATCGAGACTGTGTCTGTTCCCCGAGCTCAACAAAAAGGTAGAAATTTTCAGAGAGTTTGTTCCAGTAACCTAATCAATATAAAATTAGATCAGACTGACTGTACAGCTGCTGCCAGCACCTTTGATCTAAAGGTGGGGCTATTAAATATTAGATCTCTTACATCTAAAGCGCTAATGGTTAATGAACTCATTACTGATCAGGAGTTTAATGTACTGTGTTTAACAGAAACATGGATTAAGCCAAATGAATATATAGCATTAAATGAAGCGAGTCCTCCTGGATACAGTTATATACACCAGCCTCGTCTAACTGGCAGAGGAGGAGGCGTCGCGGTTATTTATAACGATTATCTAGGTGTAACACACAAACCTGGTTATAAATTTAATACATTTGAAGTTCTTCATACTCATATAATGTATGTAGCCTCGAAAAATAAGTCTACCCAGTTAATTACATTGCTTATTATTTACAGGCCCCCGGGGCCATATTCTGAGTTTCTTTCTGAATTTGCAGATTTTATCTCAGATTTGGTTATTTCCTTAGACAAAGCTTTAGTTGTCGGAGATTTTAATATTCACTTCGATAACCCAGAAGACCCTTTAAAAACAGCGTTTGTGTCCATCTTAGATTCAGTCGGGATTAAGCAGAATGTCATAGGACCGACCCATAATGGTGGTCACACCCTTGATCTAATACTAACATTCAGATTAAACGTAGACAATATAGTCATACTTCCACAGTCTGAAGTTATCTCAGATCATTGTCTCATCTCATTCAAAATATGTCTGAGTAATAATATATGCACCTCACCACGCTACTGTATTAAATGTACTTTCACGTCAACTACTGCACAGAGCTTTATAAATGATCTCCCAGAGCTGTCAACTTTGATTGGGTCACTGTCGGCCCCTGCAGAGCTTGATCAGGCAACTGAATGCTTAGAGTCAACATTCCGCCATACTTTAGATAATGTAGCTCCTCTAAAAAGGAAAATGGTCAGAGACAAAAAATTAGCACCCTGGTATACTCGCACATTAAAACAGACCACTCGAAAATTGGAACGTAAATGGCGTCAAACAAAATTGGTAGTGTTCAAATTAGCTTGGAAGGAGAGCTTCCTGAAGTATAGAAAAGCTCTTAGTGCTGCGAGATCAACATATTTCTCCTCCCTAATAGAAGATAACAAAAATAATCCTAGATTCCTATTTAATACTGTAGCAAAATTAACCAGGAATAAGTCCACTATCAACACATGCACACCTGCAGTATGTAGTAGCAACGACTTCATGAATTTTTTTAATGACAAAATTGAGAATATCCGACAAAAAATTCAAACTACTAATTTAAGGTTAGACAATGAAAGTGACCTTGTAGTTAACAATATAACTGTATCAGATCATCAGTTAGAATGTTTTACTCCCCTAAAAGAAACTGAATTACTTTCATTAATCTCTACATCAAAAGCCTCAACTTGCGTACTAGATCCCTTACCGACACATCTATTCAAACAGATAATGCCTGGAGTAATTGAACCGCTTCTAAAAATAATAAATTCTTCTCTTATGATTGGCTATGTACCCAAATCCTTTAAACTAGCAGTTATCAAACCCCTGATTAAAAAACCTGACCTTGATCCCTGTCAGCTGTCCAATTATCGGCCAATATCAAACCTCCCCTTTATCTCCAAGATCCTTGAAAAAGCTGTGGCACAGCAGTTATGCTCATATTTACATAGGAATAACATCCATGAAATGTATCAGTCAGGATTTAGACCTCATCATAGCACAGAGACAGCACTGGTTAAAGTAGTAAACGACCTACTGTTGGCGTCTGATCAGGGCTGTGTCTCGCTACTTGTGTTGCTTGACCTTAGTGCAGCATTTGATACCATTGATCATTCCATTCTTCTGGATAGACTAGAAAATGTTGTGGGAGTTAAGGGAATGGCCCTCTCCTGGCTCAGGTCTTATCTAACTGATCGTTATCAGTATGTTGATATAAATGGTGATATTTCTAGACGTACCGAGGTAAAGTTTGGTGTTCCACAAGGTTCTGTCTTGGGTCCACTGCTTTTTTCTCTATATATGTTACCTCTGGGTGATATTATTCGTAAACATTGTATTAGTTTCCACTGTTATGCTGATGACACACAGTTGTATGTCTCTGCAAAACCTGATGAGAGACACCAGCTTTATAGAATTGAGGAATGTGTTAAGGACATTAGACACTGGATGCTTATTAACTTCCTTCTGCTTAACTCTGACAAGACTGAAGTACTTGTACTAGGACCACATACAGCTAGAAGTAAGTTTTCTGATTACACAGTGACTCTGGATGGCCTTTCTGTATCTTCACGTGCAGCAGTAAAAGACCTCGGTGTGATTATTGACCCCAGTCTTTCATTCGAAACTCACATTGATAACATCACCCGGATAGCTTTCTTTCATCTCAGAAATATTGCAAAGATAAGAAATTTAATGTCATTGCATGATGCAGAAAAACTAGTCCATGCTTTCGTTACCTCCAGGTTGGATTATTGTAATGCCTTACTGTCTGGATGTTCCAATAAGTGCATAAACAAGCTCCAGTTAGTTCAAAATGCCGCAGCAAGAGTCCTTACTAGAACTAGAAAATATGACCACATCACGCCTGTCTTATCCACACTGCATTGGCTCCCAATCAAATTTCGTATTGATTATAAAATACTACTATTGACCTTTAAAGCACTAAATGGTCTCGCACCACAGTACCTGAGTGAACTTCTGCTCCTCTATGACCCGCCACGCCTACTTAGATCAAAAGGTGCAGGCTATCTGCTGGTACCTCGTATAGTGAAGGCTACATCAGGGGGCAGAGCCTTTTCTTACAAAGCCCCACTGTTATGGAACAGCCTTCCAAGTAATGTTCGGGAATCAGACACAGTCTCAGCATTTAAGTCTAGGCTGAAAACATATCTGTTTAGTCAAGCCTTTTGTTAATGGTGTTTATGAGGTAAAGGAGTAGATCTGGAGGGTCCTCAGACATAGAGTGTTTTGGTAAACTGGGATGTATGGATGCTGTCAGTCCCCACTCGCTTGCTCACTCGAGTTTGTTGACGGTGTAGTGGCTGGCTGCTTTATGTCCCGGGGCTCCCTCATGCCTGTGTTACCTTCTGGCTCTCTCCTTTTAGTTATGCTGTCATAGTTAGTTGCCGGAGTCCCTGCTTGTACTCGGTGCAATATGTATACTGTTCCTACTTATTCAGGTGACATTGGGCATACCTAACCACCTGTGTTTTCTTTCTCTCCCCCCCATCCCAAATCTGTCCCTCTGAGTTACATGGAGTCAACAGGAAATCTTTTGGTGGAGACGGTGGGGACCTCGACTGGCTATCGTAGCCTGCAGGGAATCGGCCGTCAGACATTCTGTCGCATGTCCCAGACCCGGTGAAATGTAACTGAATTGTCTTGGCCAGCCCTAAGGGTCCCATCTGCATCTCATCATTGCTGAGGAGTGTGCTCCCATCACCCAATCAAGCATCCAGCCAGAGCAGGTCATGATATATTTTTTACCATATTAACATGCCATTGTGTGTTATGCCTGATGTAAAGACTCTCGTCTCTGCGAGCCTACCACACAGATTTAATACTTGTCATTTTTAAGGCATACCTAACAACGTGTTTTCTTTCTCTCTCTCTCTTTCCCCCCCATCTGTCCCTCTGAGTTACATGTTGATCCTGGGATTGAGATGCTGGCCTCTTCTGCCCCTCGGACCTGCTTGATCCATCCTGGTGCCCTGTGTCTGGTCGGAGTTTTATCGCCCCACTCCTGTGAAGGACGGCCCCATGAGGACAGTTGAGGGTTATACCTGTTAAAACTGTTAATATTATAGTCAGGCTGTCTGTTGTTGCCCAAATGAGGATGGGTTCCCTTTTGAGTCTGGTTCCTCTCGAGGTTTCTTCCTCATGTCGTCTGAGGGAGTTTTTCCTTGCCACCATCGCCACAGGCTTGCTCATTGGGGATAGATTAGGGATAAAATTAGCTCATGTTTTAAGTCGTTCAAATTCTGTAAAGCACTGCAACAATGTTTATTGTTAAAAGCACTGTACAAATAAACTTGATTTGATTTGATTTGATCTGCGCGTTGGCATCCTTCATGCGGTGGAGCCACTGCAGGGGCACGTGGTCCAAACAGAGGGTGAAAGAGCACCCCAGCAGGTAGTAGTGGAGGGCGAGGACCACCCACTTGATGGTGAGGCATTCCTTTTCTATTGTGCTATACCTGCCCTCGCACACCGACAGCTTCCAGCTGATGTACAGCACTGGACGTTCCTCCCCCTCCACCTCCTGGGACAGAACAGCCCCCAGCCCTCTGTCCGACGCATCCATCTGCAAAACAAAGGGGAGAGAAAAGTCAGGGGAGTGTAACAGTGGCCCCCCACACAGTGCAGCCTTTACCCTAGAGAAAGCCCACTGGCATTGCTCTGTCCACTGGACCAGATCTGGTGCCCCCTTTTTAGTGAGATCAGTCAGTGGTCTGGTGACATCCGAATAATTTGGTATAATCCTATGATAGTAGCCAGCCAGCCCCAGGAACTGTCTCACCCCCTTTTGGTCTTGGGCCTCGGGCAGGCCGCAATCGCTGCCGTCTTATTAATTTGGGGATGCACCTGCCCATTGCCCAAGTGGAAGCCCAGATACCATACTTCCACCCACCCAATCACACACTTCTTTGGGTTGGCTGTGAGACCTGCTTGCCTCAGCGACCTAAGGACGGCCCTTAGGTGGTCTAAGTGCCGCGGCCAGTCATTACTATAAATAATTATATCGTCCAAGTATGCAGCCATGTAGGTGGCGTGGGGGCAGAGGACCCTATCCATAAGCCGCTGGAATGTAGCCGGCGCCCCAAACAGCCCAAAAGGAAGTGTGACAAACTGGTGTAAGTCAAACGGTGTGGAAAAGGTTGTTTTCTCTCAGGATAGTGGAGTCAAGCGGATCTGCTAATATCCCTTTGTCAAATCCAGTGTCGAATAAAAATGAGCCGTGCCTAGTCAATTGAGCAACTTGTCAATACAAGGCATTAGGTACGCGTCGAATTTAGACACCACGTTGACTTTTCTATAGTCCACACAGAACCGGACCGACCCGTCAGCCTTGGGAACCAAGACCACTGGGCTGCTCCAGTCACTGTGGGACTCCTCGATGATGCCCATTTTGAGCATGGCCTCGAGTTCTTCCCGAACCACTTTTTTTTGTGTTCAGGCAGTCTGTAAGTGCAGCTGCGCACTACTACCCCCGGGGGCATCTCAATGTGGTGTTCTATGAGGTGGGTGCAGCTGGGCAGGGGTGAGAACACGTCAGAAAATTCTGTATGCAACTTGGTGACCTCTGTGAGTTGGGTCAGAGAGAGGTGGTCTCCACAGGGGACCGGAGCGGTGGGCGATGTCAATTTTCCCTTTTGAACCTCCGGCCCCAGCTCTGCCTTCTCTGGAACCACCGACACCAAAGCCACGGGGACCTCCTCATTCCAAAGTTTTAACAGATTGAGGTGGTAAATCTGTAATGCCCCGCCCCTGTCCATTTGCCTCACCTCATAGTTGACGTCCCCGACTCGCCGTGTGACCTCAAAGGGTCCTTGCCACCTGGTGATCAATTTGGAGCTCGATATGGGCAACAACACGAGTACTTTATCTCCTGGTGTGAATTCCCTAAGGCGTGTGCCCCTGTCATACAGACAGACTTGATGTTCTTGGGCCTGCCACAAATTCTCCTGGGTTAGGTGCGTGAGTGTGTGGAGTTTGGCAGGCAGGTCAATAACGTATTGAATTTCATTCTTACTCGTTGAAGGTCCCTCCTCCCAATTTTCATGCACCACATCTAGAATGCCACACGGCTTACGCCCGTATAATAATTTGAATGGGGAGAACCCCGTGGAGGCTTGTGGGACCTCTCGCACTGCGAATAACAGGGGCTCGAGCCATTTATCCCAGTTGCATGCGTCTTCATTTACAAATTTCCGAATTATGTTCTTGAGAGTGTGGTTGAACTGTTCAACTAAGCCATCCGTTTGTGGGTGATAAACACTGGTGCAGATAGGCTTAATTCCCAGTAACCCATACAGTTCGTGCAGCGTGCGTGACATAAACATAGTGCCTTGATCAGTCAGAATCTCTTTGGGGATTCTGACTTGGGAGATGACACGGAAGAGCGCTTCTGCAATACTACGTGCTGAGATATTGCACAGAGGCACTGCTTCCGGATATCGCGTTGCATAGTCCACCAGAACTAAAATAAAGCGATATCCTCATGTTGACCGATCTAATGGCCCGACGAGATCCATCCCAATTCTTTCGAACGGGGTCCCAATTAATGGCAGATGGCGCAAAGGCGCTTTTGGAATGGCCGCTGGATTTACTAACTGGCATTCGCGGCATGCCGTACACCACCTACGGGCATCACCACGAATCCCTGGCCAATAGAACCGGGCCATTATTCGAGATAGTGTCTGATTCTTCCCCAAGTGTCCGGCCATGGGATTAAAGTGAGCTGCCTGGAATATAAATTCCCGGCGGCTCTTTGGGATTAAAAGCTGCATTATCGGTTCCTTAGTCTGAGTGTCCTGCATCACTCAGTATAACCTATCCTTAATAATGGAGAAATAGGGGAAGGACAGGGTGGCATTTGGCTGGAGTGTTTGACCATCGATTACTCTCACTTGGTCAAACGCATGTTGCAGAGTCTTGTCTCGCGACTGCTCTAACGGGAAATCCATGAGGGATTCCCCAAGAGACGGAGGAGGAGCCTGCTGCTCCTCACTCTGACGTGGTGATGATGTAGACGGCTCTGTGACAGCTGCTCCTGCCAATGCCACACAGGGACCTCCCCCAGCTAAATTATGGCAGGCCCCACTCTTCACTAAATATGACATTAATTCCCTAAATCCCGGCCAATCAGTCCCCAAAATTATCGAGTGGGTAAGGCGAGGATTAACTGCCACCTTTACTCTAAATTTCTCCCCTCGAAATAGAATGTGGACTGACACTAAAGGGTAGTTGTGAACATCCCCGTGCACACACAATACCTTCACCAATTGTGCTCTCCCCAATGCCTCGTCTTGCACCAGGCTTTGGTGGATTGAGGTCTGATTACAGCCGGAGTCCACCAAAGCCTGATACATATCCCCTTGGATACTCACCGGTATGCGATACGCTCCAGCCCTATCGAGGGTGGTCCCTGGCGCGTCAGGGATCCAGACCACCGCGCCCACCTCCATTGCCGAGCACTGATGCACTGAGGTGCCCCGGCTCCCCGCAGCGCCAGCAAACTGGCCCAGGCTCTCTCTCTGCACCGGTGTTCTAGAGCTCACTCACCTGAGGGGGGGGAAGACACAGACACAGAAGTAGGAAATGGTAGGGCACTGCGGGTGTGGCGGGCCGACTGGGGTGGAGCCGGCCCCCACCTCCGCGGTGGGAAAATGGGGCGAGGACGAGGAACAGAAGGGGAAAGAGAGAAAAGAGGGGAGAAGAGGAGACACACTGTCCTGCCATCGGAACAGCCGCCATATGGTCCTCCGCCAGCACGATGACCTGATCCAGCGATGCCAGGCGATGGCGCTGGACCCACTCCGCTGTTCCTTCCGGAAGTCGGGCAATGAATCGCTCCAGCACCACCAGGTCGACAATTCCCTCGGCGTCGCGGTTGTCGGCCCTCAGCCACCGCCAGCAGGCATCCCGGAGTTGCTGGCCAAACGCAAATGGCCGGCTGACCTCCTCCAGGTGCAGCGTGCAGAAGCGCTGCCGTTGCTGCTCCGGGGTGCGCCCCACGCATTGGAGGACGGCTCTGCGGAGGTCGGCGTAGACCAGCCAGCTGTCGGTGGGGAGCTGTAGCGTGGCCAGCTGCGCCTCGCCCGTTAGCAGGGGGAGGAGGCACCTCCGCAGACCCTCCCCACCTCACCCTAACGAAGATGGGTCCGCAGGACGACCCCGAAGCCTTCCTTACTCTTTTTGAGCAGGCAGCAGAGGCGTGGGGTTGGCCAGTGGAACAGCGCGTGGCGCGCTGTTCCACTGGCCAACCCCACGCCTCTGCTGCCTGCTCAAAAAGAGTAAGGAAGGCTTCGGGGTCGTCCTGCGGACCCATCTTCGTTAGGGTGAGGTGGGGAGGGTCTGCGGAGGTGGTGGTGGTGGACCCCGCCGATGCAAGGAGGTGCCAGAACGCCTGGCAATCTTCCTGCTGCACCAGCACCAGGGCTTCGTTGTTCCTGCTCCTTCTGGAGGGCGACCAGTGCCTGGTGCTGGCTTTGGTGGGCCGTGGCGAGGGCATGGACCAGGTCCTTGAAGGGGGAGGACTCCATGGGGCTGGTCTCTTCTGTACTCCTGT
Source organism: Neoarius graeffei (assembly GCF_027579695.1). Taxonomy (NCBI): domain Eukaryota; kingdom Metazoa; phylum Chordata; class Actinopteri; order Siluriformes; family Ariidae; genus Neoarius; species Neoarius graeffei. The sequence goes on from NC_083581.1 coordinate 12,876,242, forward strand.
CCCGGGTTTCGGCACCACTATAAGGATCGTTGAAGGTGGGTGGAGCACAGAAGCACGGCAGGCCAGAACTGAGTGTTACAAACAAACTTTTTATTTTAGCTTTTCAGCTTTCCCTTTCACACTCTCCCAATCCGACATGCATGCACACAAGTGTCCAGGATGGGGAGCACTCCCTTTCTCTGCTCTCTCTCTCCTTTTAAAGGGCGCAGTCACTGGGGGAGACACACAAACACAGGTTAATTCACATCAGGTGCAGTGATTCTGCCACTTACCTTCCCTGACTCCGCCCTCCATTCACAGACCGATGCTTGACCATGCCCTCGCTGCCACAATGACTTTAGTCTTAAGTATCATCCGGGAAAGCAAAACATTGATGCCGATGCCCTCTCTCGGCATCCTCATCCAAGCTCAGAGAGGAAAGAAGATTGGGTGCACATCTCACCTTCAGGTGTTTGGGCCATGTGTCGGTCATCTGAGGTGGACAAGTCAAATTGTTCCTCAAGTTTTCAAGTTGTTGGCTACTTAGGTGGCATTATGAAATCAATCCCAAGGGTATACTGTAATCTTTCCGCATTAAGTACCACTTCTCTTCCTCAGTTGAGTTCCTCTGACCTGTCTACAGCTCACCAGGCCGACCCATGTTTGGGGGGCATATGGGAAGCTGTTCAACAGCAAGATGCTGGAAAGGTCAAGAAAACCCATAAAGACCATCCACTGCTCATGAGAGAGTGGAAGAGGTTAAAGATGGAAGATAGAGTCCTGTTTTGACACACACAGGCCCCAAATAAGCCAAAACATAAGCAGTTGTTATTGCCATGGAAATTACACCAGACAGCCCTTAGGTCTTTGCATGAGGACTGTGAACATTTAGGCTTTGAAAAGACTTACACCTTTGTCAGGGATCGGTTTTATTGGCCTCATATGAAACTGGATGTTGAGCAATATTGTCGAACATATGCACAATGCGTTCAAAGAAAAACACTTCCAAAGAGAGTCACTCCTTTATCTCACTTGAGCAGCAGTGGCCCATTAGACTTGGTCTGTAGGGATTTTTTATCCATTGAGCCTGATTCAAGCAATACTTGTAATGTTTTAGTCATCACAGACCATTACACAAGATACGTTCAAGCATTCCCGACCAAGGACCAAAAGGCCACCACTGTTGCCAAAGTGCTGTAGGAAAGATATTTTGTTCACTATGGATTACCAAGACGTATGCACTCTGATCAAGGCAGAGATTTTGAAAGTCAGCTGATTCATGAGTTGCTTGAGATGGGGGTGGAGAAATCCAGAACCACTCCCTACCATCCCCAGGGTGACCCTCAGCTAGAACGGTTCAATCAGACCTTATTGGATATGTTGGGAACCCTGGAGCCAAAGCAGAAAAAATCAGTGGAGTAGACATATTGGACATCTTGTGCATGTTTATAATTGCAGTCAAAATGAAGCTACTGGCTATAAGCCATACTATTTGATGTTTGGGTGTGAGGCTAGACTGCAGATTGATTTGAGTTTTGGGATTTCCTGCGATGGCTCTACAACTAAGTCTTATCAGAGATATGTGAACAACATGAGAAAAGAGTTGAAAGCAGCATATGAATTGGCTGAAACCACTGCTGGGAAGAAGAATGATGGGAATAAGAAAAGGTATGATCAGAAGGTGCATTACTCACATCTTAGCCCAGGTGACAGAGTGTTAATCTGAAACCTTGGGCTACAAGGAAAACACAAATTGGCCAATAGGTGGAGTTCTGTACCCTACATTGTTGAAAGCCAAATGCCCAATCTGGCTGTTTTCTGGTCGAGGCCAGAAGATGGAGATGGGCCGATCACGATTCTTCACCGAAATCATCTCCTCCCCATTGCTTATAGGCTGAGATCACACCCAAGTACCAAAGTTGTACAGGAGATGCCAAAAAGGACTCTGAGGAAGAGGAAAACTAAAGACAGGCAGGATGTTGGCCCCCTTTTGAGCAGTCAGGATGGACCTAGTGAAGAAGAGGATGTTGGGGTTTGTGGGGACAGCTCAGGAAGTGAGGATGAGGAGTGGGAGCCATGGGTTGGTGTGCCCTCCCCAGATGGGCATGAGAGAGAGAGGCTGAAGCAGAGAAACAGCTACCCGACCCAAATCTGAATGAGATTGACATTGATGAAACAGGGAGGACAAGTGACATTGAGGAACTGTGTCAGTCTAACCTTGAGGATACAAGAGATTGTTCGGACCCCTCTGACGACTATGGCTTAGAGGACCCTTTTGTTGAAGAAATCTGTAGTGACGCCAAGCATTCCGAAACCTGTCTAGAGGAGTCTCCTGATGAAATGGGCTCTAATGAGAAAGAGATTAGGGACTGTAGAAGATCTCAGAGAACTAAGACAGCCCCAAAACACTTTACATATGATGAATTAGGTGAGCCCCATATCAGGACAGACTTGCCTGTTAGGTATTGCTCAACACTACACATGTGGATAAGGAAACATTAGTGTCAGACAACCATGCACTGCACAATAGGACATGAACAGGGTTTTAGTCGATGCAACATTTCAAAGTGCATAATTAGCTCATTTGTTAGTTAGGACTTTTTTTTGTTTTGTTTTTGTCTTGAAAGTAGTGTCTATGGGCATTGATGACCGTAATGTTTCAAATATAAGTACTATAGGCCTATCTTTTCCTTTCATTTTCATGTGTTATGAGGACATAACCTTTTTTTGGTGAGGGGAGAGTGTAGTGCCCTTTTTAAAATTAGCCTTTAATGTTTATTTTAGTTCACAAAGAAAAAAGAGACAATCTTTGTACCTCCATGGTTGATTAATATAATGTTTGTGAAAGAATTGCTCTTAAAATGTAAATGTGTTCTACTGTGTTTTGGATTCCTGCCATTCAGAAAGGTGGCGCTACAGCCATGAGATTATGGATGTTTTTGGTTGGTTTTTTGAGGGGGGGGAAGGAAAAATGATGGTGGCATGTGAATAAGTAAAAATTGAGTGGGCTACTAGAAAGCTGTTTATTGATTGATATATAGCCTGGGCAAGTTGATTTTCCCCGATGAGATGTGTGATGTATGCCCAAACAAGACACTTATCCACGCATGAGCTGTTGTTGTGGGGAAGTTCATTTGCTAAAAAGACTCTACAGGCCAGATTCAGCGGCATGACTTGGACATGGGCCTCTCTCAGCTGGGTCATGGGTTTTGTGGCTGTATCTTCACTTTGAGGCCTTGCGGACTGCAGTTCAAGGAAGCGGATAACCGGATTCCAGACCTCTACATTTGCACGCTTACAACAGGACCCCTGGATAGTCATGAGTGAAATATTTCACAGGGCTTATTGCCATTTTGATTCAGCGAATTGATCTATGAGCTCCAACGAATGCGCGCCAACATTCTGAATGTGCACCAACGTCGCTATTGACCAGTGAGACATTCGTGGGAGTAGTTTTACAAACTGGTCATGGTTAAAGACTGTGGGTGGGTATAATTTAGGTACCAGTTAAAAGAGTAGTTACTTAATAAATTCATTCTTGTTATTCCTGATTTCTATTTTGAGATTGTGTGTTTGTTTGATAAGGACATTGGTGGTGTCAGTCATAAACATAATGAATAGAGTTGAGCCGGATACTCGGCTGAAATGAGTATCCGGTACGGATAAAGCACTTTTGCTGAGTACAAGTATTATATGAGTAATACGAGTCAATATCTGTGCTCGGACTGAATGAAAATCCTCACACAGCGTCACAGCACCCCTCCCCTACACACACCGCTCTGCTCACTCACACAGAGAACAATGCTCTGTCTCTTTCCGTTAACGTTTCGGGTTTCTTCAGCTTCAAGTTTGTTTTTATTTCAGTTTGTACTTACTTATAACCAGTAGAGTTCTGGTAAACGTGGGTTCGTTCAGACATGGTGCTTGGTAGAAAGCGACTCGCGTTGCGTCTCTGCCTGTCGGAGATTTTTTTTTCTTTTTTTGACTTCACGCATTGAGTGTCTGACACTCTTGCTGTAATTCATGTAAAAATAAAGGTAATAGTGGTATAAATATTACAAATTAAGCTACACACACTCTCTCTCTGCCGGTTGTCTGAGTTTTTTTTTTTTAAACCGTCAGTTGGCTCTAACCAGTTTTACTTCACGCACTGAGTGTCTGACACTTTCTAGGAAGTAGTAGTATAAATAATATTACAAATTAAGCTACACACACACACACACACACACACACACACACACACACACCTGGTGTGGAAATAAACAAAAATAAAAAAGAACCAAAAAAAAAAATCACACTGATCATAAAAAATTAAAAGTTAACAAAAGAAAGTTATGTTGAGTATAAAACTCTTGTTCATTACATTTCATTTCATAATTACAACCACGTGTTGTATTCATTGTTGCAAAACTTGTTCTGTAAATAGTTCGTTTGCTATCGTGATCAAAACCATTGATCTGAAGCTCAATGCTGATGCTGTCCTGTAAATAGTTTTCTAATCAGCAATAAATATAACAATTTCTGATCAACCCCCATCAATTGCATGCTTAAAATAACATACTGGTTAAAGCCCCGCCCATTCCAAGACAACCAGACCCACTTCCGGGTTAGGCCCCGCCCACTCCGAGTACGGATACAGATAATTCATATGGTTAACGGATACAGATAATGTTGTACTCGCTCATCCCTAATAATTAATATGGTAATTTAACGTAGGCCTATACCGGCGTAAGCGGTGAAAAGGTATACATTCGATGTGCTGCTCCCCCTGGTGTTTTCCTATCCCTTAGAAAATATATAACGAACCTGAACATAGGTGGGAGGGCTACACCAAAGTTAGAAAGTTGTTACAATCAGCTAAAGTAAACTTAAATTAATTAAAACGTTGGTATTTTCTTTTCCCCATTAATTTATTTATGGAATTATAATAATTCTTACAAAGATACCACTGATACCAAATAATCTGAAGCAGAGAATTTCTAACAGGGATAACTCCCACTCTCAGAATGTCTGGGTGTGTAGGAGGTGCTCATGAGACACTCCAGAATGAATGGGGGCCTGTGGAGCTGGAACCACAATAGCATTTTATGGGCAATATCACCTTCACTGTAAGAAAAACAAAGAACATCAGTATTTTTTCATTTCAATTCTAATACATAAATCAATACCATATTTGCAAAAATTAAAATAAAATTTAGGCTTATCTAGAGGACTATCTAGTGAGTGCCCTCTAGGTGAATTGCAGCCAATTTCAGTACAAATGCATTTACAGGAAGTGGACAGATGCTCCGTAGACAGGCTATGTCTTAAGTGTTAGCTACAAGACATGAGCTGAAAACCTAAAAGATTAGCAAGATGGAAACTGTCATGAAACTTTAACAGCACCGCGTACTGGAGCACTCATGAGTGACAACTCATTCTGAGACCTCAGAGAGTATTCAGACTTGTATGCTCACTAACATCATCTCCCAAAGTATTAGCACAGCAAAATATTACAGTAGATTCATAAAACAGAAAGTAACATTCACCATAACACAAAAAAAAAACCTGTGCAGAACTGCATTAAAGGGACTGAGGTATAATTTTATTACTGAATAATATGTACAAGATCTACCTGCCAAAAATATACCATATTTACACTTTTCATTTTATATAAAAAGTATTTTCCAGGAGTTGTCAGTTTAAAAACAACAACCAAAAAAAAAAAAAACAGGAGAGTACAATACACACATACACCACTCAAAAAGTACACACATTAATAAATACTGATATAGCAAATATGTCCTCCAAGAACATATACAATTTTATCAGTTTAATCCAGCCCAACATTATAAAGTTATTAATAAACAATATATGCAGTAATATTCCTCATACAGGGTCTCTGTTAATCTGTTAGCAGAAAATATTCACAAATTATTTCAATCAACAACACCATCAGACATGCATTTTAATGCTAATGTAACTCATTATAGTTTAAAAAAGAAAGGAGATTTTAAAAAAAATCCAGTCAAAAGCTGCTAAAATTCCACATTTCTGAAGATACATTCATATGTTCAAACACTGCAACATGGCTCTGTAGTAGGAAAATATTTCATTCTCACTTAAAAAAAACCCCATACTTTTAATATATATTTTTTATTTCTATGAGTAGTCCAGTACCATTCAGAACTGGGTTCTGGTTGAAGGAGAATCAGGAAGATACAGAACTGGAACCAGTTTCATGAGGAGAACCAGTCTATAACTTTGTAGCCAGAAGAACAGTGCAGAATCAGTGCTATCAAAAGGAGAACCAGTGTGCAATTCACTTCTTTAGGAGAACCACTCTAGTACTAGTTCTGTCAGTATGCACAGTACAGAAACAAAGTAGATCAGCTCCAGTTTTTGAAGAAGAATCAGTCCAGATTCAGTTGTTCCTTTGGAAGAACCAGTCCAGATCTTGTATGGCCAGACTATGAACTAGTTAGGCTTCAACACCATAACCAGCTTTACCAGGAGAACTGGTCAAGACCTTGCACTGCCAAAAGCTAGTCCAGATCCAAATATAGCAGGAAAACCACACCAGAACCAGTTTTACCAGTAGACACCAGTCCAGGACCATTTCTGCTATCAGGGTTGTCAGATTTCATTTCAGCAGGAGAAGCAGTCCAGAACCAAACCCAGAAGAAGTTCTTCAGTAAGGGAATCAGTCCAAGAGACTGTCTGTAAGACACTGAAGCTTTCTGAAGGTTGACTTATGGTGTTCTTGTCTCTCAGTGTTTTTCTGATGAGTGTTTCTGATGTACTGAATGCTGATGAAGTTTGGACCCTGGGAGAAATGAGAACTTGATCAGAACTGATTTATATTTACGCACAGACTGTGGACCAAACACGTAAAACAGCCCAAGCAGAAGGTTAAAGCCTGTGAGGAGCTTACTGTGGTGCCTGGTTGAGGAAACACTGGGTGTGTGGAAAACCTTCACGGCCGAAGGACCTTCTCCTACACTGCTGATGACCTGCACCTCTAATCTATAGGAGGACATGGGCCTGAGATTTAAGACCACCAGGAAGTTATGATTCTGGGGAAAAAAGCACAACACAAACACTCTTGAAGTTACTATTCTAAAAAGCACAGTAAAACAGGAGGGTCTGGGACAAAAAAAGGCCACAAATAAGAGATTTTGACTCTGAAAAGGCCCCAAACAAAGGAAGTTCTGATGTGGGAAAAGCCACAAAAAGGAAGTTCTTACTGTAAAACACCACAAAAACAGGAAGTTTCCTTCAGCCCCACCACAAACAAAACTGGAAGTTCTGACACTAAATCAAAAAAGCAGCAAAACATGAAGTTCTGACTTTGCAGTAAAGCTCAAAATAGCTAGTGTTAACTCTGGGGGGAAAGGCCACAAAACAGGAAGTTCTGACTCTGAAAAAAGCCACAAAACGATGGTTACATATGCCATAAAATGGTAACTGCATAACATCTGTAAATTCTATGAATTTCAGATGACCACCAGAGGTGTGTTAAATAGGTTAAAAAGGCATATTCAGGCAGGAAGTGATCAAGTGATCTCTTAGCAATCTTCTTGTGAGTATTCTGTGTGACTACCAAGCTGTGGCGGTCAACCAGAATTCATAGAACCATGGTTACATACATAACCATGGTTCTATTTCATTTCTCCTGACCACCAGAGGTGGTACTTTAAGCACCTGGATGACTAATACTAACAAGGTCATGAGGAAAAAAGCCCCTTAAGAAAGCTGTGAAGGAATAAGAAGAATGGCTGTTGCCACTGAGTTGTTAGAGACCACATTAACCCTATAAAATCTGGCAAATGTATAGGTTGAAGCTCATGATGCAGCTAGGGCTGCAACGATACACTCAAACTTTGGTTCAATATATATCACAATACTGACATCTCGGTTCAATTAATTTCGATACGATAAAAGCAGATCAGGTTTTCATGTTTTTTATTTATAACAAACTTAGAACTTAACAGTTAATAATTAAATTTATCACAAACAAGTACGTCACATAATATGTCAAATAAGACATTTACAAGACTACACAAAAGTCAATGTGATTGTGAGTGTGAATGGTTGTCTGTGTCTATGTGTCAGCCCTGTGATGACCTGGCGACTTGTCCAGGGTGTACCCCGCCTCTCGCCCGTAGTCAGCTGGGATAGGCTCCAGCTTGCCTGCGACCCTGTAGAAGGATAAAGCGGCTAGAGATAATGAGATGAGATGAGATGAGATGAGACAAAAGTCAATAGTGGTAACAACATTAATGCATCATGAGAAGTCTCCCTTGCTTTGGTCTAGATTTTAGAACAGTACAGATGCCACATTACAGTGCAGGGGTGGCCAAAAGAAATGCAGAATCTCGCCATACACAGACTACATCAGGTATTATCATGTTTTTTGCTAAGAACAGAAGAATTTCAACATTCTCATTTGAGAGACAAGCTCTCTGTGCAGTTACAATGTCTCCAGCTGTAGAGAACAAACACTCTTTCACTGGCAACACTGGTTGCTGGTACACCTAAGGTTTTCTTTGCAAACTGTGAGAGGATTGGGTATTTCCCCTACACAGACATAGCTCTCCACCAAGCAAAGGGGTCTGAATCTAATTTAAGAAGCTCTTCTCCTTTGTAATTCTGAATTTCAGATTCAACTTTGTCAAACAGGCTCTTAGCAGGTTCCACTTTTGTCACAAAAACATCAGCCCGTACTGAAAGAGGGTGCAGTACCAACAATTAAATAAAACTACAAGAAAAAGTAAGTATTTATTTTATTAATATTTTTTTAAAGGAAATAAGTTCAGTTGCACCAGTTCTCCCAGAGTGTGAGCCGAGGGTTGCTGGTGTAGGTACAACAGCCCGTCTCTCTTTAAAAACTACAGATCCCACCAACCAACTTCCACGTTGACCTACGTCACACCTGGGCGGGATCACCTACATCACTTCCTCCGTGAGCCCATAAGTGACTCAACCACAGTCCGTCTATGACTACAACTCCCATCACCAGCTTCCGCGTTGACCTACGTCACGCCTGGGTGGGATCACCTACGTCACATCCTCTCTGAAGCCATAAGTAACTGAACACGTTTCCGCTCTTCCTCTTTCCGTCTGGACCAGCCGTCTGCAGGCACGAAGAGAACCGCTTGGCCGAGCAAACCAGATAAAGACGTCTTTTTGTCAAGAATCAGAGTTTTGCGCTTTTCTTTTACTTACCTTTGGCCACGGTAAAGTCTAGAATCGTGCAATTTTGACTCAGACTGAATATAAGTGGTTTCATTTGTTCCTTATAAGTACGTACAACTGCAGCCCAAGCAGTTAATTTAAAATTAGAAGTGACCGGATCCTTCTAATTAAAGCGCTGTGCATATTGTCTGATCAGAGACTTTCTTTTCATCACGAGCGACCACGCGTCAGACCAAGAAATTCTCTGTGCTTCACGGAGGCCTTCACAACAGTGAAACTCCAAAAGTCTCGGAACATCTTCTCATAACCCTCCGATAGAAGCAAGATACTGAAGTAAGAGACTGGCATTTGGGCAAAACCTAGTCTTAGGAATTAGCTTTTTGAAGTAGTGTGAATTTGAACTCAGGAACGGTTTAATTGTGTACATTGTAAACACTTAGGGTGTTGAATTAATTATTGTTCTACTTTTGTCCTCTCAATTGTTTAATAGATAGGCTTTGCATGCTCTCTCTCTTATTCCTGTCTAACACTAATTTCATTATTACATATATTTTGACCTCATCAAAATTTCAGTGGCTTTAGTGATGTTATAAGCTAGTGAAATTAGCCTACAGCTAATTCTTTTGTCTCATTAGCATCCAGGGCTAATTGTATTGTCTCAAGGGAACACGTGGCGGCCCTCCTCCACACTCATATACACACCTTTTGTCTTAACTCCACGAGGTAGGATTCTTGGGCCTTAGCTAGCCACACACATGGCTAATTTTTTGTCTCGTTAGCAACCAAAGCTATCTCTATTGTTTTACTTAGAAACACGTGGTCACAAGGCCTCACACCCACAAACACATCTTAATTAGCAACTAAAGCTAACTCTCTTCTTGTACTTAGAAACATGTGGTCACAAGGCCTCACACACACAAACACATCTCAATTAGCAACCAAAGCTAACTCTCTTGTTGTACTTAGAAACACGTGGTCACAAGGCCTCACACACACAAACACATCTTAGCTAGTATTCCTTTGTCTTAGCTAGCAACACAAAGCTAATCTTTTGTCTTCACCACAACATACTCACACACACACACCTCATTGTTTGCTGAAGATTTCAACTGCTATTATTCATTTTTATCTTTGTTATAATAAATTCAATTAATTATTGAAACTGTGTGTGCTTATTTGTTGTCCTGATATTTTTGAAGTTACCCAATCTCAAAGGATTCCAAGGTGCATATAGGTTGTGTAATATGGTAAGTGATCATAATAATTTGGAATATACTATAATTTAGCTGTTTGATAATTTATTATTAAGCATCAAAATTAAAGGTATTATTTAATGAGACTGATTTAATGATTTAATGAGACTGATTTAATGAGATTGATCACTTAATTACCAATTGCACCTACACTGGTAAAACCTGGGACGGAAGGGTCATGACATATCACTTGGGCAGTGACCTCCCCACGCTTGTTGCTAAAACCGGTGGCATTCCGTTCCATCTCAGGTTTTAGTAATTGCCTGAGCTGAGCAGTAATGACGGAGTACTCAGTATGGAGTACCAAACCGAAACAAGGTGATTTGACATTGAATATTGAACCAAAGGTGGTAGAATCGGTTCTCGATGCACCGCAGTAAACCGTTGCACCTCTAGATGCAGCTACACCAATGTCTGAAAGAGGAACCACTCATTGGGCCTCTCATGACATAGAAACACTCCTGGTTGAGTGACCTTGGACATGAGGAGGGGTCAAGAGACCACTGCTCCTATAGGTATAAATAATAGCATCTACAATCTATTTTGATTGCTGCTGCTTGGACAAGGTGTGACCTTGCCTATGTCATGTATAATAGATAAACAGTGAATCTGATTGCCATAATTCAGCAGCCATTTTTTGTCTTTTTTTTGGTTGTTTAGTGTATATAAGTAGTTAGGTAGGTTTTTCTTAGTTGTACCCTTCTAAAACATGTGCTTTAGAGGAGTCTTGATCACTTTTCTGGAGTTTGGCACCACAGGAGACAGTCATCTCTCCCTTCTTGTTCACGTTCTACACCACAGACTTCAAGATAGTTTTATTGTCAATATGTCCACATGCAAGTATACAGTACATTGAAATACCATTTCCCTCAGGCTCCCATGGTGCATTTATAGAGAAAATACATTACAAAATAAGGTATATAAATAACTATCTACAGCAAGCTAAGATTCCATTATCAGACAGAATCCTGCCATCTTCAAAACTACTCTAATGACTCTGCTATAGTTGGACGTATCAGTAAGAATGATGAGACTGAGTATAACTGAGGCAGTGGTGGAAAACTGTTACATGGTATGAGCAGAACCATCTCTGGGATTGTTTGGACTCTGTGCCCCTTTGGTGATTTATATGGTAGACCACATATGTGTTATCTGTTCTTATGATTACATGTTTTCCAACCAGTACTGGGAGGAAATGTCTGAGGGCATGCAGAACACCCTGTAGCTGCAACACATTTATGTGTTGTTCTTGCTGCCATGGACTCCACTGACTGCTGCCTGTTTTGTATTGCCATATAGCTCCCCAACCTACCAAGAACGTGTCAGTCGCCAGCACTTCTCTGTGCAAAAGTATGGACCTGAAGGAAACTCCCTGGGTGAGATATGTTTGTCTCCTAAATAGGCACAGGGATCTCAGGCAACTGGCAGAGGATCTCGGGCAGTGACCAGCTTGCACCTGTGCTGAGTGGAATGCAGGCCAAGGTTGTTCCACCAGATTTGCAGAGGCCACAGTGACAGAAGGTCCAAAGAGACCACAGGGGAGGCTGCTGTAAGTATGCCCAGCAGTCTCAAAAATAATCTGAAGACCAATGCCTTGCCTCTCCTTAAATGACTGATAAGCTGGAGGATGTCACTGACCCTCTGTTGAGAGGGGTAGTTTTCATGAGCCATCAATTCAGAGGAATGCCAAAAAACACTATTTGCTGACTGGGTATCAGACAGCTCTTATCAGGATATTAGGGTGCTCAGTGGCACTTTTCTTCAGGAAAGCCCATACCTCCTAGTGTAGGACCGGAGCCTTGTTTGGGTGGGTGAAGCACCTGACTGCTGGTGTGGTACCATCATTGTCTTCCCCACTGCCCCTTCTGATTCTTGGGTTTGGCTTCACTGTGCCAAGCCAGGAGGTTGGTGGGGGATGGCTGGTGAAACCTCTCTTGGCATTGCACTCTTGGCTGTGTAATTGGCCATGGTACCTGAACTGTACCTGTTGCTATAGGGGGCCTCTGTCTAGGTGTGGGGTTCATGGCACAGACCAGCAAACTGCTGTCTGGCCTTTGTCACCTGTAGACTGTGCTTCAGGGCTTGCTGTGCAGCAGGGCCAAACAGTTCTCCTGGAATGACAGGAAGAGACTGGATGGCTTTCCTGCAGGGTTCCAAAAGTTGAGACTGGGCCAACCATATTTGGTGTCAAGCAGGAGTCATTGAGAACATTAGCTGACCCAACTCCCTGGCAGTATAGGCAAATGTCTGCAAAGCGGTCTCACTCAGACTCTGGGCACAGGGGTCAACATCTGGGGCCTGTAATATTTGGGATAGGGTTAGTATGAGGTGTGACATAGATTTCCCAATATGTCTAATATGCGCTGCTCTGTCATAGCTCTTTATGATGAAGTCATCTGTCAAATGGCACTGTGACCGGAGACAGCAGGCATCAGCCATGACAAAGCTATTTTTACAGCAGGCCTGACTGACATCTGGCTAGTCTCTGAGCTCAGTGAGCTGTGGCTCATTCCCTGGGAGTTGGGGTGGGATGAGTGGAAGCGCTCATCTGCTCCCTCCTCATCACATCCTGACCCTCTCATCAATCATGACCACCCTCAGCTTCAAGAGGGGCTCGACAATCACTGCATGTCATAAACATGCCCTATTTACTGTTCTACTAGGTCTCAATTCAAGCAGTGATTATTACAATTTTTTTAGCATATAAATGCTCTGCCAGTGGAAGGCAGTAAACTAAATATTGCCCGTAGGTTTTTTTGCTCACATAATGCCAAATTTTCACTTCCTAGGTGAAAGTGCCTTTAGTACTGGGGCAAATGGCATACATCACCCAGGTCACATGTGACTTTGTTAATACAAACAGTTTATCTTCATGTACATGTGATGGACATTAAAGCGCTTAACGAATCACCTCTAGTAGTCAGTAGAAATGAAACAGAACAGGTAGTTCTGACTCTGAATAAAGCCTCAAAACTGAAAGTTGTGACTCTGAAAAAGCCCAAAACAGGAAGTTCTGTCTGAGAAGAACCACCACAAAACAAAGTGCTGATACAAAAAAGCAGTAAAACAGGAAGTTCTGACTCTGAAGAAAAGCCCAAAATAGGAAGTGCTAGCTCCAGGGAGGGGAAACAATATAAAATCATGGGACAGTGGAAGAACTCACTGGAGGGAGGATCTGTGATTGGGAGACGATGCTGTTTGGAAGGCTGTTCTCCCGATTCACCACTGTTACGTCTGCCCATGTGACCTGGAAGCCTGTGATTGGCTGATGAGGCTGAGGGTGGGAGGTGCACCAGAAGAAGTGTCCAGTGACATTTTTGCCCTTAGCTGTAAAGGATGCTGTCAGGTTCTCTGGTTTGGCCAACAGTTTCACAGGTACTGAAATAATCCAGAGAAACGAGAGGGGCATGTTTCTGATCATGTCGTGTTGACTTTCACTCAGTGAGGACATAGCTGTATTATGTTTCTCACCTTCTTCTCCAGGACAAATGATGGATTTGTGACTTTTACTCCGTACTGTAGGGCAAGAGGGCGTGGTGAAGACAATGGTGCCGATTTCAGAGTGCTTTTTGGCTTTGAGTGTGTGAACAGTCACTCTGTACTTGCAGGAGAAAAGCAGACCAGCGAGGTTGATGAAATTTTCCTTAACAAAACAAATAAACAAACAAACAAAAAAGGGTAGGAGGAGGCTTTACATTTCAATTTGATAATATTTCAACATCAAAATATCAATTAACTGTCAGCTTTAAGTGATAAGTGTAAGTGATTGATCTGTGCACAAGCATTGGAGATAAACATTTCCATACACACAGCTTCCTGAAGGCAAAGAAACACAATTGTTCACTCATTCATGCAGAAACAAGACTAGAGGTGGAGGAGGGATTTGGGCATGTCTCTCTCTCTCACTCACGCTCTCTTTTCCCTCTAGAGTTCTATAGGACAACAAATGCACATTCCCTAGCAACCTGATCAGTGTGTTCTCAAGAATGTGTCCATCTCTCTCTCTCACTCACACACACAAATTCAGTTGACAGGATAAAGTGTCTCAGTCTGTACTGGGGTCCAAGCACCCGGTAAAATTTTGTTTAATTAGTCATGTGATCTGCTTCCATTTTCAAATGCCTTAATATATTATAACTGAACTTTTCACATTTGTATGTGAAACACCCTGAGTCACTTTTCAAGGAAATCAACAATATCCTCACGCACATGTGTGACAGACTTCTCTGAGGCTTTGGTCCCATTGTGGAGGCAGAATTCAGGCGTCCACTGGACATGGAAGCGGCTAGTCGTGGAATCTGAAAAACATGATGCACAGAGCCACATCAGAGACATTAGGGAAAAACATACTAGGGGAGCGAATTCAGCTCTTCCTGATAATAATGGATGATATGTATCTCTCTCTCTCTCTCTCTCTCTTTGTGTGTGTGTATATATATATATATACACACACACACACATGCATACACACACACACACAGTAGTCCATATAAAAATGATACATTCACACAAGTAACAGTCGGATATATGATTTGATCCAATACAGTTCAGTTCAACACCTTGTGTGAAACTTTCTTTTCCATGACGTATTCAGTACAGGAGATGAAATCTGTAGTTTCAAAATGTTCCACAAATCACATGTTCAACAGGAAGTTGGATCACAAACATGTCCTGATGATCACGGCAAGAACAAACGTCTCTCTTGATTTTCAGTTATATTGTGTTGCTGAAAGATGAGGTCACAAACCTGTTCCCCAAATCACAGACTGAATTTAAAATACACATTTTAAGTAAATCAATAGAACGACCTTAATACTGTCACATCATTAGTATGGATGCTTGTTAACCACATTTTGTGTGTTTGTTCATTTTATGCTAAACTGTGCATTTCAAACTTGTTAGCCATTTAACAGCAAAATGCAGCCTTCTAAAAGGTGAAAAAATATACTGTTGGCATGTTTTGAATGGTGTTTAAAGTTAATGTTGTAAAGTGAGTAAAAAAGTATAAGCATAAGTTGTGGAATCCTTTGTATACAATCAAACAGCAGATGGCTCATGTTATTTTGATTGACAGGAAAGAGAAAAGGCCAACCTTCTTGTGCCAGACTGAATCTAGAGTTATATTTCAGCTGATAGAAAACTGAAAATAACAATAAACTAGACAGGGACACTCTAACGAGTGCAAACCCCGCCTTTTCCCTATTAAAATACATTGGGCGAAAATTTCGAAGTTCTGCCATGACCTTGACCTTTGACCTTTGACCTCCAAAATTTAATGGTTTCCTTCCTGGGTGATTGGCAACACATGTACACAATTTGGTCCAAATCGATCCATTGGTTCTTGAGATATCTTGCAGACACACAGACAGACAGACAGATACACACACACACAGACTGACGCAGGTGAAAATAATAACCCCTCCGACTACTGTCGGCGGGGTTAAAAATCCTCTGCTGTATGCATATGCTCAAATACTTCCAAACTTTCCATGATTTATTTGTGATACTCACTCACCCACTCATCCACTCACTCATCCACTCACTCATATAAAACTTTGTGCTCAGCCTGTGAAATAGCAGCACAGCTAAATAATAACAATAAAATCAAAGCTGCTGACCTGCACTTCCTGAGCTGGCTGCAAGTAGCTTCTGTGAATTCACCCTGCTTTTCAAGTTCATTATTCATCACGCAGCACTGCTTAAACACGAAACGTGATCCTTTTTTTTGTTTATTTTACCAGTAAGCAATCGAGTCACGATCCCTAGGGGGAAGAAGGGGAAAAAGGAGCCCTTGGAAGGCTGAGGCTTAGAAGAAGAGAAAAGAATGAAAGAGAAGAATATCTGTAAAGATATTGTGTGTGAGTAACTTCTTTCATTTTCTGCTCTGATGAAATAGATGTTTGTGTGCTGTGGTGTTTGTGAACACACTTTTGGCTTTTCATTGAAGCCATTAACCAGATGCCAGATTCTAACAGCTCAGGTATTGCTTTAAGAAGAAGAAGAAGCCTTTATTTGTCACATGTACACTCAAGTACAGACTTAAGCACAGAGTGAAATTCCTCCTCAGCATTTAACCCATCTGAAGCAGTGAACACACACATGCACACACAAGTGAGCAATGAGCACATACACACATACCCAGAGCAGTGGGCAGCTCTGCTACAGCACCTGGGGAACAGTTGGGGGTTAGGTGCCTTGCTCAAGGACACTTCAGCTCAACCTCAGGCCATGGCTGCCCCATGTCTTATATATATATATATATATATATATATATATATATATCATTATATCTAGCCGCTTTATCCTGTTCTACAGGGTCGCAGGCAAGCTGGAGCCTATCCCAGCTGACTACGGGCAAAAGGCGGGGTACACCCTGGACAAGTCGCCAGGTCATCACAGGGCTGACACAGACACAGACAACCATTCACACTCACACCTATGGTCAATTTAGAGTCACCAATTAACCTAACCTGCATGTCTTTGGACTGTGGGGGAAACCGGAGCACCCAGAGGAAACCCACGCGGACACGGGGAGAACATGCAAACTCCGCACAGAAAGGCCCTTGCCGGCCACGGGGCTCGAACCCGGACCTTCTTTCTGTGAGGCGACAGCACTAACCACTACACCACTGTGCCGCCCTATATATATACAGTTAGGTCCATAAATATTCGGACAGAGACAATATTTTTCTAATTTTGGTTCTGTACATTACCACAATGAATTTTGAACAAAACAATTCAGATGCAGTTGAAGTTCAGACTTTCAGCTTTAATTCAGTGGGTTGAACAAAATGATTGCATAAAAATGTGAGGAACTAAAGCATTTTCTCATCCCATCTCTAGCCGCTTTATCCTTCTACAGGGTCGCAGGCAAGCTGGAGCCTATCCCAGCTGACTACGGGCGAAAGGCGGGGTACACCCTGGACAAGTCGCCAGGTCATCACAGGGCTGACACATAGACACAGACAACCATTCACACTCACACCTACGGTCAATTTAGAGTCACCAGTTAACCTAACCTGCATGTCTTTGGACTGTGGGGGAAACCGGAGCACCCGGAGGAAACCCACACGGACAGAACATGCAAACTCCACACAGAAAGGCCCTCGCCGGCCCCGGGGCTCGAACCCAGGACCTTCTTGCTGTGAGGCGACAGCGCTAACCACTACACCACCGTGCCGCCCCACTAAAGCATTTTTTTAAACACAATCCCTTCATTTCAGGGGCTCAAAAGTAATTGGACAAATTAAATAATTGTAAAAAAAATGTTCATTTCTAATACTTGGTTGAGAACCCTTTGTTGGCAATGACTGCCTGAAGTCTTGAACTCATGGACATCACCAGACGCTGTGTTTCCTTCTTTTTAATGCTCTGCCAGGCCTTTACTGCAGCGGTTTTCAATTGCTGTTTGTTTGTGGGCCTTTCTGTCTGAAGTTTAGTCTTTAACAAGTGAAATGCATGCTCAATCGGGTTGAGATCAGGTGACTGACTTGGCCATTCAAGAATATTCCACTTCTTTGCTTTAATAAACTCCTGGGTTGCTTTGCCTTTATGTTTTGGGTCATTGTCCATCTGTATTATGAAACGCCGACCAATCAGTTTGGCTGCATTTGCCTGGATTTGAGCACACAGTATGTCTCTGAATACCTCAGAATTCATCCGGCTGCTTCTGTCCTGTGTCACATCATCAATAAACACTAGTGACCCAGTGCCACTGGCAGCCATGCATGCCCAAGCCATCACACTGTCTCCGCCATGTTTTACAGATGATGTGGTATGCTTTGGATCATGAGCTGTACCACACCTTTGCCATACTTTTTTCTTTCCATCATTCTGGTTGAGGTTGATCTTGGTTTCATCTGTCCAAAGAATGTTCTTCCAGAACTGTGCTGGCTTTTTTAGATGTTTTTTAGCAAAGTCCAATCTAGCCTTTTTATTCTTGAGGCTTATGAGTGGCTTGCACCATGCAGTGAACCCTCTGTATTTACTTTCATACAGTCTTCTCTTTATGGTAGATTTGGATATTGATACGCCTACCTCCTGGAGAGTGTTGTTCACTTGGTTGGCTGTTGTGAAGGGGTTTCTCTTCACCATGGAAATTATTCTGCGATCATCCACCACTGTTGTCTTCTGTGGGCGTCCAGGTCTTTTTGCATTGATGAGTTCACCAGTGCTTTCTTTCTTTCTCAGGATGTACCAAACTGTAGATTTTGCCACTCTTAATATTGTAGCAATTTCTCAGATGTTTTTTTTTTTCTGTTTTCGCAGCTTAAGGATGGCTTGTTTCACCTGCATGGAGAGCTCCTTTGACCGCATGTTTTCTTCACAGCAAAATCTTCCAAATGCAAGCACCACACCTCAAATCAACTCCAGGCCTTTTATCTGCTTAATTGAGAATGGCATAACGAAGGAATTGCCCACACCTGCCCATGAAATAGCCTTTGAGTCAACTGTCCAATTACTTTTGGTCCCCTTAAAAACAGGGTGGCACATGTTAAGGAGCTGAAACTCCTAAACCCTTCATCCAATTTTAATGTGGATACCCTCAAATGAAAGCTGAAAGTCTGGACTTTATGTCCATGTCCATTATATAACTATAACTTGAATATGTTTCAGTAAACAGGTAAAAAAACAAAATTTGTGTCAGTGTCCAAATATATATGGACCTAACTGTATACACACACACACACACACACACACAGTGCCTTGAAAAAGTATTCATACTCCTTGAACTTTTTCACAGTTTTCCACCTTACAACCACGAAATTAAAAGTTTTTTTTATTGAGATTTTATGTGATAGGGGCGGCACGGTGGTGTAGTGGTTAGCGCTGTCGCCTCACAGCAAGAAGGTCCTGGGTTCGAGCCCCGGGGCCGGCGAGGGCCTTTCTGTGTGGAGTTTGCATGTTCTCCCCATGTCCGCGTGGGTTTCCTCCGGGTGCTCCGGTTTCCCCCACAGTCCAAAGACATGCAGGTTAGGTTAACTGGTGACTCTAAATTGACCGTAGGTGTGAATGTGAGTGTGAATGGTTGTCTGTGTCTATGTGTCAGCCCTGTGATGACCTGGCGACTTGTCCAGGGTGTACCCCGCCTTTCGCCCGTAGTCAGCTGGGATAGGCTCCAGCTTGCCTGCGACCCTGTAGAAGGATAAAGCGGCTAGAGATAATGAGATGAGATGAGATTTTATGTGATAGACCAACACAGAGTAGCACATAATTGTGAAACGAAAATGATAAATGGTCTTCAAAATTTTAAACAAATAAAAATCTGAAAAATGTGGTGTGCATTAGTATTCAGCCCCCTGTACTCTGATACCTCTAAATACAATCCAGTGCAATCAATTGCCTTCAGAAGTCATCTAATTAGTTAATAGAGTCCTACTGTGTGTAATTTACTCTCAGCATAAATACGCTTGTTCTGTGAAGGCCTCAGTGGTTTGTTAGATAACACTGAAGAACAAACAGCATCAGGAAGATCAAAGAAATCACCAGACAGGTCAGAGATAAAGTTCTGGAGAAGTTTAAAGCAGGGTTAGGTTATAAAAAAAAATATCCCAAGCTCTGAACATCTCAAGAAGCACTGTTCAACCCATCATTCAAAAATGGAAAAAGTATGGCACAACTGCAAACCTAACAAAACATGGCCGTCCACCTAAACTGACAGAGCGAGCAAGGACAGCACTGGTCAGAGAAGCAGCCAAGAGGCCCATGATCACTCTGGAGGAGCTGCAGAAATCCACAGCTCAGGTGGGAGAATATGTGCACAGGACAACTATAAGTCGTACATTCCACAAATCTGGCCTTTTTGGAAGAGTGGCAAGAAGAAAGCCATTGTTGAAAGACAGGCATAAGAAGTCCCATTTGCAGTTTGCCAGAAGCCATGTAGGGGACACAGCAAACATGTGGAAGAAGGTGCTTTGGTCACATGAGACCAAAGTTGAACCTTTTGGCCTAAATGCAAAGCACTATGTGTGGCGGAAAACTAACACTGCTCGTCACCCTGCACACACCATCGCCACTGTGAAACATGGTGGTGGCAGCATCATGCTATGGGGATGCTTTTCTTCAGCAGGGACAGGGAAGCTGGTCAGAGTTGATGGGAAGATGGATGGAGCTAAATACAGGGCAATCCTGGAAGAAAACCTGTTGGAGGCTGCAAAAGACTTGAGACTGGGAAGGAGATTCACCTTCCAGCAAGACGATGACCCTAAACATACAGCCAGAGCTACAATGGAATGGTTTAGATCAAAGAATATTCATGTGTTAGAATGGCCCAGTCAAAGTCCAGACCTAAATTCCATTAAGCATCTGTGGCAAGACTTGAAAATTGCTGTTCACAGACGCTCTCCATCCAATCTGGCTGAGCTTGAGCTATTTTACAAAGAAGAATGGGCAAAAATTTCAGTGTCTAGATGTGCAAAGCTGGTAGAGACATACCACAAAAGACTTGCAGCTGTAATTGCAGCAACAGGTGGCTCTACAAAGTATTGATGCAGGGGGGCTGAATACTAATGTGCATCAAATTTTTCAGATTTTTATTTGTTTAAAATTTTGAAGACCATTTATCATTTTCATTTCACTTCACAATTATGCGCTACTCTGTGTTGGTCTATCACATAAAATCTCAATAAAAAACTTTTAAGTTCATGGTTGTAAGATGGAAAAATATGAAAAAGTTCAAGGGGTATGAATACTTTTTCAAGGCACTATCTATCTATCTATCTATCTATCTATCTATCTATCTATCTATCTATCTATCTATAATATATTTATATATATGCAGTTGTAGTCAGAAGTTTACATACAGTGACATGAATGTCATCTTAGATATGAATGTCATGGCAATATTTGGGTTTTCAGTCATTTTTTTGAACTGTTCTTTTTCTGTGGCAGAATGTACAGTATACATCTTTAATAAAAAAAAAACCACTAGAATTTGGTGCACAAGTTTTAATTTTCCTTGGGATTTCTGATATCAACACAAGGCAAGGCAAGGCAAGTTTATTTATATAGCACATTTCATACACAATGGCAGTTCAATGTGCTTTACAGAAGTAAAAACAAAAACAGTAAACAATAGAGAAATAAAATTACATAAAATAATTTTATCTTTATTCTAAAATAATTAATTAAAAGAATTAAAAGAAAATAATAAGAATTAAACAATAGTAGAAATAAAATATTAAAATGCCAAAAAGAAAAAGGAGAAAAAGAAAGAGAAAGAGAAAAAAACCTAGCAGAATAAAATAGAATAAAGTTAAAATAAATTTAAAACATGCAGAGAAAAAGATTATAAAAAATGTAAAAATATTAATTATTTAACAGAAAGCATCTGAAAACAGCTTGGTCTTTAACCTAGATTTGAAGCTGCCAACAGCAGGAGCATTTTTAATGTCCTCTAGCAGTTGGTTCCATAGCTGTACTGCATAGTAGCTAAAAGCTGCTTCACCACACTTTGTTTTAACAACAGGTTTTAATAGTAAATTTTTCTGTTGCGATCTGGTAGATCTGATTGGGTTAGGCCGCTGCAACATATCAGAGAGGTAATTGGGCCCGGTACCATTTAGAGATTTGTACACCAGCAGCAATGCTTTAAAGTCAATTCTGTAGCTTACTGGAAGCCAGTGAAGGGACCTTAGAATTGGAGTAATGTGCTCTGTTCTTTTTGTTCGTGTGAGAACCCTCGCCGCTGCATTTTGAACCAGCTGAAGTCGTTTGATGGTCTTTTTTGGCAGGCCTGTGAAAAGGCCATTGCAATAATCAACCCTACTAGAGATGAAGGCATGTATTAGTTTTTCCAGATCATGTTTTGACATAAGTCCTCTTAGTTTGGAAATGTTTTTTAGGTGATAAAATGCCGTTTTAGTGATTGCTTTCATGTGACTGTCAAAGTTTAGCTCGCTGTCAATGAAAACACCAAGATTTTTAACCATTTCTTTAGTTTTAATCCCTTTTGTGTCAAGAATAGTGGTAATCCTGAGTCTTTCATCTTTTTTTCCAAATAGAATTATTTCTGTTTTATCTGTGTTCAGCTGAAGAAAATTTTGTGACATCCAGCTATTGATTTGATCGATACACTGGTAGAGACATTCAAGGGGGGCATAATCATTTGGTGATAGAGCAAAATAAATTTGGGTATCATCTGCATAGCAGTGATACAAAATTGAATTTTTATTGATAATTTGCCCAAGTGGGAGCATATAAAGGTTGAAAAGTAATGGTCCAAGAATCGACCCCTGGGGGACACCACAGGTCAAGGGCATTGACGTTGAGGAACAATTTCCCAGGGTAACAAAGAAGCTTCTATCTTTTAAGTATGATTTTAACCAATTGATAACTTTACCAGTCAATCCAACCCAGTGTTCAAGTCGATATAGCAGTATGTTGTGATCAACAGTATCAAAAGCTGCACTGAGGTCCAGTAATACCAGGACCGATGTTTTGCCTGCATCAGTATTAAGACGTATGTCATTTATAACTTTAATCAGCGCTGTTTCAGTGCTATGATTGGCACGAAATCCTGACTGAAAATTATCAAAACGGCTGTTTGATATCAAGAAGGCAGTTAATTGATTGAAGACAATTTTTTCCAGGATTTTCCCGATAAATGGTAGATTTGATATTGGCCTGTAATTATTTAACACTGAAGGATCCAGATTATTTTTTTTAAGAAGGGGCTTTACAACAGCTTTTTTTAGGGACACAGGAACAACACCAGTCTCCAAGGATGTATTTATAATTTGAAGCACATCTGTAATTATAAGATGAAGAACAGACTTAAAAAAGTTGGCAGAATGTCCAGTTCAGATGTTGAAGAACTGAGATTTTGTACAGTTTTGTACAGTTAACACAGGGTTAAAATTATACATACAGGGTCAAAAATTTGCATACGCTCACTTAGATTATTAATTCAGAGGTGCTGAAACTTCCAAAATGTATTTTATCTTGCCAAGGCCAAGGTCGCCTAACTTCCTGTTAGTGATCATGATTGACTACAGCTGGTAGCTCCTCCGTGCCTTCATAGCCTTCATAAAAAGGGTTTGTTTACAGCACTCATTGGATTGACCAGCACATAATACAATGGGAAAGTCCAAGGAGCTCAGTGCAGATCTGAGAAAGAGGATTGCAGATGTACACAACTCCAGAATGTCTCCTGGAGCCATTTCTAAACAACTGCAAATTCCAAGATCAGTTCAAACAATTGTATGCAAGTTATTGTGAGGTGTAGTCACTTTGCCAAGCCACTTTGCTTTAAGAAAACCCAAACTGTCACCCTCAGCTGAAAGGAAATTGGTTTGGATGGTCAGGAATAACCCAGGACCCACCATGGCACAGCCCTGCCATGAACTGGAAGCTGATGGATCACTGTCTACAGTTCAGTGAGTTTTGCATCACCATGGATTAAGAGGCTGCTATCCAAGAAATAACTCTCTGCTCCAAAATTGACACCTTCAAGTTTAACTAAAGTTTGAAGCTGACCACACGGACAAAGAAAAAAGCCTTCTGGAGGATAGCTGTATGGTCAGATGAGACAAAGATTGAGTTGTTTGGCCACAATGACCACCATGTACAGAGGGACACTGTACCAACTGGTGGTGGTGGTAGGATCATCATGCTCTGGGGATGTTTTGCTGCCAGTGGAACTGGTTCATTGCACAAAGTGGATGAAATAATGAAGGAGGACTACCTCAGAATTCTTCAGCATAAACCATCAGAAACTTGAACACCACTTGGGACTTACAACAGGACAATGAACCCAAACACGCATCAGAGCTGGTTGTGGAGGATAAAGCAGGCTAATATTAAGCTTAAAACAAGTCCTGACTTCAACCCCATTGAAAATATATGGACCGTGCTTATAAGTAAAGTCCATGCCAAGAAAAAAAAATTAATTGAACTCTACCAATTCTACCATGAAGATTTGTGAAATATCCAACCAGATTTCTGCCAGAAGCTTGTTCATGGTAAACAAAAATGTTTGATCAAGGTGAATCATGCGAAGAGACATTTTACCCAAATACTAGGTGTGCTGTATGTATATTTTTGACCCTGTATGTATAATTTTGACCCTGTATTGATTTCAGAAAACCCAAAGAAAATTAAAACTTATGCACCAAATTCTAGTTTTTTTTTTAATTAAAACTGTATGCTGTACATTCTGCCACAGAAAAATAGTAGTTCAAAGAAATTACTGAAAGCCCAAATATTGCCATGACATTCATATCCAAGATGACATTCATGTTACTGTATGTAAACTTCTGACCACAAATATACACACACACACACACACACACACACACACAAATGCAGTAGACTAAAAATGGCTTAAGAACAATGAAATTAAATGTTTCAACATTAAATAAAATACTATAAACAGCAGTAAACCATAATAAATGAAACAAAGTCAATATCTGGTGCGAGATGACCCTTTGCTATAAAAAAAAAAGTCATCTCAGGTACAATGAATGAAGGTTTGTTTTGTTTTCATACTGCACATTAATTAAATGAACTAATAAGCAAAATCTTTGGCTGAGGGTCCATGTACTTTTGGTTATTTTATTTTTGGGTCAGTATTACATATTTTAAAAAAATCAACAATGAATTGTTATTTGATTGCTGTTTCATTTTTATTATCATTAATACCAAAATTTCAAAGCTACTTGTGCTTGTAAATACAAAAATGAAATAATAAACTAAGTAAAACTGAAAAAGACTCTTTTTTTTTTTTAGGGACGTAAATCATTAGTCAAGACTAGACAATATGCCTATTTGGCTCTTAGCTAGCTTTAGGTGTGGCTAGCTGTGTTTTGAAATGATTCTGAAGACATGGTAAGATGCACATCGACCTCCATAACAATATCAGATGTTATATTACACAAAAGACTCTTACAGAAGTTTTGTCCTGAACATGGCTTAAATCGTTCAACTCTCCAGAACACGGCATGATTCACTTCCTGCAGCTGAGTCAATTCAGAATCGCTTTCTCACTGGAGTTCAGTCGAGAGATCACTCAGACACTCTTGGACCTCAGCGTGAACTTTTTGCTCTGTTCTCACCTGCCTAAAGAACTGCACCGAGGAAGAGAACACACCAGGGTTCCTTTCAAACACACTACACACTGTGTATTTTAAGAGTTGTAATGTTCGCTCCCATCCCCCACCCTAAAATATTCCAAAGAAGCCATGTTGCATGTTAGCAACAATTACAAGGAGACTGCTCGTGTCCTCCAGAAAAGGAGCACAATCTGATCTCGGGTAAAATTGGTTTCACCAGTGAGAATGAAGTTCCTTCTTTAACATTAACGCCTGGCCTGTGTCACGTCCTGATTTAGTGCCCTGAGCTTTTTCAGACTTTGAACACTTTATGGAAATAAAAAACAGCTGAATCATATTGTAAAATGAATTGAAAAATCACTCTCGAACTCACACTGTACCACTTTACACGTTGCCTGATTTGCATTGTCGTCTTGTTCAGGCGCAGTTTTAAGGGGTGGCAAAAGGTGGCGGTTGCCACTGTAAAAATATGTCTTGCCACCACAGTTGCCCCCTATTTTAAAAAGAATTATTTATTAAAACACATTTTTGAAATTCAATTATCTATCTACAGAGATACTAAGCCCTCATCTCATCTCTACCTACTAGGGTTGGGAAGATTCACCGATTTGCATCGGGGAATCGATGCGAACCATACGATGGTTGCATAGGTTGGCAAATGTCTGAATTGGTTAAAAATTCGAATGGGATTGAGATGCATCGCGACTAAAATATCTGCATCGATACGAACCGAATAATATCTATTATTTAACTTTTTAGAAACTGGCCTGTTTCTGGGTTGAGTTATCTATGCAGCTGTCATTGGCTGATTCAGCCCAACTCTCGTCTCACGCGAAGAGGTGGGCCAAGCAAACAGCAGAAGAACAGCGGTCAGATTTTGAGTCAGAGGCGACCAGTGAAACATGGAAGAATCTGAAGTAATACATTCACCGGTTGGCTTAAATCAATAGTTTGGAAAAGTTTCGGCTTTTACAAGCGAGGTGGAGAGCTGGACAAATCTACTGCGATATGCAAACTGTGCCGTGCGGCGATTAAATACACAGGGAGCACCACCAACTTAACTACTCACCTGAAGCGGCGACACGACTTGAATGTACCGTCGACTTCAGCTAGCAGTAGTGCTACTAATGCACCTGGTGAGCAAAGTAGTGGTAGGCCTATCCCACAGTTTTTTCAACCCCCACTGTCTAGTAATTCTGCTCGATTGAAAGCCATAACAGAAGCCATATCCTTCTTTATATGCAAAGACATGCTACCTTACAGCATAACCGGGAGCAAGGCTTTCAAATACCTCCTTGAAGTCATGGAGCCAAGATATAGCATACCTGACAGGAAGATTTTCACTGACAGGATAATTCCTGCTCTGTACGACAAAGTAAGGCAAGATGTAATCGCTTCAATGAGCCATGCACAGAGAGTAGCATTAACGGTTGATGGTTGGACTTCTTGTGCCACCGACTCTTACAGTATATCACCGTCACGGCACACTTTGTAGATGAAGAGTGGGACTTACAGTCGCATGTCCTGCAAACACGAGTGTTTAACCAATCTCACACTGGAGTTAATTTAGCAGCATTGCTACAGGATGTCCTCCACGAGTGGAACATCGCAGATAAAAATCCAGCATTAGTTACAGACAACGCCAAGAACATGCTGTTGGCCGGGGCTGGCGCACACATTAAATTTGGCTTCGCAAAAAGCATTGAAGATGGACAGGGTGTCTGAACTGTTAGTGAAGATTAGGAAAGTGGTTACATATTTCCACAAAAGCCCACAAGCAGCTGAAATTTTGCGGGACATACAGTCCCAGTTGCACCTGCCCAACCATAAGCTTATTCATGATGTTTCTACAAGATGGAATAGCTCCCTGGACATGCTAGAGCGGTACTGGGAGCAACAACCTGCCGTTTTGAACGCTATGCTTTCCAGGAGGATCAAGAGGGGAGAAGGCCTAGCTGCAGCCAATGTGACTGAGGATGACATGACTCTTATCCAAGAAATCATTAAGCTAATGTCCCCTCTGAAAGTGGCCACAACACTTCTAAGTGAAGAAAAAAGCCCCACCATTTCAATGATCGCCCCAATACAAGCAAAACTCCACAAACATTTCTCTGAAGTCAACAGCGACCTGCCAGTCATTGCAGATATGAAACAGCGCTTCAGAGAAGATTTTTTCGGCCGTTACTCGGAACTCGAAGAGCTGCTCCACAATGCATCTGCCCTTGACCCCCATTTTAAAGACCTGACTTTCTTTGATGATGTGGAGGCCAGAGACCTCATCTTCATGAAAATAACCACAGAGGTGGTGAAGATGAATGAAAAGGTAAAATATTTTTGTATTTATAGACTAACAACCTGTACCCCCCTCTCTCTTTCTTTCGCCTTCACTACTCCTCACCAGTACTGTCTCTTTCTTTCACTACCTCTCCCTCCCTCTCTAATTCACTACCTCTCTCTCACTCACTGTTTCTCTCTCTCTCTCTCTCTCTCTCTCTCTCTCTCTCTCAATACCACTATCTCACACACACACACACACACACACACACACACACACACACACACACCATTTCTTTAAACTTGTACGTGTAATGTTCAAATTGTGCCCTAATTTTTAGTTGAATGAAATCTAATGTTGTATGGATTATCAGGCAGGTGACAGTGGCAGAGTGAATGAGGGAGAGGTGACAGGAGGAAGTGACAGAAGCCCCATAAAGGAAGAGAGAGGTTAGTTTTGACTGTGCAAGGAGTAATAGACTGTTAATTTAACATACATGTGTAATCATTTTTAGACACTGTGTGTGTGTGTTTGTTGTGTTGACCGCTCTTATTTGTCAGCACTAATAATCTCATTTTATGTCTTCCATAGATGATGATGATGATGCCTCACCCGCTCCCAAAAAAACAGCATTGGACCAGCTCTTTGGAGAGTTCATCACTTCCAGACTTCCAACGAAGACCATACGGGAGCAAGCTAAGACTGAAATTATCAAATACAGAGAGAGAGATTGTCTAGATTCGGAGGACAATGTGTTGCAGTGGTGGGAAGGGCAGATAGACCTACCACTCCTTTCAGCTTTGGCTAAGAACTACTTGTCCATACCAGCAACTAGAGTATCTTCTGAGCGTGTCTTTAGCACTGCAGGGGATATTGTTACTGCCCAACGAAGTCTCCTACACCCTGATCATGTCAATCAGTTGATATTCCTTAAAAAAAACTTGAAAAAGAAACACCTTAATTAAATGTTTGAATCCAGGAGCTGTGTTACTGCCTTTTTACTTGCTTGAATCCAGGAGCCTTGTTACTGGTTTTCTAAAGTATTTTCAATCTTTTTGAGGAAGACAGAATATGTCAACGGGTTAATTTTTTGTTAATTTACTAGTTATTAAATCGGATGGGATCCACTATCCTAAAATCTCATGGCTTTTTTCTTTTTATTATTAGTAATTGTGTAATTCCTGTTTTTTTAAATAAAAGGCATAGCCAGTGGTAATGCTTTAAGTGCCAGTACTTGAGAAATACTATGTATTCCATGGTATAATTTTCTTCTGCATCGCATCACATCGTATCGAATCTCACTGCATCGCATTGTGTTAAAATGAAATCGTACAGTATCACACTGTATCGCAGTAGGTTGGAAAATCATATCGCATCTTATCATTGGTAATTTCATGAATCGTTAATGTATCGAATCGTTGGCAGTGCATCGAGATGCGTATCGTATCGTGTTGATGATGAAGATTCCCATCCCTACTACCTACCGTTATTTATGTTATTTCACACCCCACCCCACCCCCGGAATTTTGAAATGGTTTCACCCAGAAAGAGACGTTCTTCTGTTATGATTCTTCTGAATGCTCGACTTCTGATGAGGCAGCGTGCTGGACCAAAGAGGTTGGTCAAATTGTTTTTACCTGATAGAACACAGTCTTGTCCTTTCTATGTTAAATGCATTTTGGTACTCAATTATTCTTTTAGCCCAGCTATCTTTATTATCAATATTTTTTATATTGGTCGGTCAGCAACTACTGTAGACTAGCATGCTAGTCTTGCTCCGCTAGCATAGAAGCTTTAGTTAGCTATTCGGTTTAGTGATATACTTAATTTGTTTCTTTTAGTTTTACAGAAATCGAGGATGAACACATCTGTACAAGTTTGAAGTCTTCAGTAAAGATCCACAATCTAAACTGTTCACTATCTGTCTATTTTTTGATACATCGCAAGGGCAGAATAGAATTCATTGCTTGGGAATATACTTTCAGAAAAGATGGTTTAGATGGTTGAATCCGTTTTCCTTGATGGTACAATAGCTCAATACATATTTGACAAGATGACTTGATTGTGAGTCTTTCTTGATCGTAAGTAAAAATGATTTCTACGATTTGCATAAACTGCTGCATCGACAACCTATGCAACCCTCCTGGAACCGATACCCCTCCTTTGCGACCCTAAGGAAAAATCTCTGGAGCCGCCACTGGTCTTGTTGGAGGACGGCTTTGTATCATTAATGTTAGAAAGAAAGAAAGATGAAGTGACAGTAATATGATTCTACTGCAATATGAATTTTAAAGGAATTGAAATTCACCTCCTTTTTTTTTCCAGTAAACCCGAACCTGCAGCTTCCCATCCTGGAAAAACAGAGTTCCTGCCTCCAGAGAGCTTGTAGACTTCCTCGGTGGAGCAGAAAACACTTTCTTCAGTTTCGTCATGAGCTCTGGTTAAACAAAACAAGAGCAGATTTATTAGTTTATTTTAATATTTTTCCTATAGTATAGTATGTGTGTGTGTGTTGTACTTGTGCGCTCGTTCTCCTGAGGAGTGCTGAACTGCAGAGCTGTTTTGGGGCTTTTCAGTCTCACTGAACCCCACAGAGCCACGGCCTGAAGCTCCACAGCGTACGAATTGTTTACTGCAAGACCTTCCAGGTTCACTGAGCTCTTCACCTGAAACAAACACACACACACACACACACACACACACACACACACACACACACGGCAAGATTATGTGATGACCTAGTGAGTGTTATTAGCTGAAATGTAAACACACCACATCTCGTCTCATCTGTGCGTTTGTGCATGTGTGCAAGAAAATGTGCATCTGTTTGATTAAATGGACAAAATAAAGTGGCTTGTTTCTGCTCATGAAATCTCTCATCCACGCCGAGAACACCTTCGAGTAAAAGCAGGCATTACTGAAAACACATGCTTGTGTGTGTGTGTGTGTGTGTGTGTGTGTGTGTGTGTGTGTGTGTGTGTGTGTGTACGTATGTACTTTGGAAACTTGAAGCTAATTGGGTTGGAGTTGGTTATTGGCTCTGTGTGTGTATGTGTGTGTTTTGGCATTCCTGCAGCAGCGGGTTAGTGGAGTTACACTTGTTAACAGAAACACTTGGCGTCAAGGCGTTGCTAAAACATCTGCTTATCATTACACAAAATAAAATCTAGTGTTATGCTTTTCAACCAGTAGTACTATTTTGTTAGCTACTGGCTAGTGAGCTCACACACACACACACACACACACACACACACACACACACACACACACACTTGCCTGACTATCCTTGTGAGGACCTTCATGTTGGCATCTGTCTGTCTCGAGAGACAATAGAAACTGCGCTTTAAGTCAACTTTTGATACAGCTTCTACGATGACTGTGCAGACCGATCTTAGATTGGCAGGCCTTGCTACAGTTATCGCAAACAAACACAGATTCTTGACCAAGAGGAGCCAGGAGACACCCCTGCCTTCTGAGCTCTCTTCTTTCGTCTGAGCATTGGAAACGCTTCTCCTCGCCTCTCAAGACACCAGCTTTTACAACTACCCTCCAATTCCCACGCTCCACTACAACTGTCTCCCACGTCTTTGGGTCGATGTTGCAAGACAGCATGTCACGCTTGCAAATATCTTTGTATCTTAAGATGGGTCTGCCTGTAGGGCTAGAGCCAGACGCGAGTTCTTCATAAATATCCTTTGGGATATGGCCATCATCCATACACCTGACGTGTCCTAGCCACCTCAAACTTTGCTGAGAAAGAAGGGCAAACATGCTTGGGATGCCTGCACGAGCAAGCACAATCTTGTTTGGGACATGATCTTTCCAAGAGATGTCCAAAATGCGCCTGATGTTTCTTAGGTGGAAGGAGTTTAGTCTGCGTTCCTGGCGGGAGTACAGTGTCCAGGTTTCACTGCCATAGAGAAGCATGCTTAGCACACACGCCTGATGACTGCTAACTTGGTACTGGAGGTTAGTAGGCTGTTATCCCATACTTTCTTCGCCAGGAGCTCCCAGCCTGCCCGAGCTAGCGCGCTCGCTCCCAGCCTGCCCGAGCGCGCTAGCTCCCAGCCTGCCCGAGCTAGCGCACTCGCTCCCAGCCTGCCCGAGCTAGCGCACTAGCTCCCAGCCTGCCCGAGCTAGCGCGCTCGCTCCCAGCCTGCCCGAGCTAGCGCGCTCGCTCCCAGCCTGCCCGAGTGTGCTAGCTCAGTAAACTAGTAAATACAGTAAAGGAAAAACTTGAGACTGAAAGGTTTTAACAGTCATCCAAATGACTGAACGTAAACATTGCTACAGTAACATACTAGCTACTGTTGTTGACATTAGCTAGTGCTAACAGCTAGCTGCTAGTGCACTGCTACAACTACACTGACCCTAATAATACAGTTCTTGGTCATTGCCTGGTAACAGCAAATTTATAACGGGCCATGTCTCAACAGACTAAGAAGTTATTTCAATGACATTTAATAACATTTTGTTTATCCTGAGGACCGAAAGTAAATGAAAATGTGAACAAACCTTAGCTGTAATAAGACGGCGACCACCGGCTCCAGGGACGACCCGCTGATGTAGGCATGTTACCCAGCCTGGTTTTTAACGACATAGGTATACAGATCATGTGGGCCGAAATCAGGTAAAGACGAGGGCTTCGTGTACTTCCGTACGTCAGTGAACAATCCTGGTGGAAGCAGGTAAACGTCGTTCTCTAAGCCTGCTAACCTCAATTTTTGCAAATACCTCTCCCTCTGCTCGCCCTGTAAATGCCCTACGTCGCTGAATAGTGAAGGTGTTTTCTGCATCTCGCTCCTTTTTCTTTTATGTTTTTTCCCTGGTATTTCCCACACGCCTGACTGCAGGTCAGGAAGATCACCCGCGCTGCAGCGTTGCAAAGCCAGAAAAAGATAGCCTGGTAACGTGTACGGATCACGTACACCAGCATCATTGATTTTCTGGTGATATCGCTTCTTACTCACGTCATCTAGGCCGGATAAAATACTCGACAATGAGACTTCGTCATGATCAACATGTGTATCGCTACTGGTAGTCGCCATATTTGTGACCGTCAAAATGGCGCCGTCTACTTGTTGACATGGCAACGGTCACGTGGGTCGAAAACCTCTATACCCTCCTCGCATTCACGGAAGGCATGGCGAAGAAGGAGGGAGAAGAAGATTCCGAAAAGCGTTGTGGCAAGAACACAGCCCTGTTTGACATAAATATTATTGCAGTTAATTAATGCTGTGCCTGCACCTCAACCTAACCCTAACCTTAACTTCAGTAATGAAAAGGAAACTTTTTGGCTCTTTTATTTTTTTTTATAATTTTTGTTTAAAAAACACAACAACAGTAATTTCCTTGTGGGGACCATCCAAATGTCCCCACAAGGTCAAAATTGTCAGAATTTACTCTCCTTGTGGGGACATCTGGTCCTCAGTAGTATACACACACACACACACACACACACACACACACACACACACACACACACACACATATACCGGACATCACAGGTAGGGTCTTTCATGTTCTTGTTTAATACTGTTTACACTGATCATCACTGAGATGAAGAAAATGAGAACAGGAAACTATGACCATATTTGGAATGTGGGAGCCCAAAAGGGCCAGACAGTGTGGAGAGTATGTCAGGGCAATCATGACAAACTCAAAAGCAGAGTGGGTGTGACTCCTTCTGCATTCTTGAATGCAGTTTATTAAAAGAGTCACATGTCATACTTTATTTTTTAATCAATTGGTAGTTACATGTAATGTCTGCAAAATAAGTTCTCACATTCAAGCATATATAAACACTCATTCCCTCACCAGCCTCTCTTTTTTTGTCTCTTTGGTGAAAAAAATGCAGCTTAGTTACTATGACATTATTGAGAAACTGCAAAGAAGAGTAAACTCATCCAGCTTTACCTCTGACACTGGAGACTCTTCCCATAAATATTAATCAACATCATCTTACAGAAAACGTTACCATATCATATCAGGTAAGGACAGTTTACCCCATTGATTATCCTTCTCCTCTTCTTTGTGGAAGGAATCATGGTTTTGCCAGTGGTGTTCCAGCTCCAGGAGATTTTAAAATGATGGACGGGGACGTCCAGGTCTTTGGGAAGCGTCCAGTCCAGACGTGCTGTCACTGAACCACTGCCATCCGTCGCTATGTTGGACACCTTCAGTCCAGATGGGCGCGGAGGAGGAGACGGATCTGAGACAGATAAAAAGAGTTTCAAGCTGAAATTAATACTGAAACACTCATGGCTTCAGTTCAGCAACGCATGGCTTTCAGATTTCGGATGTCAGGAGTCGGAATTGTACAGAAGAAGTGATTGGGATGATCATAGGGTTCTATTACTTGTTCGCTACATTAGCCTTATACTGTCGCTACAGGAGCAAACTGAAGAAGCAACATGTGCTGAATTATAATAATATACAATAATACAGCGGTATGTTTATTTTAAGACAGGGTATGCTGTTATAGGAGAAGAATTAATGAGTGACTGTTCCCACCCCGGGGCGGCACGGTGGTGTAGTGGTTAGCGCTGTCGCCTCACAGCAAGAAGGTCCTGGGTTCGAGCCCCGGGGCCGGCGAGGGCCTTTCTGTGTGGAGTTTGCATGTTCTCCCCGTGTCCGCGTGGGTTTCCTCCGGGTGCTCCGGTTTCCCCCACAGTCCAAAGACATGCAGGTTAGGTTAACTGGTGACTCTAAATTGACTGTAGGTGTGAATGTGAGTGTGAATGGTTGTCTGTGTCTATGTGTCAGCCCTGTGATGACCTGGCGACTTGTCCAGGGTGTACCCCGCCTTTCGCCCATAGTCAGCTGGGATAGGCTCCAGCTTGCCTGCGACCCTGTAGAAGGATAAAGCGGCTAGAGATAATGAGAATGAGAGATGAATGTTCCCACCCCAAAGTTGATTCATTTCCAATAACATCCCAAAGAATTTTATTCCTCTTATACCACCCCATCGGTCCATGGTGATTATGATTACACGTGTTTCTTTGTTAAATAACAACATGATTATCTGCTTGTTGTTATTAACCTTAGATCAAGCAGAGCATCTGTCACCTGTTACTGTAGAAACAATAACACACAGATGTGATTTCTATCAGAGCCACTGTTATAGAAAACAAGCCAACACCTTCTGACCAATGAGAATCCAGAACTGAACAGCGCTGTGATGGAAAATAACATCATGTTAAAGTTTTCACAGATTGAGTATGTTTTTGGTTTATGCACCACTCGTGACTGAACTGTTCCTTTAATGCCAATCAAGATGCAGAACACGAACTCCGTGTCAGAGACATGACGTAAACTCAGACACACACACAGCATGCTTGAACAATCAGCCAGTTTTGGAGATCCTTGGAGTTTTTATTTGTACTCCCATCTGAAAATAATTGGTGTTCGCTAGCAGGCTAACCTTAGTAGCACAAGATAAATAAATGGCAAAAGATGACAAATTTAATTTATATGAATGGCCTTGTCAAGAGAAAAGCAGGGATGTAACATGAGCTGACTCTGTGTGTGTGTGTGTGTGTGTGTGTGTGTGTGTGTGTGTGTGTGATTATTGCCAATGATTCATGCCCCATTATTTACTAATGAATGACCTCTGCAAGGCTGACTGCTATTAATCAGTGAACGCAGCTCATGTTCTCTCTTATTTAGAGAATTTAAACATTAACATTCTGACCAGAACACATGATGGTTATGCATCAGATGTATTTTAACCCAACACTAAAACTCCTGCAAGACAAAGAATAACACACACTTTGGGACATGCTCTCTCTCTCATCTCTCTCATTATCTCTAGCCACTTTATCCTTCTACAGGGTCGCAGGCAAGCTGGAGCCTATCCCAGCTGACTACGGGCGAAAGGCGGGGTACACCCTGGACAAGTCGCCAGGTCATCACAGGGCTGACACATAAACACAGACAACCATTCACACTCACATTCACACCTACGGTCAATTTTAGAGTCACCAGTTAACCTAACCTGCATGCCTTTGGACTGTGGGGGAAACCGGAGCACCCGGAGGAAACCCACGCGGACACGGGGAGAACATGCAAACTCCACACAGAAACTCCACACAGAAAGGCCCTCGCCGGCCCCGGGGTCGAACCCAGGACCTTCTTGCTGTGAGGCGACAGCGCTAACCACTACACCACCGTGCTGCCTTTGGGACATGCTGTTATAGGAAAATAATCAACGGCACTTCAGTGACCAGCCCGAAAGTTGATTATTGTTACTAATCTGTCCTGAAGATGTTGGACAATATAAACTGCCAGAGCTAGTGTCATATGAAGTGAATCAACACTTTCTTACCAATCAGAATGCAGAATTCAACACATTGTATTTCCTGTTGGATTTCGCTACAGACTCAGCAAGGTGTGCAGTTTAGAAATTATTTGAAGGGTGTGTATGCTCCAGCTAAATGACATTAACCAAGAAGAGATTGTGTGCAAAGAAAGTCCTGGAGATCTACAGTAGTGTGTGTTGCAAACACTCTGATGTCACTTTACATTTAAAACACACGCACACACACACAAATCTGTTGCAGAGGTAAGTAAAAGAGAACAGACAACTTACCTCATTTCTTGGTACACACACACACACACACACACACACACAGAGAGTCTCCTGTGTATTAGAAACCCATCACTAATTTAAACAACTATGGAGATATTGCAATATTATTAAAATGAAGTGTTGTGACAGAATTGCTGTAAAATCTAAAAAGGATGGAAATGAGGCACAACTGGGGTGTGTGTGTGTGTGTGTGTGTGTGTGTGTGTGTGTGTGTGTGTGTGTGTGTGTGTTTATAGCTCATTTTTTTGCACAGGAATACCAACAAATACTCACCTCTGGATGAGCGGAAGTGTTTGCTTGGTGCCGTGAATCCACGAGTGCC
The DNA here is from genome assembly GCF_027579695.1 of Neoarius graeffei. Taxonomy (NCBI): domain Eukaryota; kingdom Metazoa; phylum Chordata; class Actinopteri; order Siluriformes; family Ariidae; genus Neoarius; species Neoarius graeffei. The sequence continues at coordinate 12,912,888 of NC_083581.1, forward strand.
ATGTATGTTCACAGCTGCTACGCGAAACTGGTACCACCGAGTGGCTCTGATCTCCGCTAACTCAACATGCTCTTCTGTGGCCTGAAAACAACCCCAAGAATGATAATACAGTAACACAATAAGACTATATACTGTGCACTGTGTACTTGAGTATGTAGTTAGTGATGTTTTTTAGGTCAGTAATGTTTTCATGGTGCAACTTTGGTACCTTGGGTAATTTATAAAACACTTGACAAGACTTCAGAACAAACAAAAGGGTGCTGACAAACTAATCAAGGGCTGAAAGAGGTGCGCACAACACAGGAAGAAAATGTGGCCATAGGACCAAAAACGGCAAATATGCTGGCTGCCATGGGAACCATGTGACAAAAATGAACGTTTTTTGGATGGTACATCACATCAAACCCCAAAAATAAACTTTTAGTTTTCAGTCTGCAGCCACAATGTAGCCACAGTTTCATTGGGTGTGAAAACACATCCAGAAACAGATGTAGTACATCATTCACATATTTGTAGTTGCATCGTTTGCATGTTTGTAGTTGCAGCTTTTGCGTGTTTGTAGCTGCATCGTTTGTGTTTGTAGTTGCATCTTTTGCATGGTTGCAGTTGAATCTTGTGTTTGTAGTTGCATCTTTTGCATGTTTGTAGCTGCATTATTTGTGTGTTTGTAGATGTATATTGTGTATTTGTTGTTGCATCTTTTGCATGTTTGTAGCTGCATCATTTGCATGTTCGTAGCTGCATCATTTGCATGTTTGTAGTTGCGTCTTTGTAGTTGCATCTTGTGTGGTTGTAGTTACATAATTTGCATGTTTGTAGTTGCTTCTTTTGCATGTTTGCAGCTGCAACTTTTGCATGTTTGTAGTTGCATCTTTTGCATGTTTGTAGTTGCATCTTTGTAGTTTAATCTTTTGCATCTTTGTAGTTGCAACTTTTGCGTGTTTGTAGCTGCATCTTTTGCATGGTTGCTTCTTTTGCGTGTTTGTAGCTGCATCTTTTGCGTGTTTGTAGTTTCATCTTTTGCATCTTTGTAGTTGCATCTTTTGTATGGTTGTAGTTGCATAATTTGCATGTTGGTAGTTGCATCTTTTGGGTGTTTGTAGCTGCATTGTTGTAGTTGCATCTTTTGCATCTTTGTATTTGCATCTTTTGCATCTTTGTATTTGCATATTTGTAGTTGCATCTTTAGTGTAGTTGTACTTACATGGTTTGCATATTTGGAGTTGCATCTTGTGTGTTTGTAGTTGCATCTTTTGCATGTTTGTAGTTGCATCTTTTGTGTATTGAATATTTTTTGCATATTAATAGCGCACTACAGCTTACAAGAACCTCTCAAGTTGAGACCAAAACATTGCCTGAACCTGTGCCATATCCTGCCATGGTATTGCATCGTCTTCGTTTGGGTGAATGCCATAATTCCAGCGCTGTTGCACGACGTAAACCACCGGCTCCACTGAAATGTTAAATTTTGAAGACCAGTGGACTTCCAGTTGGCCTGAGGGCAATTCAAGAAATGTCAGTTCATTTCTGGGCTTCAGGGGAACACCTGAAAAACAGAGAGGGGGAAAAGAAATGTCTAAAATAACTATTTTATCTGTTTACACAAGTGTCTCCTTTTTGCTTGTATCTTCCCATTAGAGAAAGTTAAAGGAGGTACTGTACGCAGAACCATGGCCTCACTTTTTGTTTATAAATGCCTTGAGACCTCAAGAATGGCATAGGAATAGTTAACAATAAATCTAATATAGTAATTTTTACGATTAAAATGATTCATATCGATAGCAGTCTGAGTGAATGACCTTGACATCTGTGATGTCACCGCAGTAAGGCTATCAGTCTCATCATCATTTTTGCTATACTAAAACATAGAGCTAACTGCAACTTCAATCTTCCATTTTGAGCTAATTTATCGCCATGGCACGTAGATGTGTTGCTGGTGGGTGCAGCAACATGACAGAAGGTGGATTTATGTTGCATTCATGACCCAAGAATGTTCAAACTGCAAAGATTTGGACGCATTTTGCGAGAAATTCACGGGCCCATTGGGCGCCTACGAAGTGGTCTCTCCTCTGCCCTGCACATTTTACTGAGGACTCATACGAAACCTCTGATCTGTTGATGAGTGTTGGCTATAAGCCCATATTGATAGAGGGTGCAGTACCAATAATTAAAGGAAAACTACAGTGGTGCTTGAAAGTTTGTGAACCCTTTAGAATTTTCTATATTTCTGCATAAATATGAGCTAAAACATCAGATTTTCACACAAGTCCTAAAAGTAGATAAAGAGAACGCAGTTAAACAAATGAGACAAAAATATTATACTTGTTCATTTATTTATTGAGGAAAATGATCCAATATTACATATCTGTGAGTGGCAAAAGTATGTGAACCTTTGCTTTCAGTATCTGGTGTGACCCCCTTGTGAAGCAATAACTGCAACTAAACGTTTCTGGTAACTATTGATCAGTCCTGCACACCGGCTTGGAGGAATTTTAGCCCATTCTTCCATACAGAAGAGCTTCAACTCTGGGATGTTGGTGGGTTTCCTCACATGAACTGCTCACTTCAGGTCCTTCCACAACATTTCAATTGGATTAAGGTCAGGATTTTGACTTGGCTATTCCAAAACATTAACTTTAGTCTTCTTTAACCATTCTTTGGTAGAACGACTTGTGTGCTTAGGGTCTTTGTCTTGCTGCTTGACCCACCTTCTCTTGAGATTCAGTTTTAGACAGATGTCCTGACATTTTCCTTTAGAATTCGCTGGTATAATTCAGAATTCATTGCTCCATCAATGATGGCAAGCCATCCTGGCCCAGATGCAGCAAAACAGGCCCAAACCATGAGTCTACCACCACCATGTTTCACAGATAGAATAAGGTTCTTATGCTGGAATACAGTGTTTTCCTTTCTCCAAACATAATGCTTCTCATTTAAACCAAAAAGTTCTATTTTGGTCTCATCCGTCCACAAAACATTTTTCCAAAAGCCTTCTGGCTTGTCCATGTGATCGTTAGCAAATTGCAGACAAGCAGCAATATTATTTTTGGAGAGCAGTGGCTTTCTCCTTGCAACCCTGCCATGCACACCATTGCTGTTCAGTGTTCTCCTGATGGTGGACTCATGAACATTAACATTAGCCAATGTGAGAGAGGCCTTCAGTTGCTTAGAAGTTACCCTGGGGTCCTTTGTGACCTCGCCGACTATTACACCTTGCTCTTGGAGTGATCTTTGTTGGTCGACCACTCCTGGGGAGGGTAACAATGGTCTTGAATTTCCTCCATTTGTACCCAGTCTGTCTGACTGTGGATTGGTGGAGTCCAAACTCTTTAGAAATGGTTTTGTAACCTTTTCCAGTCTGATGAGCATCAACAACGCTTTTTCTGAGGTCCTCAGAAATCTCCTTTGTTTGTGCCATGATACACTTCTACAAATAATATGTGTTGTGAAGATCAGACTTTGATAGATCCCTGTTCTTTAAATAAAACAGGGTGCCCACTCACACCTGACTGTCATCCCCTTGATTGAAAACACCTGACTCTAATTTCACCTTCAAATTAACTGCTAATCCTAGAGGTTCACATACTTTTGCCAGTCACAGATATGTAATATTGGATCATTTTCCTCAATAAATAAATGACCAAGTATAATATTTTTGTCTCATTTGTTTAACTGCGTTCTCTTTATCTACTTGTAGGACTTGCATGAAAATCTGACGATGTTTTAGGTCATTTTATGCAGAAATATAGAAAATTCTAAAAGGTTCACAAACTTTCAAGCACCACTGTACAAGAAAAGGAAAGTAAGTTCAGTTGCACCAGTTCTCCTGGAGTGCGAGCTGAGCAGTAACAGCAGAGTACTCAGTATGGAGAAAATGGAGAATGAGTGGACCAGTTGTCAGATTTCTCCGCTGGATATGCTTGCCTCAGCAGCAATATCTCACCCTTACGTGGAAAAAGCGAATGAATGAAGAACTGAACAGAGAACTAAAAGTCAGATTGTTTCAAAACAATCGGCCACAAGATCGACCTTCAAGAACCGAGAACACAGATGGGTAAGATGTGACTCTCATTTGGTTACATCACAACAACACTTATTGTTTAACTGCATTTAGATTAATACATGTAGCTTATATTGTGCATTTAAGTTACCAGTATAAGATTATTTAATTTGCTTCAGAATGTGATTGTCTCAGCTCATCTGATTATTTAATTAGCCTTTTATGTTTTATCAGTGAAAATGCATGCATGTCCGTTGCATAAGTTATAACGCCCATCCTGTTTTAATGAGAGTCACATGAGTCTGTCAGTTCAGTTCCATCCAATTCTCTCGACGGCTTTGTCCTCTGGCTTTAATTTGTAAGGTGGGGGCCTCCGTGGCCAATGTGTTACTATCGGATTCACTTTCCAATGGTTTGAACTGATATAGCTCTACGTGTATAGCAGTAGCATGTACACACACTCCAATTTCAGGACTATCACAGTCAGATGTATTACTATCTGAGGAATTCGAAGAATCTCCAATAAATCCGAAAGAAGTGGCCATTGCAACCACTCTCGCCTGCCGAGTCTGACTTTGGCCTATGGCTGTCAAAGGCCTCAGCCTTAAAACCGGTTAACACAGTGACATCACTCACTCAGGGCTGGCTGGCTCAGCAGGGCAGCTCGAATGCCAACTTTGCGGTCAATTTTAACTCTCAAAAATATATATTTTTTATTCCCAATTATGCAGCATACAAGCATCAAGGATGGAGATACTATCCACTCAGAAATGCATTTAAAAATAAAGGTTCTGCATATCTCCTTTAAGGTTAAGGTTAAAAGGGTAATTCTCAGCCTTCACACAGCTTTCTCAGAGTTTCACCTCTTAATAGGGCATAAATAATCTTACAGTTCAGGTACAGGACACAAAGCACTGGAAAGAAACTACTAACGCATGATGTCAATGATATATAATGATGCATAATCGTTATGTACGTATATATGTGTTGTGACTTTTTTACTGGATTGATGACGTTCACTTGCATGAAGACACGCAGACTTAAGGGTTCATAAAAAGCTGTGTGCGCAAACAAACCACATTTCCCACACAACATTTCACATGCAATAAATTAAACATTTAAATATTTACATATGGAGGTTTGAAAGGAAAAGAAATGTTCTGCTATTTAATGTTTAATAAAATGTAAAACTATGAAGACAAGGAGAGCACCATCTCACTGAAATGCCCTCCCTGTCCATCCACCAGTTTATAAATCTTTTGTCAGAGTCGTTAATGCAACACAGCTGTAGCTCATTAGCTCAACCTCCATAAACACACTACTCTGTCAGTCATATTGCCAAGCCTTGCCAATTTATTTGTTTAAATTCTGCACCATGGATGTTCTGTACACATGTTTCATCTTGAAGGTTTGCAATAGTCTGTCATCTCTGTGTATGGGGAAACACCTGAAGCCTTACTACCAAAAAAAAAAATGTTCATCTGCCACTGAGAAACTCTTGGAAATCTGGGGAGGTATGCAGTTCAATTTGAGTCATTAACAAGCTGCAAGTATGGCAGTAATGGCAGCCAAGTCCTGCATACCTCTTCCTCAGTTTCCTCATTGCAGGAGACAAAGTCTCCCTGACACACTCACTCAATGTAATAAACACATATTTGACCATCAATCTTCAGGCAAGGTTGATAGCAATAAGAAATAAGTCTGCATTAACACCATAACCTTGGAAAGCCCCGAAGCAAAAGCAAAATAACAGCATGGCATATATGTATTTTATATATATATATATATATATATATATATATATATATATATATATATATTTGTGTGTGTGTGTGTGTGTGTGTGTATGCCATGCTGCTATTTTAAAATCTCACGTCCACGGTGGCAGGAAACAGCCAGTCAAAACTGTGCAAGCTCAAAATACCCCAGTTTATTTCCAGCGGCCACCCTGGCTGAAACTGTCCCTATTGTCTCTGAAACAGACAATTAGTTTGTCTAAATATTATACTGAACTTTTATAGGCTAACCACAGAAGATTGGTGGAATGAACGTCCAGTAAAAAAAACAATACAAAACAAAAAAACACCGCATCCAACTAAGTCAAATGCTCATCTGAACTTGAATGCAAATATGACCAGCCATGACCTTCTCACTTTCCCAAGTGTCCCCATCACAAATTTATGTCCCTGCACCAAAAAGGAGGATTTAGAGATTGCTCAAGCAAGGTTTTCATCATTGTTATCTGAGTATGGTAAACTACAGATTAAGTCCATTTTGGTTTTAATCACATAATTTCTGATCCTAGGTTTTATCTCGCTGGCCCAGCTGAGCCTCACTATTTCATGTGGCAATGAGGTTTGTTAACAGCTTGAAACTCTACCAAAATCTATCAAATGTGTACCACATGCCTGATTCTTCCACGTCATGACATCATGCCTTCAAGTTGAAAGCCCGATCCTCAGAAAATGATCTTGAACCAAAATGAGAAATTTATCGCTAATGGACTATTACCAGGTGCCACTTTAGCACAGGACAAACCATAAGCCTTGTACCCCTTGTCATGTCCCAAAATGCGAGCAATGGGAGAAATTCCACACTCCTCTTCTTTCCTTGGAAAAAAAAATTTTCTGGATTACATTCCTGTACCAGCAGTAGGGAGCTAAACTGACCAAAAAACATTGTTGTTCTTAATGCCAGCAGCACTTTCAACAAGTATGTGGGGCCAAAATCTTTGGTTACCTGGACCTAGAAAGTGCATCTGTGAAGATCCATCACTGCTTCAGGGCACTGTGAGTGTGATGTTCAGCCTGATTAATGCCTCTTGAGCTTTCCAAGCTTTTTTGTTAAAGTTCTACAAGAAGAGAACTGGAAATCCATTCATGACTTCAGCTCTATGGTTGTCCTCCTTACTTACAGACCATTTATTTCCTTTCATAATTAACTATGATGGCCAAAAAAGGTCTAGAACTCAATCTGAGGAAACAATTCTATCAGTGTAATGCATTCACCCTAGTGAAGTTGGTCACATGGAAACTATATCATGGACAAATATCCTAGAGCACAAGTAACCAGAATGGCCCCCTGATTCAAATGTCTGTCCAACTTCTGCGAACACAAGTTGTGCACAACATACTAAGCTCAAAGAGTCCAGGTAATCAGGTCTTGTGTTTCTGGAAGACACCCCTTAAACTTGAATTAGACATGCCTGAAATCCAAAACTTTGAGAAATCTTCCAACTACTCTGCTAGAACCACAGTAACCATGTTCACAGATTCTGTCATGGCGTCAGCTGCCAACGACCCCACTTGCACTCTCCACTCACCCTCTAGACCTGCTTGATGGAGCCTTGTGATTCACTTTTATCTGCTGAGGTGATTAGCACATGGTTATCCTAAAGATTGCTGCAGATGGTCCCACTTGTTTACCCTAATGATCACACTTCTCAAAAAGAGTTTATGCCCAAGGAGAAGATGGCTTTACTTTTGAGTCTGGCTCCTCTCAAGGTTTCTTCCTCTTATCATCTCAGGGAGTTCTTACTCTCTACTCTCGCCTCTGGCTTGGTCAAATCAAGACCCAGATTTTGTAAAGCTGCTTCACGACAATGTCTATTGTAAAGTACAATTTGAGGATGGTCTAAAATTTATATCATAGTATAATTTGAAGCACAGATGGTCGGTATATACGGTACAGTTCTGGAAAAAAAATTAAGAGACCACTGCAAAATTATCAGTTTCTCTTGTTTTATTATGCATACCGGTAGGTATGTGTTTGAGGAACATGAACATTTTTGTTTTATTCCATAAACTACTGACAACATTTCCCCCAAATTCCACATAAAAATATTGTCACTTAGAGCATTTAATTGCAGAAAATGACAGCTGGTTAAAATCACAAAAAAGATTAAGTATTTTCAGACCTTGAATAATGCACAGAAATCAAGATCATATTCAATTTTACACAACACAATACTAATGTTTGAACTGAGGATGAGTTCAGAAATCAATATTTGCTGGAATAACTCTGACATTTACTCACAGCTTTCATGTGCCTTGGCATGCTCTCCTCCAGTCTTTCACATTGTTCTTGGGTGACTTTATGCCACTCCTGGCTCGAAAATTCAATCAGCTCAGTTTTGTTTGATGACTTGTGACCATCCATCTTCATATTGATCACATTCCAGAGGTTTTCAATGGGGTTCAGGTTTGGAGATTGGGCTGGCCATGACAAGGTCTTGATCTAGTGGGCCTCCATCCACACCTTGATCGACCTGTCTGTGTGGCATGGAGCATTGTCCTGCTGGAAAACCCTACTGTCAGAGAAAGGGACCATTGTCAGAGCAGAAGGAAGCAAGTTTTCTTCCTGGATAGCCTTGTACATGGCTTGATTCATGTGTCCTTCACAAACAAAAATCTGCCCCATTCCAGCCTTGCTGAAGCACCCCCAGATCATCACTGATCCTGCACCAAATTTCACAATGGGTGTAATATACTGTGATTTGTAGGCCTCTTCAGGTCTCTGTTTAATTATGAGATGACCAGGTGATGGGAAAAGCTGAAAATTGGACTCATCAGAGAAGATGACCTTACTCCAGTCCACGACGGTCAAATTCTTATGGTCTTTAGCAAACCTCAGCCTGGCTCTTCTTTGTTTCTTATTGATGAAGGGCTTTTCTCTAGCTTTGCATGACTTCAACCCCATTCAGAGAAGCCTGTTTCGAACCGTTCTTGCCATGCACTGAACTCCAGCTGCCATTTGCCATTCTTTTTGTAGGTCACTTGATGTCTTCTGCCGGTTGTTGAGTGATATTCAAAGGAGCTGATGATCATCCCATTCAGTAGAGAGTCATTTTCACCCTCTGCTAGTCTGTAACTTTGTTGCCTCCAATGTCTGCTGCTTGACCTTAAACTGCCATCTTTGAAATTTTGAGAATGGAAGCAACCTGACACTCACTGAGTGTGTTTACATGCACATAGAGAAAATCGAATTTCTGCCGTTGCTCGACTGAAATCGAAGTTCTAAATGCCATGGATACACCTTAGCTAGGCTGAAATTGAACCGAACTTGATTTCTCGTAATCGAGCTACACGACCTAGATTATGCGATTTTTGCCAAGCTACTTAGTGCGTGTAAACCCTATCGAGCTATGTAGTCGAGCTACTTACTTCAACACTGCCCCTTCTGGAAGTGACAAGTGACGAGACCACAAGCGGGAAACACGACAGCCTCGGTCGGCATGACAACAGTAGTAGCGAGCAGCAGAAGAGGTCAGGAGGAACAAACGAAGAAGAGAAAATGGCGAGCAGAAACGTGCACTTCTGGAGCAATGAGGAGACAGAGTTCATGCTCATTCAGCTTAAGGAGTTGAATATATTAAAATTCATGGACGGGAGAAAAACGCGCAATGGAGAACACAGAACTGATAACTTTGTTTACACTCTTGAATAGCTGTTCTTCATGATGACAACCGGAAGTGTACCAACACGATGGGGCGTGTAGCGCCACCTGTGGCTTGGGTGCACAATGTACCTCACACAATAGCTCGATTTCCTTGTGTGCATGTAGGATTGGATTTCTCTGGCACCCTGCTGGGACCCTTTGCTCGATTACCGACAGCAGCTCGATTTGGATGTGCATGTAAACATACTGACTGTATCCCTTGGCCAGTAAAGCCAGAATTGAACTGTTCTTTTTCTCATCCAAACTGATCCTACTGCAAGAGGTTTTTAATACTTTTCCTTGTTAAATAAGGTTTGGTTCAGATGATCACCTAACTCAGTACCTTAAGTAAAATGAGGTGTGCTTGTTTAGGAATTTCAGCACAGACACTGGAATGAAATGGTTGCAATACACATAGATGCTGATTTAAGAAAAAATTAAAGTGTTCTCTTCAATTTTTCTAGAGCTGTATCATAGTATGTTCATTTTTTTCTTAAAATTTCAATATATAAATTCTTCTGAAAGGGTAAATCAGTGGTATGGCAACTACATGGCAGCTATAACTGTACTCGTATCTATTACTAGGACATATTTCATATAGTACAGAAGTATTTTAAGAACATTTATTGTGCAAAATCAACTGTTTGAAAAAGAACCATGTCCTTACACAAGTACACCACTAATGTTTTTTTCTTGTAATGAAACTTTTGGAAAAAGCCTGAGAAAGTGATGTATGATTTGCAGAGCCAGCTTTTTTCTCTTCCCACCGCTGTTTGACAATTTATTTGATGGTTGTGGAGGATGTATTTTTTTGCTTTCCTCATATTCCAGAATGTTTTGATGATAGAAAAGATTGATAGGTGATAGAAGATATTGCTTGTATAACCCCGATTCCAAAAAAGTTGGGACAAAGTACAAATTGTAAATAAAAACAGAATGCAATGATGTGGAAGTTTCAAAATTCCATATTTTATTCAGAATAGAACATAGATGACATATCAAATGTTTAAACTGAGAAAATGTATCATTTAAAGAGAAAAATTAGGTGATTTCAAATTTCATGACAACAACACATCTCAAAAAAGTTGGGACAAGGCCATGTTTACCATTGTGAGACATCCCCTTTTCTCTTTACAACAGTCTGTAAATGTCTGGGGACTGAGGAGACAAGTTGCTCAAGTTTAGGGATAGGAATGTTAACCCATTCTTGTCTAATGTAGGATTCTAGTTGCTCAACTGTCTTAGGTCTTTTTTGTCGTATCTTCCGTTTTATGATGCACCAAATGTTTTCTATGGGTGAAAGATCTGGACTGCAGGCTGGCCAGTTCAGTACCCGGACCCTTCTTCTACGCAGCCATGATGCTGTAATTGATGCAGGATGTGGTTTGGCATTGTCATGTTGGAAAATGCAAGGTCTTCCCTGAAAGAGACGTTGTCTGGATGGGAGCATATGTTGCTCTAGAACCTGGATATACCTTTCAGCATTGATGGTGTCTTTCCAGATGTGTAAGCTGCCCATGCCACATGCACTAATGCAACCCCATACCATCAGAGATGCAGGCTTCTGAACTGAGCGCTGATAACAACTTGGGTTGTCCTTCTCCTCTTTAGTCCGAATGACACGGCATCCCTGATTTCCATAAAGAACTTCAAATTTTGATTCGTCTGACCACAGAACAGTTTTCCACTTTGCCACAGTCCATTGTCTGCACTTCTGGATCGTGTTTAGATACGGCTTCTTCTTTGAACTATAGAGTTTTAGCTGGCAACGGCGGATGGCACGGTGAATTGTGTTCACAGATAATGTTCTCTGGAAATATTCCTGAGCCCATTTTGTGATTTCCAATACAGAAGCATGCCTGTATGTGATGCAGTGCCGTCTAAGGGCCCGAAGATCACAGGCACCCAGTATGGTTTTCTGGCCTTGACCCTTACACACAGAGATTCTTCCAGATTCTCTGAATCTTTTGATGATATTATGCACTGTAGATGATGATATGTTCAAACTCTTTGCAATTTTACACTGTCGAACTCCTTTCTGATATTGCTCCACTATTTGTCGGCGCAGAATTAGGGGGATTGGTGATCCTCTTCCCATCTTTACTTCTGAGAGCTGTTGCCACTCCAAAATGCTCTTTTTATACCCAGTCATGTTAATAACCTATTGCCAATTGACCTAATGAGTTGCAATTTGGTCCTCCAGCTGTTCCTTTTTTGTACCTTTAACTTTTCCAGCCTCTTATTGCCCCTGTCCCAACTTTTTTGAGATGTGTTGCTGTCATGAAATTTCAAATGAGCCAATATTTGGCATGAAATTTCAAAAAGTTTCACTTTCAACATTTGATATGTTGTCTATGTTCTATTGTGAATACAATATCAGTTTTTGAGATTTGTAAATTATTGCATTCCGTTTTTATTTACAATGTGTACTTTGTCCCAACTTTTTTGGAATCGGGGTTGTATTACAACTGCTTGCAACCACTGTCATTTGACATATTATGCTGATTATCATTTTCTGCTTGCTGTTTGACTTTTTTTAACCCGATCCATATCCATATAATGGAAGTCACGCCAGGCTTTTTTACCAGCTCTGCCTCCTCTTCATTGTCTGCAGGATTTTCGGCCATTTCTTCCTTCCCGAACTGGTGCATGCTGATAATGACAAAGCTTTGCTCCTCTTCTTCTTTCTGGCAGACTAGTCACGGTTTAGTGCATTGCTGCCTTTCACTGGTGTAGTTATTTCATTGCCACTTTCAGTCTGTGAGGGCTTGGGTCAGAGGACAGAGAGCAAGCAGGGTTAAGAGCCTTGCCAAGGGCCTGATAGTGGCAGCTTGTAGGTGCTGGAGCTTGAACCCCCTCATCTTCTGCTCAGTAACCTTTAACTTAGGGACTTAAAAGTACTTTGAAGCAGGTCAGGAAGGGGTACCCAGATCTTCACCGATAGTCAAATGCTTTACCATTGAGCTAAACCCCCAGCTAACAGCTGGAAGTCCAATATTATTGTTGCAGGAAGTTTAATTATTTTTTTTCTGTGAGTAAAAATCAAGTCAAGAGTAGAGCCTCATCTGAAAGATGACTAATGGGGAATGGGGCAGGGCTTCTAGGGTGCTGGTTAATATCAGAGAGTTTGATACACCTATGCAACTGTCAGTCATTCCAGATTAATTTTTATTTGGGGAAAAAAAAAGACGACATTTTTTGGCATACATTAACTCATACTAGAGTACACAGATGTTAAAATGCTGGGCTTTGACACAAAGTGCATAGCAAACAGCAGGTCTGGTCATATAAAATCCTCTCTCTACCATCCTAGTATCATCTCATTTCATTATCTCTAGCCGCTTTATCCTGTTCTACAGGGTCGCAGGCAAGCTGGAGCCTATCCCAGCTGACTACGGGCGAAAGGCAGGGTACACCCTGGACAAGTCGCCAGGTCATCACAGGGCTGACACATAGACACAGACAACCATTCACACCTATGGTCAATTTAGAGTCACCAGTTAACCTAACCTGCATGTCTTTGGACTGTGGGGGAAACCGGAGCACCCGGAGGAAACCCACGCGGACATGGGGAGACCATGCACACTCCGCACAGAAAGGCCCTCGCCGGCCACAGGGCTTGAACCCGGACCTTCTTGCTGTGAGGCGACAGCGCTAACCACTACACCACCGTGCCGCCCATCCTAGTATCATGTTTGTTTGTTTGTTTTTTATTAAAATAAGTTAATTACACTGCTCCTCACACTCAGGATTAGGCTACACATAGCAACAACCTTCACAGCAAAATCCTGAAATTAAAAAAAAAAAAAGCAAGAAACAAACATAACTGCCAAGGGCCAAAAAAATGAAGCAATAAACCAAGCTAGAAACAGAAATGAGCAACAGAAGAAAAATATTGCAATTGAGACTGGAAGTAAAAGAGGCTCTTAATGAACCCTTTTCTTCCACAGCCATGCCTTTGTAATGTGTGCAGACTGTGGTTTTGCATTGTTTTGTTGAAATCTCCCTGGAAAAAATGCTGTCTTAAAGGCAACATATGTTGCTCCAAAATCTCAGTGTACTTGTCTGCAAATGCTCCATCACAGAAGTGTAAGTTACCTTTGTCAAGGGCACTGAGACAACCCCATACCATAACACACCCTGGCTTTTGGACTTGTTGCTAGTAACACTCTGAATGATCCTTTTTGTCTTTGGTCTGGAACACATGGTGTCCATTTTTTCTAAAAAAGACCTGAAATACTGATTCATCTGACCACAATACACGTTTCCACTGTGTGATGTTCCATCCCAGATGCATCCGAGCCCAGAGAAGTCAACGGCACTTCTGGACACAGTTAACATAAGGCTTCCTTTTTGCACAGTAATGTTTTAACTGGCGTTTGTGGATGTAACTCTGTATTGTAAAGCATGACAAAGATTTGCCAAAGTATTCCCAAGCCCATGTGGTTCTATCAGCTATAGATGAATGACGGGTCTTGATGCAGTGTTGCCTAATGGATCAGAGATTCATCAGTGTTCAGCTTAGGCTTGAACCCTTGTCCTTTATCCATCAAAACACCTCCAGATTCCTTGAATCATTTAATGATATTATGCACTGTAGAGGGTGAAATATCCGAATCCATTCCAAACTTTCTTTGAGGAACATTGTTTTTAAACATTTCAATAATTTTTTCACACATTTGTTGACAAACTGGAGATCCTCTGTCCATCTTTGCTCCTCAAAGACTAGGCCTTTCCAGGATCCTGATTTTGTACCAGATCATGATTATAGTCACCTGCTGACATCACATGTTTCAAATCACATCATTATTTAATTGTTTTACCTCATTACTAGCCCTAAATGTCCATGTCCCAACTTTTTTTGGAATGTGTTGCAGCCCTGAAACGCAGGAATGGGTGTATATTAACAAATGAAATGAAGCTGACCAACAAAACATGAAATATCTGGGGTTCATTCTGTTTGCAATGAAATACAAGTCAAATCACTGCTTTCTTTTATTATTTGCATTTTCCAGACTGTTCTAACTTTTTCTGATTTGGGTTGTAGAAAAGAAAGAAGCAAACCTCTGAGAACCACAGATGGACCAAGAGTAAAGGTCATGCTCCATTTCAAATCTCAGTGAAGGACACACCAGAGCTAAAGGTCCTCCACCTGCAGGTTCCCACATCTGACAGCGATTTGGGATGTAGCATTCAGTTTCAAGTTTAATGCGTTACAGCTTCACACAAATTACACTCCCTCCAGCCCCCCAAGTAAAAAACAAGGAAAGGAAAAATAAACAATTATGTGTTTCTTGGAATAAGGAGTGATCTGTAGATTTATAAGACATGAAATAATGATGAACATTGAAGTTCTTCCTAACTAGTAGTCAACCAATAAGTTTTCTATCGGATAATGCTATCTATTTAGTAAAAACCCCATTTCCAAAAAGTTGGGATATTTTCCAAAATGCAATAAAAACAAAAATCTGTGATTTGTTAATTTACATGAACCTTTATTTAACTGAAAAAAGTACAAGGAAAAGATTTTCAATAGTTTTACTGACCAACTTAATTGTATTTTGTAAATATAAATGAAGTTAGAATTTGGTGCCTGCAACACACTCCAAAAAGTTGGGACAGAGGCAAAATAAGACTGAAAATCAAGGATGGGTCGTGGCTCACCCCTTTGTGCCAAAATTCATGAGAGATTTGTCAGTCAATTAAAAAAGAACATTTCTCACTGCAAGATTGCAGAGATTTTAGACCTTTCTAAATCAACAGTACATAATATTGTGAAAAGATTCAGTAAATTTAGACACATCTCAGTGTGTAAAGGGCGAAGTCGGAAACCACTGTTGAATGTGCATGACCTTTGAGACCTCAAGTGGCACTGCTTGAGAAACCGTCATGCTAATGTGACAAATATAGTCACATGGGCTCGAGAGTTTTTCTGAAAACTGTTGTCACTTAACCGAGTCCGCCACTGCATCCAGAAATGCAACCTGAAATTGTATTACACAAGGAGGAAGCCATTCATCAATTCTATGCAGAAACGCTGCTGATTTCTCTGTGCCTGAACTCATCTCAGATGGGCCAACAAACAGTGGAAATGTGTGCTGTGGTCAGATGAGTCCACATTTCAGCTTGTTTTCTGGAAACCTGGACATCAAGTCTTCAGTGCCAAAGGTGAATACAACCATCCAGTCTGTTATCAGAGAAAGGTGCAAAAGCCAGCATCTGTGATGTGTGTGAAAGTACCATTGATGTAATGGGGCATATACTGGGATTTTTGAGAGACATATGTTGCCATCAAGCAGGGATGAGAATGGGAATTTAAAAAAACTCTGAAATGCCTGGCCGGTCTAGGGGGCATTTGCCCAATTCACAATCCCCCTTTCCCACACGCATTTATATATATATATATATATATATATATATATATATATATATATATATATATATATATATATATATATATATATATATATACTGTGTATATATATATAGTTGCAAGGATATATATGCTTTATTTTTTCTATTTTCAAAACTTTTCTTAAAATAGTGCAAATATTTACAGTGCGCCAAACAAAGGTTCAAATTACCAAAAAGAAAACTATACAAACAAAATAAGAAAACACAAAAATAAAGAGGCTTCAAGTTTGCCAGACTAATCAAAAAGACCCTGAACAAAACTATTAGTCAGCCAAACCACAGTACCTTCAAACAAGACGTCCCAACCACAACTGAGGCTCTGGAGCTACTGCAGAGCTTACATACCCGCAGCCCCTCCCACAGTTGAGCCCAAATTGCAAAATTAATCAATCAACTAAATAATGACATCCTAAATACAAAATAACAATTTAAAGAAACAAACACAAAATATACAAACATCCAAAATAATTTTCATTAACCAAAAACCCTTCAGTGCATAGTAAAATACATGTTTCCCCAACACCAGTAAAACACCCCCGTTAAAATAGTCCGTTCTACCAAACACCCGCGAAACCCCTCCATAACAAGCCAATGGTACAGTCCCTCGGTTTCTCGCAACAAACAGGAAGTATGTGGAGTTCGCGTGATGAGTTACTGAAAACTATTTTGTATTATAAAAATGCTAGAACTAAATAAACTTGACATTAGAAATAACCGGTTTGTACATGTGTTTCCTAGACTATAGACAATGCTTAACAGATAGGAGATGAAAATGCTTAGAAATGTGTGATGCGTTTTACATACTGTATGAGTGGAGCCAAACAAATGTTACTAGAATGCCGGTAGGCCTTTCCCTGCACTCGTAACAAATGCTGCTCTCGTTAGAAACTATGGCAAACAGTGGAGTATGAAATGCTTGAAAACCAGTAATATCCATACAGAAAACAGTAATGGAAATGAAGTGCAACTCACAGCAACAGGTCAGCCAAGATGTTTGAATGTTGCCGGCAGATTGCTGCCTGTGAGCTTGCGTGAGAGGTGTGTGTGAGTGAAGTTGTGTGTGCGCGAGCGTCACGGCTCACTCCGTGACACATATATATATATATATATATATATATATATATATATATATATATATATATATATATATCATGAGCGATAATGGAGGTAACTGTAACGATATATTAGATTCCTCCTGACTCTATCTTTGACAATTTAAGTAAAACGTACCTTTGTGCTTTTTTGTTTTGATGTGCTCCTGGATGTTTCTAGCTCCTCTGTTTCCATAATTGACCATATCTGAGCACAGAATACACAGAACCTTTCCCGACACATCCACTTTTCGGATATGTTCCGTCAGGCACGTCGTCACAGTTTGTGTCCCTATCTGCACGGTAATGCTACTATCAAGCCATGCCTATCGGAAACAGTTCTTTATCCCATTCGATTTATCAATTTCCCTGGCACGATCCTCATTTTTGCGGTCCAAAACTTTCGCTATATTGGCGAAGTAACTTTGAAAACTAACCAAAATAACTAGAACTTAAGAAGTGATCAAAACCGTGTATGTATAGCTTGTTTCTCCGTGAATTGTAGAAGTGAGATGAAACTAGCGCCAAAACGTTGCCAGAAATCGTCGTGAGTTGTCGTTAGCATAAATATTGAAGAAAGCAATGACGATTTCTGTTACCACAGCTGCAACTAATTTTGCGATGAGCGTTGCCGAAAGACGCTGGCGGGCAGTCGGTCGGTCCTGCCTGCTTGTGCCACCACAAGCCTCGCCTCATGCCGACCCCTTCCCCCCCCCCGAAATTTTCTCAACAGATTTACACGTTTCACAAAAATGACATTTTCAGCGGGAAAAACTCGGAATTCCGCAGATCCGCGGAAAATTCTCATCCCTGATCAAGGTAACGTCTCTTCCCGGGAAGTCCATGCTTATTTTAGCAGGACAATGCCAGGCCTCATTCTGCACAAGCTAAAACAGCGTGGCTTTATAGACACAGAGTGTGTGTGCTTGACTGGCCTGCTGCCAGTCCAGATCTGTTTCCTATTGAGAATGTATGGCACATCATGAAGAGGAGAATCAGACAACAGAGACCAAGGACTGTTGAGCAGCTGAAGTCTTGTATCGAGCAAGAATGGACAAAAATTCCAATTGCAAACGTGGAACAATTAGTATCCTCAGATCTCATATGATTAAAAAGTGTTATTAAAAGGAAAGGTGATGTAATACAATGGTAATAATGCCTCAGTCCCAACTTTGAGTGTGTTGCAGGCATCAAATTCTAACTTCGTTTATATTTACAAAATACAATTAAGTTGGTTAGTAAAATTATTGAAAATCTTTTCTTTGTGCTTTACTCAGTTAAATAAAGGTTCACCTAAATTCATAAATCACTTTTTTTTTATTGCATTTTGGAAACTATCCCAACTTTTCTGGAAATGGAGCTTGTACTTTTTAGGCATTTATAGTTACATTTAATATTGTGGAACATCTATCACATAATTGTACCTTTATAAATGTTCCTGGGAGTTTGACATGTTCGTCCACAGCCGTTCAAGCAGCATTTCTTGTGGGAGGAGCAGTGGACATCACTCTCACAACTCTCCACACATGCAGCAGCAAATCCACTTGCACGCTCCGGAGCTGGACACACCCCCTGCTTCACTGCTTTCACCGAGAGGAAAAACTCACAGCTCACCACACACTCTGATTGTTTATTTGGGAAAGAAGCCTGGAAATGGGAAAGAGGGAGAAACATGGATAAGTGTGGAGAGAATCAGAGCTTGGACAGTAAGCATTAGTATAACACATTAGCATATCCTTCTTAGCACAATCTCGTTAGAAGAGCATAGAGTCATAGAGATATCATACAGAGACATACCTCACACAAATCCTGACACTCGTTCTCTCTGAGATCCCATGATGCTTTGCAGGGTTCCAGACACTAAAGAAAAATAACAAAAAGCAGAAGCATACGCAATGCCATGTAAGCAAAAATGACTCTCATAGCAGCATAATCCACAAGATATATTCACAACAGTATGTTCAAATTAGTCACGTGAAATACTGAACTAGTGCAGCTAGTAGTTTCACCTGTTTAAGTTTGGCCAGTTAAGATGAATACTAGTGTAACATTGTGAGTCAGGTCAGGCATGGTGTCTGCTACTGGTAACATGTAACCCAGTACTACCTGTCACATAGACGAGTGGTCAGTGTCTAAACCGTCTCCCCCACCAGCGTATGCTGGTGAGGAGGGTGTGCATGTCACCCAGCAGGATTAAAAACAAGACCTGTCAAAGGGTAGATGAGCTCTCTCAAGCCAATGGCCAACATGCAAACTGCAGTTCTGGCAGTCAACCTGGCACCAGTTCCGAAACATGCAACGAGTTGGTTCCTGCAGCCATCTCAGCTTGATGAGTCATCGATTGACAGGGCCTCTCGCCAAGGGATGCTGCCTTGCACTGTGCAGTGTCGACTTTATAGGTACAGCCTCACAGTTTAGTTTCATGATAGCGGGACAGGTTAGGATTCAAGATATGACTATCGCATACAAGGGAACCGATGTGCCACAGAGTACGGTGGTGGCGACAAGTAGGCGAAGTCCATACACTGCTACCGTGTCTGGGGTAACCGACGATTGACAACATCTCCCAAACAATCAACAGCTCATTCTTGGAGCCTGGAATGTCCGCACAACCAATGATACGGACTCCTCAATTAGACTGGAGTGAGCAATGGCGATTATCTGCTGCAAATTGAAGCTAAGGTAGACATTTGTGCTTTTAGTGAAGTTCGGCATCCTGGTACAGGAAATGTGGTTGAGAGAAGTTACACAATCTTCTGGAGTGGTGGAGAAGATAGAACAGCGGGCATTGGTTTTGCCATTTCCAACAAGCTAGCAGCTCAGGGTATTAGCCCAACTCCAGTCAGTGACAGACTCATGACAATGTGCATACAGTTGAAGAATGGTGAACGCCTCACTCTTATCAGCGTACATGCGCCAACCATGCAATGTACTTTCGAGGAGTGCTTCTACGACAAGCTGGGTAGCTGCACGTCTGCTGCGGAGAAAGATCTTGTGATTATTCTTGGTGATTCCAATGCTCGTGTTGAAAAAGATTGGAAATCATGGCCAACATGGTGTTGGAAAGATAAAACTCCAATGGTTTAATGCTCTTAGAGTTTTGCACCAGATTCCAACTCAGTATTATGGGCACAATGTTCCAACTAAAGGATAGTTTGAAGAACACGTGGCAACACCTAAGATCAAAGCAGTGGCATCAGCTGGACCATGTACTACTGTATCAAATCAAGCTGCAAAACAGCATATTACAGTGACAAAGGTAAACCAAGCAGCAGATTGCCTCACTGATCACAAGTTGCTAGTGTCCAAGTGTCTTTTCTCTTTAAAGCAGAGGAAGAAGAGTATGAGACCTCCAAAAAGGCTAGACACCTGCCTGGATGAACATAAGATAGCAAAGTTGGAAGAGTTCTTAGATGAGAATCTGTCTACTTGTGCTGCTGATTTTGAGGAGCTCAAAGTGGTTCTTCAAAATGCTGCTACTTGTGTTTTTGGTAAGAAGAAAATGATACAGAATGATTGGTTTGATGACCAGGATGAAGAAATTCAACATCTGCTTAATGATAAGAATTTGGATAGGCATGCTCTGAGACGTCATATACTTAAGCTTAAGAACAACTGGTTCCGACAAAGAGCTGAAGAAGCAGAGCGCTACTCCAAGGAAAAGAACCTCAGATAGTTCTACACCAATCTAAATGCTGTCTACAGTCCCACATCTAGACGCTCCCATCCAGTGAGATCTAAAGATGGTGAGCTCCTGAACGCTGCAGATGTCATCAAGGACAGATGGGTTGAACATTTTAGTGATTTATTAAACCAGCCAGCTGATATCGATTTCAACATTGTTGATGACATTGACCAACTTCTAGTCACTGAATCAATGGACCACCCAATTGAAGCAGAGGAGTTAGACCAACCTCTTAATAACACAAGATTCGGAAAGAGCCCAGGCTCCGATGGGATTCTTCCTGAAGTATTAGTGTACAGTGGAAGTCGTTTGAGAGCTTTCCTACTTCTTCTGTTCAACATTATCGGGACCACTGAGATAATTCCGATGGAGTGGATTGACATGATTATATCACCATATTGTTCAAAAAGGGTGATAGAGGCCAGTGCAGAAACTATAGCGGCATCTCGCTGCTGAGTGTTGTTGGCAAAGTTTTCGTGGATGTGATCCTGCAAAGGCTAAAATTGCTAGTGGAATGGATATATCCTGAGTCACAGTGTGGGTATCGCAATGGCAGAGGCACTATTGATGGTATCTTCACCCTTCATCAACTGATGGAAAAATCTAGAGAGCAATGTAGCAGTCTGTACATAACCTTTGTGGACTTCGTGAAAGCATTCGATACAGTCAATCATGAACTGTTTTTCAGCATACTTGGGAAATTAGACTGCCCGCCAAAGTTCATAAGAATTATGAAGAAGCTTTATACTGATGTTCATGCTAGACTCATTGTCGATGGAGAACTGACAAAGGCATTCGAGTATAACAGTGATGTTAAGCAAGGCTGCAAACTGGTACCTATATGCTTTGGAATTTACGCAGCAGTCCTACTTTAGCTCACCTTCAAGAAAAATCAAGCACACTTGCAGCATACAAATCAGATTTCGCTATGATGGTGATCTTTTTGATCTACGCAGGCTCAAAGCCAAGACTAAATTCTTTACAGAATTCATCAGAGAGGCTCAGTATGCTGATGACATCACGATTTTCAGTGATACACCAGAAGGCTTGCAGTCTATGTTGACATCCTAAAATGACCTCACAAAGCATATGGGTCTACGCATTAACACAGCCAAAACAGAGACCATGTGCATTGGAGACCTAGCTGAGTTCTTTATAGATGGTACCAAATTAGCTAATGTCACCTGCTTCAAGTACCTGGGCAGCTATGTTACGAGTGATTGCTCTATGAAAGTGGAACTCATGTCTCACATTCAAGCAAAATTGTGTGCATTTGGTTGACTGCGGAAAAGGCCGTTTGACTCCCATGATCTAACAACTTCAACCAAAATCGCTGTGTACTACGAATGCTTAATGTGACTTCTAATGTATGGCAGTGAAACATGGACATTATATCAGCACGATGTCAGACAACTTTGTACAATACAACAGTGTCATCTATACTTCATCTTGAACATCAAATGGGATCATTTTGTAAGCAATGAAGAGGTGTTAAAGCATGCAAGTGTTGAAGACATTGAACCCATGTTAATCAGAAGCCGTCTACGTTGGCTTGGACATATTTACCACATGGACGACACTAGAGCACCCAAACAACTGATGTATGGTGAACTTGTTCGTGGTTCTCGCCCAGTTGGTCGACCAAAGCTCCATTTCAAAGACACTTGCAAAAATGCGCTCAAATGTGGGGATGTTCTGAACAGTTGGCAGTCTTCTTTCAACTGTAGGCAGGAGTGGCAGAGCCTAATTGAAACTGTTTGTGGAAACTATACCAAGAAGAGAGTTCTTGAATATAAAAGGAGAAGGGTACTTCGGAGAGAGAACACACACACACACAGTGTAACATGTCTATGTGTGGGCTAAGATGCTAAGAAAGAAAGAAGCATTGATTCAGGGACATTAATTAGTTATGTTTGGAGTAAAAACATTTGGAATTTTTTTCATGGCTTGAGGAAGCATGGTTATGCTAGTGCCCTGATTAACTTGCTAACTTTAGGACTGCAGTTGTCATGAACAGTTTTGCACTCAAATTTCCATCTATGAACAGTTTATAACTTCAACAAAACAGACTTCATGTTAAAACTATAATGAATTTCCTGGTTTTACACTTTGTGACTATATAGGACATTGTTATAGAAGCAAGTTATTTCGAATCAAGTTGCCTGTTATCACCCAAATGAGGATGGTGTTCCCTTTTGAGTCTGGTTCCTCTTGAGGTTTCTTCCTCATGTCATCAGAGGGAGTTTTTCCTTGCCACCATCACCATAGGATTGCTCATTGGGGATAGATTAGGGATCAAATTAGCTCATGTTTAAAGTCTTTAAATTTCTGTAAAGCTGCTTTGCGACAATGTCTATTGTTAAAAGCACTATAAAAAATAAACTTGACTAAATAAAAGGGTTTTTTTTTAAAATAAAACTTAACATAGTCCTTACAGATGTCAATAGCATTGGCACACATACTATTCTTAAAGGTGCCCTTCCACCAAAAAAATGTAATACTGGCCCTTTTTGAAATACCATAGTTCACTCCGAGTTGCATATGCATGCTGCATGTGAAAATGTAATTCTACTCCCATTCCCTGTATTAGCTTATGAAAGAAAATAGTCGGAAAAACGAGCAGATCAGAAAAAGCCATATGAAGTTACGTCACTTCAAAAATTAGTATTCATAGCCTCGCCCACCCGGCACGGTTGTGTAGTGGTTAGCGCTGTCGCCTCACAGCAATAAGGTCCGGGTTCGAGCCCCGTGGCCGGCGAGGGCCTTTCTGTGCAGAGTTTGCATGTTCTCCCCGTGTCCGCGTGGGTTTCCTCTGGGTGCTCCGGTTTCCCCCACAGTCCAAAGACATGCAAGTTAGGTTAACTGGTGACTCTAAATTGACCATAGGTGTGAATGTGAGTGTGAATGGTTGTCTGTGTTTATGTGTCAGCCCTGTGATGACCTGGCAACTTGTCCAGGGTGTACCCCGCCTTTCGCCCGTAGTCAGCTGGGATAGGCTCCAGCTTGCCTGCGACCCTGTAGAACAGGATAAAGCGGCTAGAGATAATGAGATGAGATGAGCCTCGCCCACCTCGGCTTGCGACCGCCCACAGGAAGAAAGTGCGAGGAGAGAGACGTAATTCGCCCCAAGGCGCGGCGCAGTGCACCGCATCAGTTTCATTTCTAACGGCGGCTCCAGCCCGACTTTGCACGCTCGTAACTCGGGCAGGGGAGGTTCCAACCTCCCCAGACTTGGCAGCCAGCGACCTCTGCCCCCTTCCAAAGGAACCAGCACTGCCAGGGCGGGCTAGCTCCGCGCCACGGGAAGTAATTCGCCCCGAGGCACGGTGAAGTGCTCCGCATCAGTTTCATTTCTAATGGCGGCTCCAGCCCGACTTTGCACGCTCGTAACTCGGGCAGGGGAGGTCCCAGCCTCCCCAGACTTGGCAGCCAGTGGCCTCTGCCCTCTCCCGAATGAAAGAGTGCTCCCTGGGCGGGCTAGCTCTGTGCCTCGGGAAGTAATTCACCTAACCCTAACCCTAGGTCCCAGCCTCCCCAGACTTGGCAGCCAGCGACCCCTGCCCTCTCCTGAACGAACCAGTGCTGCCAAGGCCCGTCAGCTCCCAGCCAGGGGACGTTATTCCCCCCACACCCCCCGAGGCGAGCTCCGCTCTGTGCCTCATGCCTTGATGAGAGCCGCAGGGAGTATTCAATTAAATAAATAAATGAACGAATGAATGAATGAATCCCACACACGCACGCACACACACAAGCATTATGGTTGGGGAGAGAGCTCCTTCCTCTGCTCTCCCTCTCCTCTTATAGGGCGCGGTCCCTGAGGAAGGCACAAACACACGTTAATTCCCGTCAGGTGCAGTGATTCTGCCACTTACCTTCCCTGACTCCGCCCTCCATTCACAGACCGCCGCTCGGCCACGCCCCTGCTGCCACATCTACATTGTTATTGGTCAAAACATCGATGTCGAGACCATAATAGCCAATCGATACAGTTTTTACAAAGACACCCACATCCACTTGTTCTGACCCACTGGAGGTAGCGTCACAGTGCTGTTAGCCAATCAGAGGTAACACGTTTACATGTCATGAATATTAATGAGTAATAGCTGAAATCCTGCCGTTCTCCCACCACCCACTCCTCCACCAAACTAGAACAGCCTGAAACAGGAGAACCACAGCATTTTTTTCACCAAAACCAGCTCACAGGGCATTCATTCATACTAGAGACCACCGCACAATTAATGAAAAAACAATGCAAGGGGACCTTGTTTTATTCTGCAGCAAAGATAGTTTTAAATATTAATTTGACTGGAAAAATTTACTTGTCTGTAAAGTTTCAATTATGTCACTTTTTTGCAAATTTTTATGAAAAAAATCTAAGCGAGAACTGTGTGCACATAACAAGTAAAGGAAATAATGCAAGATTGGCACAGTACATCACACACACACACACACACACACACACACACACACACACACACACACACACACACAGATTTCAAAAGCTGAACTGCAACAACAGAAAACTTCTCTACAAAGCTTTACAGCAGTGATATTGTGAAACATGGGATTTTTTCTGACTAATGACGGGAAGTTGCTTAGCAGGTGGCATCAAATGGACATTTTTTTTAGCTTGAATTATTGATTTAAATGCAGCCGGAAGGAACTGACAACAAAGAGGCCTCTCTGAGAGAGAAAAAAAGAAAGACAATGACTGAGAAAGAATAGAAAGAATGAATTATTCATGTGATCCACAATCAGAGGATCATGGGTAATTTATGAGCTGAGTAGACGAGCTAGAGAGGATTAGCGCTCCGTATTAAAACTTCATGAAACCTCCAGCTCTGGTATAAAAAAGTAAACTTATCTGTTTGGGCAAAACATCTCACCAAACAGGAAACTTTGGTTTCATATCTTCAACAAATACTAAAACCCATTTACTTAACATCCATTAAAACTTCCAGAGAAAGCTAATAAATGCATTCTAGCCACTCTGACATGGTGTTGTTGGTTCTGTGTACTTCCTGTGTAAACAGGATGAAACGTGTCAGAAAAAAGACACAGAGAAATCATAGAGACTTTAGGAATTCCTCAAGGCTCTGTGTTAGGCCATGTCTCATTTCTACACAGTTTTTAAACCGTTACACCAGGGGTTTTCAGTGGTGCTGGTGGAAAATATGCAAAGAGACGAAGTGGAAAAAAAAAGTGATATTTAAAAGTAGTAACTATTCCATATGCTTCAATTCACTATTGACCCAACATGCATTGATTAATGTATGATTCAATGTGATTCAGTTCAGTGACATTTACAATTTCTATTTACATTAAGTTTACACATTGCAAATTTAATCTCTCTCTCTCTCATGTGCATATACAGAGAGAGACAGAGAGAGAGAGAGAGGTCCATCTTTCCCACACTCATGGTGAGCTTCAAATGTCCACCAAAAAGTGCTTCTGAAGTATGTTCTGTCCCCCAAAACAAACACTCACCTCTTCTACAGGCACTGAAACAGAGAGAGAGAGAGAGAGAGAGAGAGAGAGAGAGAGAGAGAGAGAGAGTGAGTGTGTGTGTGTGTGTGTGTGTGTGTGTGTGTGTGTGTGTGTGTGTGTGTGTGTGTGTGTAAGAGGGTGACCCTGGTTCATGGCAATTTGTTTGCTTGCTACCACTGAAATCATCCTTAACCACAGTTAATATTTGAATGTACTGTGCTGACATTCTTTTTCTTTTACCACTTCATCACTCTGTACACTCCAGTATTCCATACGCTTCAATATTCCTAACACTTCGGCTTCAGGATTCCATACACTTCAGGATCCTTTACACTTTAGCATTCCTTTACACTTCAGCATTCCATAGATGTCAATGTTCCATGCACGTTAATATTCCATACACTTCAATATTCCATAAACTTCAGCATTCCATAGACATCAATATTCCATACTCTTCAGCATTCCTTTACACTTCAGCATTCCTTTACACTTCAGCATTCCATAGACATCAATATTCCATACACTTCAGCATTCCATATGTCAATATTCATACACTTCAGCATTCCTTTACAGTTCAGCATTCCTTTACAGTTCAGCATTTTTTTTTACAATTCAGCATTCCTTTACAATTCAGTATTACTTACACTTCAGCATCCTTTACACTTCAGTATTCCATACACTTTATCATCCTGTACACTTAAGCATTCTTTACACTTTAGCATTCCTTTTCCATGCACATTCCATACAAGTCAATATTCCATATACCTTACTTCAGTATCCTTTACACTTAAGCATTCCTTTACACTTCAGCATTCCATACATGCCAATATTCCATATAGTTTAGCATTTCTTTACACTTCAGCATTCCATGAATATCAATATTCCATACACTTCACCATTCCTTATATGTCATTATTATACATACAAGTCACTTTTTCCATGGAATAAAAACATGTATACTATTCCCTTCTAGCGGGTTTATTGATAGCATGCAATATTGTTATCATATCGCTTATCCTCCATGTATTATGCCACTCTCCCCAGTGGAGAATGAGCGTGCAATATTGTTACAATATTGCACGTTGTCAAGCCAACACTACGTCACACATCGGCGCTCATGCGGAGATCCAGTGACAAAACTTTTCTGCTGCGCATGCACACAATCATTTCTTTGTCAGCCAGGAAAGAGAGAAGACGGGGTTGTCAGTGCTTAGTTTAAGCACTAAATAAATAAACTGAAAACTGAAACTAAAGATGCACTGAATACCCGAAAAGCGACCAAAACTTCATTTTATCTTCTTCATGCATATTTACAAGAGAAAAGCATACCAACGGACATCAAAAAACTAGAAAAGAGACACATCGGAGATATAAAACTTCCACACTAGCAAGTGACTATGACAGTTTGTACACAAACATGGCCATGAGGTTTGCTTCATTAAAAGCGGAAGATTTAAAGAGAAAGACGCGCTGAACACCAGAAAGGCCCTCAAAACTTCACTGGATATTCTTCACACACATTTACAAGAGAAAAACATTCCAACGGACATCGAAAAACTAGAAAAGAGAGAAATAGCGGAAATATTGTCAAAGTTCTACTTGGAGGTGAGGAAAAGTGACAAAGACTTTTACAAGAGGATTTCACTCATGGACTTCACTCAGCAAAGCCCTTTTGTTTTGAACAACTGCAATGTAACAATTAACTACTACCAAAAGTAACTTTGAACTTGAACTGTCAACCTGTATATAGCTTGTATATAAGTTGGGTTGTTGTTCAGGCTTTTTGAATTTGTATCATTTTTATGGTCAGAACTTTGACTTTGTACATGTACATTAGATTGACAGAACATTTAATTACACTCAATCAGAATCAGCATTCAATATTGGTAAGTTACTAATCCCCCCCCCCCCCCCCCCCGCTCTTAACTTTTTGTAAAATCTATAATTGTTCCTTTGAATGTGTATGTATAATAATAATAATAATAATAATAATAATAATAATAATAATAATGGCTGGGGGGGGGGGTCATGGTATATCAGATATATTCCCTTGGATACCACTCAAAGCCAGCCAATAATATTTAAATATTCCATACACTTGAGCATTCCTTTACATTTCAGCATTCCATACATGTCAATATTCCATATACTTCAGCATCCTTTACTCTTTAGCATTCCTTTACACTTCAGCATTCCATACACTTCAATAAACCTTGCACTTCAGTATTCCATACACTTCAGTATCCCTTACACACTTTAGCATTCCATACAATATCCTTTATGTCTGTATGCAGACATTCAGTCTTCTTGAATGAAACTTCAGTGTTCTGTACATTTCAGTGTACTAACATCAGATAAACAAACATTTCATATGCTCATACAGCACAAAACATCTAATTTACTTGTCTGCCCATCTACCCAACCATTTGTCTACCCCATGTGTCTGTCTGTCTGCCCCATCTGTCTGTCTGCCCAATGTGTCAGTCTGTCTGCCTCTCTATCCACCTGTCTGACTTTGCTGATAAACATAAAGAAATTCTCTCTCTCTCTCTCCTCTCTCTCTCTCTCTCCCTTCTCTATAAGTCTTTAAGTCTTTAGAAAGATAAAGAAACAAACAAAATGACCAAAAAAGGACAAAAGCCTCAGTGCATTCTGGGAGGCCAATGTTGGTGCAACAGCATGCTAATGAAGGCTACATCACCCTAATCTCTCTCTCTCTCTCTCTGTCTGTCTGTCTGTCTGTCTGTCTCTGCTTACTTTTCCAGTGTTTGGGTTATAAAGGAAAGACTGTAAACATTCCTGCATGGATCAGGCTTTGGGGAGTGAAAACGTAGTTCCACAACTACGACTGAATTTTTACACACAGTGTTAACAGTCGTGCCGAGTTTTCATTCCTGTATCCATTTAGAACGAAGGATTTTTTCTTTCCAGTCGTGAGACACTCCAACAGTGAAAGTTATCTCTGTTTGCACTGCTAGTTAATAGAAGTAAAAACTCA
The DNA here is from genome assembly GCF_027579695.1 of Neoarius graeffei. Lineage (NCBI taxonomy): Eukaryota > Metazoa > Chordata > Actinopteri > Siluriformes > Ariidae > Neoarius > Neoarius graeffei. Next base: position 12,941,999 of record NC_083581.1, read on the forward strand.
GGAAACATAAACAGAGGAAAATCAACACTGTCGGAACTCTGGTATGAATGTTATGACCACGTTTATTATATTACCAACTATTTCACCTCCTACAGTTTTGTGAGAAGGTTTGTCTAACTCTAATATACACTACACCAAAAGTTTGTGGACACCTGACCATTACACCCATATGTCCTTGTTGAAAGTCCTGTTACAGAGTTAATCCCATTTTGCTGTTATAATAAGCTCCACTCTTCTGGGAATTTCGGAGCATGGCTGTGGATTTGTGTTCATTCAGATATGAATGTTTTTGGCCAAACGGCCCTTGGGATGGTGGTGATTTAAATGAACTGAAATTCCACGGTAATTTTAAAGGTGCTAGCATATACACTTTAGTGTAATGAGATGCCTTAAATCTGAACAAGAGCTGGAAACAAAGTTGTGAAAACAAGAATTAAAAAGAAAGTCAAAAAGCAAAACAAAAGCAGTTGTACTGTTGCCATGGCAGCTAAGAGATGAGGGAGGCAGATCGAACAACCATGAACCATGGCAAAAGAGCTAGCTGCAGCTGGGAAAGTGGACATTTCAAGTGCCTCTCTGCTATATTACTCCGTGGTTCATGTTTCAAGGACTGAACAAGTTGCTAAGCAACAAAGTAACGACATTTCACATCAATAATAAAAGTCAGTTCTCAAGTCAGCTATCAGCACTTGCTAAGTGTTTAGCTTAGCAATGGTTATTTTTGTCTTTCCTGTATATTTAAACTTTGACACTAGTTGAAAATTAAATCATTCATGTCACAAAAAAAACGATGTAAAAAGAAATTGACATGACCCAAAAAAAGTGCTAGAAAATAAAAGGACACAGTGTCTCTGCCTTTTTACTTTTCAGGCCCTGCTTTTCCCTGAGTGACTGACGCTGCTAAAATAAATAGGAGAGAAAAGTGCAACAATAACATGACTGTAGTGTGATTGAAGTCACTCAAATGTGTGTGTGTCTAAAGTAGAGAATAAAAATGAAAATAGAGTCGGTCAGATTTAAGGAATATCATTAGTAATAATGTAATAAAGTTGAACAGATTATTGTGTGATGCATGAGGAGAAATGGAGGTTACCTTCGAACACTGCTTATGATGCTGACACCAAACCAAAGAGCCATTTCCCTGCAATGAAAAGAAAAAGCCGTAAATATCTCAGTTATGGATTGTGATTGGTCAGAAGATGTTGATTCATTTTCTATGACAGCAGCTTGGACAGTAGTGCAGCTTCACATGATATGAATGCACAAAACCCACAGACTGAATCAATACTTTAATGAATCAATGGGAAAAACATTCAACAATTAAGTACAATGGGATACAGACAAAACTTTTACAACCCAAATGTCTGTTTAAATTCACTGTCAACTTCAAAGGATTTTTGGAACAACGTCATAGGCTGGAGTGGTTCAGAGTCGAGTCTGTAATGATGACGTCACCTTTTCATGTGACCCTTTTAATGAGAATGCACTACTCTCAGATCAAAAATAAAACAGTGGGTTTGATCCAATTTTCTGCCATGGGGAAAATTCCAGTGACACAATTTAAACGCTGAAAAGCTTCCAATGAACTAATGACAAAATGTTGCATAAAGGTCACATGTAGGGGAGTAATAATAATTAGTAAAGTTCATTTCCTGAAGAAACTGCAGGGGGTCTAGGGTCTTGCTAGACAGTTGCTATGGTATTCCAGGTGGTAGCTCGGGTGTGGCTAGACAGTTGCTATGGTATTCCAGGTGGCAGTTAGGGTGTGGCTAGGCAGTTGCTAGGGTGATGGTGGGCAAGTGCTATGATATTGCAAGTGGTTGTTAGGGTGTTGCTATGACATTGGTATGATATTTGAGGTGGTTGCTTAAGATGTTTCTATGTTATTCTAGGTGGTTGCTCGGGTGATGGTAGGTAGTTGCTATGGTATTCCAGGTAGGTACTTTGGTGTTGCTAGGTTGTTCTTATGATAATCTAGGTGGTTCAAGCATATGGCTATGTAGCTACGGTATTATGATATTCCAGGGAGTTTCAAGGGTGTTGCTACGTCATTGCTATGAAATTCCAGTTGGTTGCTAGGTTGTTACTAGATAGTTGCTGTGGTATTCCAGGTAGTTGCTAGCAGGTTGCTATGATATTCCACATGGTTGCTAGGGTTGTGAAACAATCTACTATAATTATCTTCAAATGTCCCTGAATTGACATGGGTCTAAATAGTATTGGAAGTAGGATTCCCAGACCTTCCAGAACATTCCTGCATTCATTTCAGTGCAAACAAAATCAAAATTTAACTGGTTGCCAAGTGGAAACTACTCAACCAAATCATAAATTAATAAAGATCATATAACAATAGTGCAATCACTAATGCTCAAATGTCGTATTGGAGTTCAACATGATGTGAACACGGCCAGAACGATTTTATGATGTTTCCCTCAGACTGAGACGTTAGACAGAGCGAGACAGGAGGAATAAAAGGCTGAATCTAAAACAATTTATTTTATAATCCCTGATGGACCACTGGGAATTCTCCAACACATCTTTGGCTTAATAAAACAAAACAAAATCCTTCCTTCACTTTGTGTTAGCACAGTCATATTTTACACTTTGGATGTTCCCCTGTTTCTGTCCTTCAGGGGTAAATTTCCATAAAATTAAGTTGTCATGGGGCGGCACGGTGGTGTAGTGGTTAGCACTGTCACCTCACAGCAAGAAGGTCCTGGGTTCGAGCCCAGTGATCGGCGAGGGCCTTTCTGTGTGGAGTTTCCATGTTCTCCCCGTATCTACGTGGGTTTCCTCCAGGTGCTCCGGTTTCCCCCACAGTCCAAAGACATGCATGTGAAGTTAATTGGTGGGTCTAAATTGACCGTAGGTGTGAATGGTTGCTTGTCTCTGTGTCAGCCCTGCGATAACCTGGCAACTTGTCCAGGGTGTACCCCCACCTCTTGCCCATAGTCAGCAGGGATAGGCTCCAGCTTGCCTGCGACCCTGTAGAACAGGATAAGCAGCTACAGATAATGGATGGATGGATAAGTTGCCATGCATGTTGTGGATATGACAAAGTTGTGAGCTAATAGAAATAAGGTGGCCTTCTGTGATTAGCTGTAATGTGGAGTCAGTACATAGTACATCGTACAAATGTAAACTATACAGGATAGGTTTAACATTAAAAAGGTTGTTACACAACCTCAAACAAGTATACAACCACAGAACCTCAGACCACCACACACACAATATCAGCCCACTACACAACCTCAGACCATTACACAACTACACACACACACACACACACCCTCAGACTGGTCTGTGGCTGTTACACAACCACACACACAACCACAGACCACACACACACACACACAACTACAGACCACTACACACACACACACACACACACACACCCTTGGACCGTTACACAACCACAGACACACAACCTCAGACCACTACACAACCACACACAGCTCACACACACACACACACACACACACACACACACACACCAAACCTTAATTACACAACTTACAAAATGTCTGAAAACTCACAACTACACATCCTGTATGAGGGTGTATGTGTATACACATACACCCTCTGTTTTATAAACAATTACTGTACACTCATCACCTGTGATGATTACATAACCACACACATACATCTTCAATATCAATATCAGAGTCAGGTTTCTTTGAACAGACATCAATGTTGATCAGGCCATGTTCAAAATTTCAGGTCTGATTGAAGCTGTGTGTGTGTGTGTGTGTGTGTGTGTGTGTGTGTGTGTGTGTGTGTGTGTGTGTAAGAGCCAAAATCAAGTAACATAAGTCTTCATTCATTCAGCCTTTAAAAAAACATGACGTTTGATTCGCTTCCCCAATGATTTCGTATTAAAGTGAACACGGCTGAAACGATTTACGATGTTTATCTTTCCCTCGGATCGAGTTGTGAGACAGAGTGAAAGGACGAATGAAAGGCTGAATTTAAAACGCAATATATTTTACAACTCCCAACAGACCAGCGGGAATTCTCCGACACGCCTTCGGCTTAATCGGTCCGAAAATAAATAATCGGATGTAAAAAGGTACTTTTGCAAAACAGAGTCCTTCTTTCACTTTGGGTTAGCAAAAGTCATATTTTATGGTTTGGGTGTTTCCCGCTCTGTGTGTTATGGGGAAAGTGCACAAACTGAACACATTACTATTTTATATCAGTTAAAAAAAAATACTACCACTTAGAATAATAAACAACCCAACTTAGTTACTACAGTGTAACATAACAGTCCTATTTAGTGTAAATTAATCTTACTCATCCTAAAGCACTGTAGTCTTGCTCTATTCTGATTGGCCAAAAGGCACCCTGACTGTTCTGACAGTTTTCTCCAGTGAAATGGAGAAGGAGTCTCTAGTGTCAGAGGTAAAACTGTAACTTTACATTTTATGACATTTTAATTAAAAAAAATATATTAATAATTTCAAGAGAGTGATTTACTGCACATATGTACATGTGTAATGTGATGATGTTATAAGCTGTGACACCTCAGTATCATAATTTGGCTTACAGATGGGTTTTGTGGCTCGTTAGAGAATCCTTTAATGTTGTTCTGTCATTTATATTTCATAGTGCTGCTTGTCTAGTCAATGAATTATTAATGTTTAATTAATGTTGAACACTGAACTATATAAAACATTCAGAATGGAGGAGCTGTTTGTGTACATGCACCGTGCGTGCTCGTGCATGCGTGTGTGTCATTTGGCCCCCTGACTAATTAGACAAAAAAAAAAGGGTTTGTTTTTGCAGCTGACCAGTAGTCGGAGTCTTAACCGCTTTGTGCAACAGTATTTGTTAGACGTCTATGCTAAGCCCGACTATACCCGCTGTCTAAGTTAAAGTCATAGTCTAACTTGGTGAAACCGGCTGCAGATCCTTTAATAACCACTTGAAAGAGCGTGACCTTCACGTCCTGCTGTTCCTGTAGCATAACGCTAAAATAAATAGAAAAGGAGCCGAATCTTTGAGTCAAATCTTTTCAGTGAACACAGAGAGCTGACTCGTGTATTGCTGGGGTTCACGTGACGTCACATCCGCCTCATTAGTTATTCAAAACTTTAGCTGGTGGTCTACCAAAGCTCAGTTGACAAAGCGTTTAAACGGAGAAGGTGCACTGCTTGCATGAAAAATGCCTTATGCTTGCGTTGTTTTAGGTTGTTCGAATCAATCAAACTGTGAAACTGATAAAAGTTTCTTCAGGGTTCCCCATAAACTAATAAAAAAGGGTGAACAAACACAGGATTTCACAAAAAGACGTCGAGAAAGGTGGCTTTTGAACTTCTCACTGAAATCGAAGGGAGCAGAGTCGAAGCATGCTTGAGTTTGCAGTGATCACTTCATGAAAAGTTTCTATATCCCTCTCAGTTATGTCATTAGTGATTTCCAAGTACTTTTCTTGCTATGTGTCGTTATTTTACGGTACTTTTTTTAGTCACAAAGTGCTGAGGTTCCCAGCTGTTTCTTTGTTTACTCCTCACAAAGTCCATATGCATGAAGGTCATGACAAAATTCTTACCTAGCCATACAGTTACAATGTGCCATGATCATGTCTCCGTCTTGTTTGACTAAGATCCAGGTCTTTAAAGGGGTTTCTGATGATCTTTGTGAATGATTTAACTGAGAGATAAGAGTGAGCAGAAGTGAGAAACAAGCGAACTGTTTTTTGTTTACACTTCAACTTGCAGTGCTTCGTTGTAAAGATGCAAACGAAAAGCTTTTTAAAAAAATAAACATACTTACATGGACAAAACAATACAGGATTCATTCGGCAGTGACTTGATACCAAGGTCTTTTACCCAGCCACCTACAAAAAAGTTGTAAGCCTCCACACTCTTCCAAGCTTTCATCTGTTTTGCAGTGTAGAAGGATGTCTGCAACACCAGATAGTTCGAGATGTCAGAGAACTCGACTGAAGGGTAGTTTTTGAGATCGTATGACAATTCCTTCTTTCCCCAACTGTAGGGGTCTATTCCACTGCATATAGCAATCTTCTGAATATATCTCAAGTGAGCAGTGGCTTCTAGATTACAAGCATACTCTGATAAGTTATTGCTAGTTGTTCGCACTATGGTAGCTGTTTAGACCATAGACATATAAACATAGACGCCGCCTTCTGCGTAGAATCATACGTCATCCTCGCCGCCATATTGGATGTGGCAAAGTGGAGATTCTTCAGCCATCTCTGGTATAGCGTCTAGACAGTAGCCGAGAATAAAGATGCCTCATTCATGTGCTGCGTTTAACTGTACCAATAGGTTTACCGTCCAAACGAGCTCACATGGGATTACCTTTCACAGGTGAGACTAGAAAAATACTTTTCATTGTATTTGGTCATTATAACATAATTTTACGAACAGATTTTTCTGACTTTGTGGCTAATATGAAGTCTCGCACATAATAGCCATTCGGTGAAACCTGTCTCCAAACAATGAAGTATTTCCTTCGTAACTACGCTGATTGTTGTTAGTTGCTTAGCTAACTTTTCACATACTATGTAGGTTTCCCAAAAATAAAGCCATGAAAAAGCAGTGGGAGACAGCCGTGTGACAAGAAGGGTTTTCTGCTACTCTGCCATCCATGCTCTGCAGTGAACACTTCAGAACGGAGGATTTTGACAGAACAGGTCAGACAGTCAGGATCAGAGAGGGAGCTGTTCCTTCAGTCTTCAGTTTCCCAGCTCATCTCCACCGGGTAGGTGTACAGTTATAAGCAGTGAGAATTAGATAATACAGTGCCACACTATGATGAACGTTTTTGAACGTATGATGAATGTTTTTAACCTTTCTGAATGTGAAGGAATCAGTGATGCATTTTGTTTTGGTATGACGTTAGAACCTGGCCGAACTCAGTTTGGCGGTCATTCAGCTCACTTTATTCAACGAGAGTAGGTCTGTGTGGTGACTCAATAAATAAAACAGTAAATTTTTATTTTCATTCACTATTTCCAGTTTTTCCACTATTTCCATCATTTATCATATTCAGTCTTGTAGGTTGGTTGTGGCCTCAGGTTTTGGTAGTTTGCTACGGTATGCTGACTGATTAGCTTACCTGAGCTATCTATTGCGTATCTGCCGCTAGTTTGCAGTGTACAGGGTATTTCGCACACTATTTATAAACATCACATTAAAAGTTATGTGTTGTTCTGATGCTTGGTTATTTCCCAAATATATACGTGTGTGTCTTAATGTGTGAATAAAAGTCATCGAGTTAAATATTATTGTAGAAAGGGGCTTTATGAAGTTCAGTCCATTTACTTGCATTGATTTATGGGGAAGATTTGCCACATCCAATATGGCGGACACTCGGACGTATCCCAGCAACGGGGCCACCAGCTCAATGCGGCGTCTATGTTTATATGTCTATGGTTTAGACCACCAGCTATTTCACTTCCGGTAAAACTGCTAAAGTCACGTGACTGAAACCCAGCAATAGGAGTCATTTTGCTGTAGGTGTATGTAATAGAGTTAGCTCTCCATTCAGCCCTTCAGCTGATCTTTAGTGTGAGTGGTGAAATGCGTGTTTGACTCTCAATAGTGTTTGTGAGGCAGCGTGTTAAAGGATCTTATTTCATATTTTATTTTAAAAAACAAGTGTTGTTATTTAGAGTAAGATTAGTAGAGTAAAACAGCAGAGTATGATTTTATGAAACAATTTCAATCATTAGTGATGCAAAGAACAATAACTACACCCCATAACAGGGGAAAACGGTAAGGAATCATCCAGGATAAATAAGAGTCGACTCTTCTCGGTGAGCTGAGTCAAATGATCTGACTCACTGAATGGAGCCTACTTCTGAACAGCATGACATTATAACGTGAGTTCAAGCTGTTTGCCATGTTTAATACCTGTGCCACATTTAACTAGCGAAATTATACTAACGAAACGATTATCTTCTTACAAGAATCCTGAAGAATCGAGTGCAGTGTCCTAAGCTTCACAAGTCACTATACAGGAAAGACGTATGGATTATACATCAGGCATGTGTAAAAACCATTAAACTCTCAAGCAAATAAAAGCTTTTCATAACTATAATAATTTAGAAGTCATCCTACAGCAATCTGCCAACTGCTACAGTTCTAATCACTGAAAAATGACAGGTCATATGGTTTATACATTTATAGTAACATTTAATCTTGTGGAATGTCTGTGAAACA